>NC_081425.1:86171045-86519958 GCF_949786415.1 Peromyscus eremicus | reverse complement strand
TGGTAAATAGAGGACTTTCCCTAAAAGGTTACTAGAGGACACAGTTTTGACTTACTGCACATACACTCAAAACTAGTTCAGGCCAGAATGGCCTTTCTATTCTTTATACTTAGATACGTTGGAATGCACTGGAGTAGAAACTGTCTAAATATGATTGTTATCGGGGCAGGGAAACTCATACCATTGTTCAAAGATGGGAGGTCGAGGGGGTTTTGAGGTTCATTAGCACATTGTTCAGAGGAGGGTGTGCATGCCTTGCATGTGCAGGGAAAGAAGCAATGCTTTTAAGAACATTATTACAAAGGGGTGTGTGTGTGTGTGTGTGTGTGTGTGTGTGTGTGTGTGTGTGTGTCTCAGATCTGAATGGTCTAAGATAAACTATGTACTGTGCTTGCCTGTCTCTCATGGCAATATGGGAACCTAAAACATAGCAGTCTGACCCAGGCTTGAAGACAGGAGACTAAATATCAAAAGAGGGCATAAGAACCCCTTAGACAGGATGAATACAGAGATAAAGGCCCTGTAGTAAGGGGAGACCTAGCACCCTAGAGTAGTTGAGAGAAGACTCCAGATACCAGATTTGGAAAGCCAAGTCAACAGACCAGTTAAGCTGAATCTTTTTTGTTGTCGTTTATTTCTTATGTGTTCAGAATTGAACCCAAGGCCTTGTACATGCTAAGCAGGTGCTACGCTGCTCATTTATATCCTGATCTTTAAGCTTGGTTTCAGAGGTTAGTACAGGAGCTCCAGGCTCTTGTAAGACTCTTTGTGTGCCAGGCTGGTGGGTACCAGGTTTCAGAGGCCTGGAAAGGAGAAGCCTCTGTGGCCTTTGGTACCATCTAGTATGGTGAGTGTAGGCCAGACCCACAAGCCTGAGTGCTAAACCCAGTGTATCTTATTGCTAAGGGTGCAGTCAGATCCTCAGCCAACACTCTGGATGTGGTGGGCAAGCTATGTCATCATCTTGGACCACCATGGAGAAGCTGGCCTGTTTTGTGTAAGAACAGAGAGATTCTGTCTGGTCTTGGATTCCACGTCATGACTGTGCAGCACTGGGTAAGTTACTCAGTGCCCCTCTGTGTCTCTGCCCCTTCATTCCTACAATAGCAGTAATGATACTACTGCATAAAGAGTATTTGTGTGTATATGGTATATGTGCATGTGTGTGCCTTACTCCCTTGAGACAGGGTCTCTCAGTGAACCCCAATCTCACTGTTTTTCAGCTAGTCTAGCAGCCAGTAAGTCCCAGTGATTTTCCTGACCCTACCTCACCCCCAAGCTCTGGGGCTATGGGTGTCTGCAGTCATGCCTGGCATTTTGTGTGGATGCTGAACTGAGGCTCATCAAATGCCCATCAAATGCCATCTCCCCTGCCTGTAGCAAGTTCCATGTAAATTATAGGCCTTAATTATTCTGACCGAAGTCCTCCCCCATAAGAAGGATGTTCAGCCCCCTTCCTACCATGAGAAGGAGGGCATCTGTGACGCTGGGGTTTGTCTGGCTCACAGTCCCATGCCTTCTGACTATCTCCTGTCCCTTTGTCATCTGTGTTCCTTCCCAAGTGGCCGGAAGCGAGGTACTCACGCAGGCCCTGTGATGGGGAAGCTGGGGCTGTGAAGGTAGAGGAGTGGAAGAGAACAGAACTGATAGATTGCCCTTCGCTCTGGGTGGAAAACTGAAAGGGAGACATAAACTAGAAAAACACAAGCCTAGCACTTGCTTTGAGAGATGCCATGTGAGTGTATCGCTGCCCCCAAGTGAGAAGCAGCCTGCAGTTCTGGCTCTGTTGTTTCTCCAAGTATAAGGCGCGTTTGGGAACCTGAGTGAAGAACATTGGGAAGGGGCCTGAAAGAAGACTTCTCTGCACTACAGCCTCCAGGAAGAGAAAAGCTATCACATGGATGAAGCCCAAAGATACACACTGATGCTTAGCCATTGCCAACTGAGGCTGGTCCTGCAGCATCAGAGGAAACAAGAGCCTTCACAGTGAGGAGTCCAGACCACCCTGACCCTGGCCACTTCTGAGCTGAGGAAAGTCAAACCTGAGAAAGATCCTTCCTACCCAGAAAAACCCCTCCTTTCCAGACATGGCCTCCCAAGGCCTCTGTGTTACTCCCTCTGTATGCAGGAGCAGAGAGGCCAACTGGGTGAGGAGGGGTTCCGACATCAGGAGCCAGACTAGACAGGTCTGGGTACAGCTCTGTCAGGTAACAGCGGGGGGCGGGGGGCTTACTGTAATTTGGCCTTCAAAAAGTAGGCTGATAAGATCCTCCAATCAAGAGACTATAAAGAAGTTGACTGCCCCAGAGTTGGGGCTGCCACACTGTAGGTGCTTGTTAATTATACACTGAGGTGTGTTATTTGTGGATTGTTTGCTGTTCTCAAGGTAGGCACTTAGTCCTCTAGCATGTGGAACCTTCTCATCTTCCCAATGGCCTGATGAGAACCCTATGACGACGATTGCTTCTCATGGAGAGGCAAGGGTTTCATGTCTTTGGTTCTACACAGGACGCTGAGAGATGGTTAACAACTGATTTTGCTTGGGAGTGGGGTAGGGTCCTTGAAGCATAAAAGATTAAAGAGGTGTACAAATTGGGTCATTTTTGTGCTCATGTATTCCAAGATGAAGCTTGCCAAGAAGATGGGGAGTCAGTGCCAGTGTTGCTTGGGAGGTGACCTTCCTACTAGTCTTCCAGTGACCCCAAAGAGTCAAACCACTCATAGGAATGCATAGAGCCTTCACATCTCCCTAGTCTCTGGTCATTGGCAAGCTGAGCTTTCCTGCTGAAAGACTGGTTTCCATGGGCCTGAGGTTGCTTCAAGTTGGGGAAACAACATTTTTCATGAGCACAGCATAATGAGGTGTGGTGACCTCTTGTTATGAAAACTCATCTTTCCCTGAGGAACCCTGCCTATGCAATGGCTCCATGCCTGGAGACAGTAGCACTGACTGACTTGTATGACTTGAGATAATGGGACTAAAAGGATGCTAATAAAAAGTTTGTCCTAGGGCCAGATGATTGTGTGCCAGGCAGGGGTGGGTGGGTGGTGGTGATCAGGGACCACTGGCGCATCCTGCAGCTGCTAGCAGAAGAAGCCCTAGGCCTGTGGGCAGCAAGCAGTTTGGTTCATGAGGAGGACTATCAGGGTGAGTCCTCCTAAGTACATGGTCTCAGAATGTAGGCCGGTCAGCTTTCCTGTTGCTTCTCTGTGGACTTCCAGACCCTTAGATCCAATGCTCCTCTTTGTTATTTTTCCCTGGACATCTGAAAGACCAAGTCTTCTATCCCCTCTCCTGTGCAAACCAACTCCCCAATCCTTCCAGCTCAACAGAGGTACCCGTGGCTCCATTTAAACTAGAAATCCGGCCTCCACCCTTGACACTTCCTTGTCATCATATCCAGTCCAGCACTATGTCTTATGAGCTTCACTTCCTGAACCCAACTTGTATCTATTCCCTGTTTACATTTTATACCACCACTCTTTCTGGAACTCCCCCACGTTCCCAGCCAGCTCCAGCCTGGGATAGTCTGGACCACCTCCATTTTATTACAGGACCACTGGACTAGGCAGCTGTCCCTTACTAGTAAGCGCGGCCTTACCTCAATAGGACCGGTTATCAACCCCTTAGTTTACTGGTTGGGTCTTGCTTGACACTCATCCCCTTTACTTTCCTTCCTTCCCAAGCATGAGCTGGGTTTCTGGCTTCCTCTTTAGAGTTCTAGTCCTTGGTGTTACTACTGACTCTGTTTTCCCTAATGGCCCCTTTGTCCTTCTGTGGGTCTCAGTTCAACTTACATATTTCAGGAAATACCTTCCTTGACTCTCTCATCATTGGTACTTTCTCATCTTGTCATCACAATTGTGCTCCATATTGTCAGCTACTCTCTCACTGTCTTGTTCACGTATTTTGTCAGTTGCCTATTAGAATAGCAAAGCTTTTCAGTGTTTCCAGAAAGAATCCGGCCTCTATTGCACTGCTCACCTTTGATACCTCACTGTAGAAGAAGACACGTACAAAACACTGTGTACATGAGTGGACATGTAAAACTTTATTTGTAAACACTGAGATAGAAAATTTCATGTATCACAAACACCATCTGACTTAAAATGTCCTTAAATTGTAGGAATCACTTGTTGCTCACAGGCTCAGATATAGATCTCTCTCTCTCTCTCTCTCTCTCTCTCTCTCTCTATATATATATATATATATATATATATATATATATATATATATATATATATATATATATGATAAGCCCCATGGGACCCACAGTTCATCCATGTATCCCAATTGTATGGGAGTTCCTGGTCGAGAGAGAAAAGCCCTTTGTTGACAGAGATTTGTCCTGACTGTGGGCAAGGCAGGAAAACTCAAGCTACAAATGGCGCCCAATGAGTTGGCAAGAGTTTCCACCTAAAACCTGAGAAAAGATTCTAAAACGGAGCTAAAAACAGCTTCCTAATTGTCTCTCTCAAATGAGTGGCAGCCTGCCGGTTTGAGCTACTGGTGGGTTCCTAGCAAGCACGCTCAACCTGCAGTATGGCGGGAATAAGGCCTCTGCAAGTGGCACATTAAGCTGTGTGGTGGATTTAGCCTTTGCTAGTACAAAACAAAAAAAGAGGTTTTTGGGCTACATGCTGCTTGGATAAAAGCAAAGACCCACGATAGCTCCCAGAGCTGGCGGTAAACGTACCACCGCCATGTTGGGAAGCTGAGGTGGGCGGAGCCAGCAGCCATAGTGCTGTTTCAGTCTTACAAATGCTGCAATTTAAAGCAATAGATTCATAATAAGACAGATTCAGATGTAATAATTTACAATGTGTGTAAAATATATGTAGGCTTAAAAGAGACAAAAAAGGTGATATATACAGTTATATAAACAAATACATAGTTTTAAAAAATAAAGTCTTTAAAGAGACAGTAAAATGAATATAAAAAATAAGCCATGTAAAGATGAATATTACACAAAGAATCTGGATTGTTTTGTCTTTGGGATTTTTAACTGCAGAAAAACATTTGATTGTAAAAGCTGTTGAGTTATGCCAAAATGTATATTTTAAAGGTACCTTGACTTCAAAATTTGGATATAAGGATATGTTGCTTTGGAAAAGAGTCTCTGCTTTTGTTTCCACAGAAAGCAAGAGGCTATGGATTTGTTCCAGATTAAGATACATCGGATTTGACCAGCCAAGACCCCCTGAAAGGTCTCTGATGACACCATGGCCCAGATGATCCAACATCCAGAATGGTTTGAAGGCAACTGGCTCAGACAATACACCCTCATGGACTATTCCATAATCCTAAAATTTTCTTTGTGTCCCCATAAGATACAGTGCCCCCCTCCAGCAGGAAGTAGTAAGAGAAGCTACGCCCCAATTCCCAAATTATATGTAATTTTACTTTGTTAAGGTTAAAATCTTCCTTTTTGAAATAAAAAAAAGAAAGGAAAGGGGAAGTGCTGTGGGATGTTCTGTATGGCAAATGTGTTGCTCTGATTGGTTGGTAAATAAAACATTGATTGGCCAGTAGTCAGGCAAGAGGAAGTATAGGCAGGACAAGGAGGAGAATAAAGCTGGGAAGTGGAAGGCTGAGTGGGAGAGACACTGCCAGCCACCACCCTGACAAGCAGCATGTGAAGACACCGGTAAGCCATGAGCCACGTGGCAAGGTATAGATTTATAGAAATGGATTAATTTAAGATATAAGAACAGTTAGCAAGAAGCCTGCCACGACCATACAGTTTGTAAGCAATATAAGTCTCTGTGTTTACTTGGTTGGGTCTGAGCAGCTGTGGGACTGGCGAGTGACAGAGATTTATCGTGACTGTGGGCAAGGCAGGAAAACTCAAGCTACACTTTGTATAGCTGAGGGCGGAAGGAAAGGAGAGCAGCTATATACATGTTGTTAGCCGACCATCTCTCAAACATGGGCCATCTTGTTTTGGAGAACCAGGAAAAGTACAGGAACAAGAAACAAAGGGAAGATGCTGGCAGTGAGAGGTCGTCCAAAGACTGGTCAAGAAGAGTCCCTAGATTTCAAGGTAGCAGTCTACCTCTAGCCAAACAACCTTCTTTGTCTTTTATTTTCTAGGCCCAGAGACTTCTAAGCAAAGGCCTAGCCACAGCTCCCATGAGTCTTCTCCAACCATGGGAAGGTCATAGATGTTTTGTGCCAGCTCATGGAGCTGCCAGCTGAATACATTGACATTTAATTGGAATTTGCCAATACATTGACATTTAAGTAGAAAATTATACCTGCTCTTTAAAAATTAAAATCAACCTTCAATTCCTACCCTGTAATTATAACATCCAGTTTAACCCAGAACACTTCTTACCATGACCCTCAGTAAATATCGCTCTGCTTCACTGATAACATTTGTCCCTCTGCAAGAACTTTGGGACAAAATGCTTTTCTTAATAATACTCTCAAGAGAAAACATTTAGCTCTTCACTTCATAACTTATGATGGAGCCTGTTTATTGTCTTGTGGTCATTCCATTGGCGGTCATGGTCATTGGATTCTGTGGACCACCGAGTGAGAGCCCTTTTGGGTTGTCTCTCTGGACATCAGTGGAACCACTTGGAGTTAAGAAGAAAATCAAGCAACTCATTGAATTCAAGGAAAAATGTAACTAGAACCCATGTTCCATCTCATTTCAGAACCCATGATGAGTCAGACTTGAAAAAACAAAGATTGATGAACATTTAAAAGACATAATTTGGAGGCTGCAATACCTCCAGACATAGAAATGAGACAGAAATACAAAGACAAAGCTGATTTATAATAATTAAAATAAAATTTCAGGTCAGACCTCCATACATAATTGGAAATCATAAAAAAATGGTAACAATGCAGAATTATTTCCTGGCAAAGCACAGAATATGTAGAATGTTCTAATTACCAAGGGCAAGGAATCACAACTGAAAACCATGTAGAGGATCTGTGGTGTGTGTGCCTATGTGTGTGCACACATACATGACTATGTATATATGTATGGATGCTAGTAGATCTAGGTGGATTCCTCAAGAAATAAATGCCTTTAATCAACAAACACTTGGAAAAGTATCCAGTCCTATTAGTAATAAAATAACCCACAAGCGAAGCATCCTAAGACAACCATGTTCTGTCAAATTGGCAAAGACAAAAGTCCAATGATAGTGAAGTGTGTGGTCAGATGTGATAAGGACAGTGAAACTCTATAGATCTAGAGCGGTGGTTCTCAACCCGTGGGTTGCAAACCCTTTGGGGGTTGAATATCAGATGTCCTGCATATCAGATATTTACATTATGATTCTTAACAGTAGCAAAATTACAGCTATGAAGTAGCTACAAAAATAATTTTATGGTTCGGGCTCAGCACACACGAGGAACTGTGTTAAAGAGTCTCAGCATTAGGAAGGTTGAGAACCACTGACCTAGAGTGGACAGTTCTGTTTGGGAACTTGAGATTGTTACTGTGTTTAGAGTTTCTCGGTTGTCCTGTTCGGCTGAGGACCCTGACTAACTGAGCCGTGACTCACCTGCTTGGTTGAATGACGAGATGAATGAGTGAAGGAATGTGTTGAGCTAGAGGGACCATAGTCAGCCTGTTCTAGAAGCAGGTTCACAGGAGACACTTTCCACATTCATCTGGAGTACGTTACTTACCAAGAATCCAGGGGGCCAAACCGCTAGTTTAATGAATTGTCCGCCACCTGGTTGACAAAATTGACATTGATAATCAAAGTGAAGCCTCAAGGGGGGGGACGCTGTGTGATGTGTTCAGTGTTTGAATTCCCTGGGGCACCTGGAACATAACAACACTGGCTTCCATGTCGTGCTTGGGTGGAGGCACACTAAACATTTTCTATGTTAAATAACTAAATATATTCTTGATCACCAAGTATGAGATTTTAAGACCTTAGTAGATTAATTATAAATATGAAATCAATTGCAAGTGCTTTTCTCTGAGTCTTCTCTGCAGTCACAATTCAATAAATAAATAAATTAATTAAAGAAACCATATTATGTCCATTTGCAGAACAAATACAGTCTTCCACTTGAGCAGACACTGTGCCTAGGTAAGCTGGACTTGAGGCCTAGAGTTAGCACTCCTGTCCAGTCTCTTGAAGAGTGACATTCTTGCTTGAAGCAGTCTAATTAAACTCCCTGTTAACTTGATGTGGCCCCCAGTGGACAGATCAAAACTATTTTTAGGTTGCAAGTGCTCCGAGAAGAAATATTTAATTAGAATGGGGGTGTTTAAAATAGCTTTCTCTCTTAATGTCAGTACCTGCTGCCTTGTTTTCCCGAGGCCATTAATCACCACTGAAGGGACATCAGGAGTCACAGCTGAAATCCGCCTTCTGTGGGCTGTGTGTCGCATGACTCAAAGGCCAATTCTGTCTGGATTTGGGCATTTTCCTTCAAGTGAATGGCATTGAGAGTTTCAATAATTTAATTTAGACCATTTCTTTAGAAAAGCACCCCACACAGGGTATTTCTCCCACTGTGTTCTGTGTGTTGCAGGGTCACATTCAATCTAAGGAGGTAGAGAACATTCCGTGGACCCCAGGCCGTGGAGGACTTGTACCGCTAAGACCTACATGAAGACTGAGCTAAGCAGTTAAGTGGCAGTAGAGAAAGAGTGGGAACTCAAGCTTGAAGGACTGGGACGGAGCTCAGTGACGGAGCACTTAGTGTTTGCAAGACCCTGAGTTTTCTCCTAACGTCAAAGCCCCCAAACAACAATGAACTCAAGCTTGGCTAGCTTTGACAACCTAGTGTGCAATAACCCATTCTAATTTTTTTTTTTTGCAAGGGCAGGGGAATCAAAAAATTGAAATTATTTTTTAAATTTATTTATTTTTATTTTATGTACATTGGTGTTTTGCCATGGGAATCGAGGTCCCTGGAACTGGAATCACAGACAGTTGTGAGCTGCCATGTGGGTTTTGGGAACCGAACCCCGGTCCTTTGGAAGAGCAGTCAGTGCTCCCAACCACTGAGCCACCTCTCTAGCCCCTGAAATTATTTTTAAAGTCAGACATTTTGATTTATTTTGCTTTCTTTATGAAATTATTGTCAAAAGGAACAGGAATTAAACTTTATTCTAAAAATGACCTACTGAGTGCTTAAGAAATGCTGAGCATTATTTTAACTGTGCTGTGTGCTTTCTACCCAGGTACTACATTGAAGCTCTTTGAGATGGGTTCGATTATTAAGTCCATTTTGCAGATAATGAAACTGAGGCACAGAAAGGCTGTAGAACTTTCCCAAAGCTTCTCCCTCCTGGGAAACAGACCCAGGATGGACACAGCATGATCTGGGGTTAGATACACAGCTGGATTTCCTGCCTATCACTGCAATCTACCTGCGGGTTTTCTCTAGTTCTGGTATTTCAATAGGGCATATCTCTCAGAACTTCATTTTTAGTTATCCTTCCCACAGATTATTGTCCATCCCCCAAACTCATTATTTGTGATAGATAAGGACACTTTTATACCATTTTGGGGGAGTACAAATGAACTCTCTGCTCCTTTAGTGCAACACTTTAAATTGTTCCATGTTTGTGTTGTGTATGTGCCTGTGTACATGTGTATGCATATGTGTAGTGTGCACACGTGTGGAAGCCTGAGGCTGATCTCACAAGTCTTCCTTGCTTCCCACTGTGCTCATTGCAGTAGGCACTCATACTGTACATACTGTACCCTTGCTTCCTCTCTCCCCCCTCCTTTTTTCTCTCCCGCCCTCCCTCTCTTATAAAAAGCTACAACAAATTTCCTTTGTTCATAGCTATATAGCCAATAAAAGCATCCTTCCACACCCTCCCACCCCGTACACAGCAAAGCACACACACACACACACACACACACACACACACACACACACACGGGAGCATGTGCATATACTCCTGCACATGAAGCTGGCTCTGGATTCATCTCCATTTCTTGTTGTCCTGGGTAGCACTAGTAATACCGTGGTTCACCTTGGAAGCAAGGCCTAGCAAGCTGAGGGACTCAGAGACTGAGCAAGACGTGCCTTACAGGAAGTGCGTTACTGGAAGTAACTTATATCAAGTTTACCTACCTGCTGTAGAACTCTCTGGGCGTCGAGCCATGCTAAGAGGTTTCTGTTTGTGAACATTTCCCTCTGAAGGCAGATTTCTTAATTGACCCCGAGATCATCAATATGGGAGCACCTGACATTCAGATGGGTGCTGGGGATCTGGACTCCAGTCCTCAAGCAGTTCAACACTGAACCATTTCCCCAGCTCCAGCGGTTTTGCTGTTGAGGATGGACCCTTGGGAAATAATCTAAGCTCTGTACAGAAAAACAGTAACTAGAGATCTTTCTCTACTCCACTTCAGAACCGCAGTGGGTCCCGACATAGAGTGGACCCCACGGTGAAGAAATATTGAATAGATTACAAATCAGAAATAACATCTCTTGTGCATGAACCTTCAATGTCCCGAAGATGAAATCATTTTACATGCTCTGATGTATGCTCTATAAGCATAAACTGTGCCTGTGGAAGACTTGCCACTGAGGATAGCTTTTAGAAATTTAGTAGGTGAATATGACAGGTTCAAAACATGGAAAAATGGTTCAGAGGCTCAGAGCAGGTGCTGCTCTTTCAAAGAATGGAAGTTGGATTCCCATCACTCACGTTAGACAGCTCACAACTGTAAATCCAGTTCCAGGGAATCCAGTGCCCTTTTCTGGCTCACCACAGTCACCAGCACATGTGTATGTATACACCCCTCCCACATTAATAAATAATAACAGTTTACGAAGTGGACTCCATTTTCGTGACCCTTCCAATGTAGTTACTAAAACCCCTATTAGTAAAGTAGTGTATTTATTGATTTAAGTCATCTGACAGAATTTATTTCAATATAGAGGTGATAGTGACCTGCTCTTGGGAAGTTGTGGGTGATTCCAATTGTGTACCCTAGGGCATTGCAAACCTTTACTAAAGCAAACATAAAAGAAATGTGAAGACTGTTGAGATCAGAGGAATGACTATTTAAAGTTGTGTTTTCCGCAGCAAGGAGGAAACCAAAGTGAGAAGGACTTAAAGCTGGGTAAAACTCCGAAAAGTTAGGAGGAGCTGCACTTAACCAGTTTGGTTAGATGCTGTGTGGCTTTCACTTCTTGAAGTCATGGGGCTTCCAGATCACCAATAGTGAAAATGTTATTTAAAGAGAACATTTGCTTTTCCAAAGGAGACCAGGAGCTTAGGTAGGGAAGTTTTTGTGTTTTCAGACGGAGTCTGTGTGCATAGCCCAGGCTCACCTGGACCTCACGGCCTTTTGCCTTCTGCTCTCCAAGTGCTAGGATTGTAGACGAAGGCTGCCATCTCTGGAGGCATTAAGACTGACTGGCATCTCTGCTGCAGGTCAGTGGCTTCATCTGGGTCCTTGGCCACTTTGCTTCTCTTCTGCCTATGGTCCTGGACAGCTTGCTGACCAGACAGTGCCCGTGTGGCACATGACAGGCTTCTGGACGTTTCTCTACTAACTAAACAGCTGTGAAGCAAGTTGTTCATTTGGTATTCTTAAAGACCTTGTTTTTGTGTGATAAGGTGGGATTTTCCCCCCAGTTCCCATCACCTCTAATAACCTCTTGTCTCCAGGCACCGGCTCCTCACCCTAGGGCTGCGTTCCAAGGCCATCCTACCAACACAGCTGTTTTTATCTTGTGGGATTCATTTGACAAGTAGTGAGGCCGTCCTTCCCAGCTCCCACCCTTCCTTGGCTGTTCACATGCCATCAGTCATTACACCACTACTGCCTCCCCAGGAAGGGCCCTCATAGCTGTCTGGGAGCTCACCTGCATCCCTGGAATAGCCCAAGACAGCACTATGGAAGGAGAGGAAAGCCTGCCACTTGTCACCAAGGGGACAGCCGTTATTACCCAAGAGCTGCTGTCAGAAAAGCCCAGAGTGCTCAAAGATGTTTCCTCTAGGTTTGTTTTTAAAATCTGCTGTCTCCTTCTCCTGTTTCTTCTTCTTTTATTATTATTATTATTATTTTATTTTATTCTGCCATAGGTGAAACCAGATATAGGTATAGAATTCACTGGTTTCTTTGATTTACACACACGCACGCGCATGCACATGCACATGCACAGTTCTAGGTCCTCTGGAGATGACAACATAATCCCCCTTCTAAGACTGTCCTTAGTTTCCATCCCAGCCCCCTCCTTTACAAAGCGTAGGTGTGTCTGTCTACCAACTCCCCAGTGGAAGGAGTTGGGGTCAGTGATCCAGGGTCACAAGACCCACATGGTTTCAGGAAATCCATGCTGTGAGTCACTTGCAGTAGAGGACAGCCCCAGGGTAACCCATGCCCCTGAGAACTGGACAAACCAAGACTCTCCGGGTGTATGCAGAGCAACAGGGCAGGCAGCTTAGGAACAGGAGGGGAAAGAGGGGCAGGGCTGCTCTTTGATGCAAAGTCGGCAGGGACCTGCCGTGAGCTTGCCATGCGGTCAGAAGTAGGGAACTCCAGCCCATGTGCCAATGGCAGCTTAATATGTCAAATATTTCAGTCGCTGCCTGTGGTGTTCAGAGGATTGCTTTTTTTTTTTTTTCTTAAGGGACGACATTGAAAGATTTCACTTTCCTTATCCTTCCAGTATAACTTCGACTATTTCTCTCAGTTTGGCCTGTATACCCCTACACTGTTCTCAACAACCCCACCTGTGTTCACCATCCTTGTTTCTCATGCTTTACACCATTCATTGTGATGGAGTTTGAGTCACTGGAGACAGCACAGCCCTGAAATACACAGGTTTATGTTATGGAATATTTAACTAGGCAAAGACATGTTATATTTGTTTATGCTGTGGCATATTACTTTAACTGTATAAAGGTGTATTACATTTGTTTCTGCTGCATTTGTTCAATGATGTAATGATGTGTTACATTTGTTTATGCTCTGGATTGTTACTTTAATTGTGTAAAGGTGTGTTACATTTGTTTACTATGCATTTGTTTAACCATGTACAGATGGGTTGCTGTTTCACCTTGGCTGCCTAAGGCACCTGATTGGTATAATAAAAAGCTGAATTGCCAATAGCTAGGCAGAAGAGGAATAAGCAGGGTTGGCAGAGAGAATAAGTAGGAAGAAAAATCTAGGAAGAGAGGAGAAGAAGGAGAGAATGAGGGAGAAAGAGAAGGAGATGACCAGGGCCAGCCCGGCAGCCTCCAGCCAGCTAGACAGAGTAGGATATACAGAAAGAAAATGTAAAATGTTCCTAGGCAAAATATAGATGAAGAGAAACAGGTTAACCTAAGATAAAGGAAAAAAAGCTAGCCAGAAATGAGCATTCATAACTAATAATAAGTTTCCCTTTCATGATTTGGGAGCTGGTTGGTGGCCCAAAAGAAAATGCTTGATACAGGCTTATGACATGGTCAATGGTTCTTAGTAAACTCTTGGTTAAAACAAACACAACAACAACAACAGGCCCAAATTCCTTTAAGAGGGAAATACTGGGGAGATGATTCAGTCAGGAAGAGAGTAGTTGCTATATGAAAGCCAGTGGAACTGAGCTCCAATCCCCAGTACCCATGTAAAAGCTTGGCCCTGCATGCCTGTAACCCTAGCACTGGGGGAACAGAGCCCAGAGTGTTCCTGGAGTTCATTAGCCAGCTCATCTAGTGGATACAGTGGGATTGGGGTTTAATGAGTGACCTCATCTCAAATGACAAGGTGAGGAGTGAGGTGAAGAGTGGTAGAGGGGGACACCAGGCATCCTCCTCTGACATCTGTGTGAGTGCATAGGTGTACACACACACACACACACACACACACACGAGACGACAGAGAGAGAGAGAGAGAGAGAGAGAGAGAGAAAGAGAGAGAGAGAATATGAATATGAATGTTACTGCTTTTATCTGGCACATTTCACTCAATTACACACAAAAAGAGCAACATTTATTCCTTCCTGTGGCTCTTGTTCTTGCTTCAACACCTTCTTTGACCTCCCACAAATTTAAAAACATTTAGAATAGTCTTTGGGTATATGCCTAAGAGTAGAATGGCTGGGTCTTGAGGTAGATCGAATCCCAATTTTATGAGAAACCGCCATACTGATTTCCACAGTGGTTGTACAAGTTTACATTCCCACCAACAGTGGAGGAGTGTTCCCCTTGCTCCACATCCTCTCCAACATTGACTGTCATTAGTGTTTTTGATCATAGCCATTCTGACAGGTGTAAGGTGGTATCTCAGAGTCGTTTCGATTTGCATTTCTCTGATGATTAAGGATGTTGAGCATTTCTTCAATCATACCACAAAGATACATGCTCAACTATGTTCATAGCAGCACTATTCATAATAGCCAGAACCTGGAAACAACCTAGATGCCCGTCAACTGAAGAATGGATTAAGAAAATGTGGTACATATACACAATGGAGTACTACTCGGCAGAGAAAAACAATGACATTATGAAATTTGCAGGCAAATGGATGGAACTAGAATATATCATCCTGAGTGAGGTAACCCAAACCCAGAAGGACAAACATGGTATGTAATCACTCATAAGTGAATACTAGATATAAAGCAAAGAACAATCAGACTGCAACCCACAGAACCAGGGAGGCTACATAGCAGGGGGGACCCTAGGATGACTGTGGCTTATAATAAGTTTTGGTTTTACTCAATTACTGGGCAAGCCTCAATGAAACATTTCACTATCACTATTAGGATAAGAATTTATACTGTATCAAGCTGATAATAGACAAATAAATAAATAAAAGAATATTCTTTGGGGTTGAGGATGCAGTTTAGAGGTGGAGCATTTGCTTACTTAGCTCATTCGAACTTTTCGGATTTCATTCCCAACGCTACCACACCACTACCACACATAAGTTCTTTGATACTGTGAAAGAAAAAAAAAATTCTCCCCAATTCAAGAACAGGTTGAAAGGGCATTCATTTGATTTTTGAAATGCTGAGAAGTCATTACATGTCGCTCAGAGAATACCAGGCAAATTCATGGTCCAAACCAGGGCCCATGGACATGATGAGGAGCCAATTCCTGGAGACAAGCGTTGTTAGAGGTGATGGGCACCAGGGAAAAATAAATCCAGGGATAATGGTAAGGCTAAGGCTGTGTGCTCACCAGCATTAAAGATTATTCCAGACAACACAGGAATTTCTGGGCAGTAAGGATGGTGGCAAAGGTTCTCTTGGTGACTCTGGCTGTGACCTGCCCCTTTTCCCCACAGAATGTGACAAGATCACCTTTCCTCAGAACAGGACCTGGATGTGGCATTTTTCTTTATTCTCACCCAGTGTGAGCGTGTTGACTTTGTGGCGGGAGGGAGAGTTTGATATACAAGATCTTAACGCCCTGGGTCAGAGGGACACATGTTCCATATGATCCGGAGTGTGGCACCCAGGATTTGGGTCACATTCAAGCACACAGCTCATAAAAGTCCAGACCATAAAAGTGAAGATGTGAAAGATAAAAGGAGTTCTGTCAGATGCCAGAAAATCTTGTTTAAGATCATTCTTAACCAAAGCCTTGAACCTTTACATTTTCATTTTTATGCCTGGGTTAAAAAAAAAAAAGGCTGTTGAGTAGGTTGATCCAGCCTCAGGATAGAGACATCTTCTGGCCTTCAGAAGCGGGCTCTGCTTGTAATAATGGCCCTTGAGTCACTCTGCAATGTGGGACTTGCTGTCACACTTTGGAATGCATTTGTTTTCTTGTGCTCAGGGCCCACTAATGCTTTAGTTCTTACAGGTAAATCCTGTGGTAAAAAGTAAGATGACACCCCAAATCCCTAAGCAGAAGACTGGAAGTTTCATCTAGAGCTTACGAGGGAGGCCTGCTGTCACTAGGAGCACTTGTGGGGAGCTCCTGGATGTAATTACGGTTAGAGGTGAAGCTCTAAGCATTGACGGATGCATTCACCAGCGCTGATTTTGATGATCAGCAAAGGAACAGCTGACGTGTCTGTGCATGTACTGAGCTTCAAGTCCCGTGTCTGCCTTGCTGCCTGCTTTCTATAGCTTGCTAATACATCCCCAGGGTAGCTCCATTGTGTAGGTACAAAAAAAAAAAAAAGAAAAGAAAAGAAAAAAGAAAAAGAAACTTGAAGGTAAGGAGAAATTACTTGTCCAAGGTCAAACATTTTTCTGAGTCTATTTGGTTTGAGAGTCCAGTTTCTTAGTCCCCTTTGGTGTAATGCATTTTGTTAAAAGATTTCTTTTGCTTATTTTTTTTAAAATCATATTTGTGGTGTGTGTGTGTGTGAAAGTGAAAGAGGGGGATGAGAGAGGGAGCGCGTGCGAGAGAGAGAGAGAGAGAGAGAGAGAGAGAGAGAGAGAGAGAGAGAGAGAGGAGTGTGACTGTGTGACTTGTGACTATAGAGGTCAGAGGACAACTTGCAGGAGTCAGTTTTCTCCTACCAAGTGGGTCCCAGGGATGGAACTCAGCTGATCAGGCTCTGTGGCAAGCACCTCTTCTGACTGAACCATCTCGCTGGTCTCCAAATGTCAAGTTTTTCTAAAAGGCCAATTAAACCTAGTTTCTTAAACCTAGAAACTCCACTTAGAATGTGGAACACACTCTTGCTTTGACCCTGAGATCGGGCCACCACGGTGTTGTAAATGTAGAAGTGGCAGAGTCCTGAGAAGCGGTTTTATCTTCCTGTCTCTTAGGTTTTCTCATTTGCAAGATGAAGGAAATGGACGAGCTCAATGCAGTCCAACAGCCCCTTCCCGCCCGGTGCTCACTCATTTGTCATTTCAACAACTGTTTATTTGAATTTCAATGTAAGGAGAGTTCTGGGTGATATAATCATAATAGCGGGATAAGGAGGTGTGATCTCAGAATGGGAAGAACTTGCAGTTTCATGGAAAAGGAAAATTCATGAACAAATCGTCAGAATCCAGCGTAGTTTGCTGCAAAAGGACGTGCGTGTCCGTGTGCAAATATTCCTATGCACGTATGTACACACTCTATACTGCATACACAGTTATGCACACATGCGCCTGCAAGGATAAGCAGACACAGGGACTTGGGAGCTGGGGCGTTTGCACAGAGTGACAGCTCCGTGAGGAGGGTCCGGGTGAAGCTCTAGTTCTGGTTCGGCCCGTGGGTCTAATGGGCCAGCAAATGTTTGTTGAGTGATTGCATATGTGAGACTCGGAGAATCGGAGTTGCTGAGGGCCAATGGCTGTCAGCGGATGGAAAAGGGAGGGTAGAAGCCAGCAGGCACAGCAAACACAAATTAGGAGCACATGCAACACTGCGGTGGGATGAGGAGGACATTGGGAGCTTGCACGAGAAGGGTGCATGTGGGCGAGAAGCAGAAGAGGAGGTCAAGGTCGACTTTGGCTGGGTGAGGTGGACGCCATAAGGTTTAGCTGGTATGAGCTTCTGTAGAATTCTTCCAGTAGAACACTTTTGACTTGGGGACAGCTTGTGGTGTTGCCTATTTCAGAGATCTATGCCTTCCTTATCCACAACTATTGAGTCTCACATCATTTGATATGACTAATTCCAAATAAAAGGACTAATTCCAAATAATAGGAACTTCACGAGGAAAAGGTAGTGAAGGTATGTCCATATTTCTTTCTTTCTTTTTTTAAAAATTTATTTATTTTATTTCATGTGCATTGGTGTTTTGCCTGCACTGGAGTTACAGACAGTTGTAAGCTGCCATGTGGGTGCTGGGAATTGAACCCGGGTCCTCTGGAAGAACCATCAGTGCTCTTAACCACTGAGCCATCTCTCCAGCCCTGGTATGTCCATATTTTAAGAGAACAAACAATCCCAGAGAACCATCCCTAGGGGTCAAAGTAAAAGGAGAATTGCTGACATCCAACAGGTTGTCATGTTGAACTTGAATATGGGAACCTGTGTATATGGGAACCTGTGTATATGGGAACCTGTGTATATGGGGACCTGTGTATATGGGAACCTGTGTATATGGGAACCTGTGTATATGGGAACCTGTGTATATGGGAACCTGTGTATATGGGAACCTGTGTATATGGGAATCTGTGTATATGGGGATCTGTGTGTATGGGAACCTGTGTATATGGGAATCTGTGTATATGGGAACCTGTGTATATGGGAACCTGTGTGTATGGGAACCTGTGTATATGGGAATCTGTGTGTATGGGAATCTTTTTTATATGGGAACCTGTGTATATGGGAATCTGTGTATATGGGAATCTGTGTATATGGGAATCATCTGTGTATATGGGAATCTTTGTATATGGGAACCTGTGTATATGGAAACCTGTGTATATGGGAATCATCTGTGTATATGGGAATCTGTGTATATGGGAACCTGTGTATATGGGAATCTGTGTATATGGGAATCTGTGTATATGGGAAGCTGCCAGGAGGATTCTGTTAGCTGCCTTGGAGAACTGAAGATGTGATAAATGAAATGTGTCTCCTATACTATGATTTCTTGGGTCCACCCACCATCTGTTCCTTGAATCTGAGCTGGCCTGTGTCTTGAATCTACTATTGGAATAGAAGCAATGGAATGGTAGTTTCTAGCCTGGACTGTGGAGCACTTGCCTGCTTTCTCTCTCTCTCTCTCTCTGCATATTTTCTTAGAACATTCTAATAGTGTAAAAGAATGGATTTCACGACAATTTCATATGTCCACATAGTTTACTTAATCCTGCTCACCCCCTTTGTCTTAGAACACCATTGCTGCCAGATGACTAGGCACAGGCTGGCTTGCTGCTAGTCCCTGAGTTGAACCCTAGCCTTGTTCCAGACATGTGACTGAGGTCTCCTTGGACTAGCCAGTCCCCAGATAACCTGCCAGTGGACTGCAGGCATGCTGACAAACTCAGACCAATGTCCTCTGCTGAATCCAGCCTTGATCAGCTGAACTTCCCAGGCAACATACAGGCACGTTAGCAAGAATGAATGGTAGTAAAGTGTGTGTGTGTGTGTGTGTGTGTGTGTGTGTGTGTGTGTGTGTAAGAGAGAGAGAAGCAGAGTCAGAGAGAAAGATACAGATACAGAGAGAAGAGAAGAGAGAGACTATGGATGGATGAATATGAACATGGTGATTGATCAAAATCTAGCACTCACTGTGAGTTAGAGTTGGCTCTTGGGTTACTCTACCTGACTTTATTTTAGTCAGTTTGCTCAGCTCAATAGTATTACTCAGGTTCGTTATTGAATTAAATTCCCCCTCCAAAGAGCATGATTCTGAAATCTTCCCACATGACTGGAAAAGCTAGGTGTTAGAAGGATTTTGGATTTTATTTGAAGGGTTTGGAGTCAGATAAATCTGGGTTTGATTTCAAATCCCAACTCTGATCACCTATAGAAACTTGGCAATATGTTTGACGTCAGTGCCAACTTTTATACTTGGCAAAATGGCTTAAATGGTGGCCCCCCTCTAGTGTAGTGATGTCTACTCAGTTGACTTAACTAGAATGCCTGTCATCAAGCCTAAATCACCAGGGCCTGGCAGGAAGAGTGCCATCTTCAGAGTCCCTGAGATTGAAACCAAACATATGCTAAAGGAAATGAAGTTCTCAATAGAGGTACCCATCCTTTTCCCGATCTGCGCCTGGAGGCCTTTGTGCCTGGCACAACCACTCTTGGGCATTCCAAGCTCATGCTTCATTTCTCTCTGGACCTTGGTTCCTTTCAGTTAAGCCATGTAGTGGAGTAAAAGTGACGTGAGAGGCACAGCATCAAGTTTCTGTCGATTAGAAATAGAGTGCATAGGACCTCAGATCTGCACAGTGTGCTTCCTGTGCATTCCTGGCAGAAACCTGACACCTGTCAGGATCTGGCCGGATGCTGTACATCAGGGCTCTGAGGCTTGACCAGGATGCTGGGCTTGCTGGCTCTTCCCCTCAAGTTGTTCCAGACTGAGCTTCACTTGGGCGAAAGCTGGCCGGCTTCTTCCTGGCACACGGTGTGTTGTCTGGTGCACAAATAGCAATGGATAAATATTTGCTGAATGGATGGTTGTACTCCTCCACTCCCAGGGAGAAACAGAGCAAAGAGTTCTCCCCCGCCACCTCCACTACCCTCAGTAAATCAGAGAAGCCTCCAGAACTAGAAGGGAGGAATTGGACCGAATGGTGTGGTTTGACAGATAAACACCAATCTTGTCTCAGCAGCTTGCCTCTCATTCTGGCTTTGTCCAGCCAGTCAATATGAAAGGGGCTTTGTTACCAAGGGGACTATACTCACAGGCTTGGTTCCCACTCCAAAGCTAGAAAGGGGTAGTGCATTTTCAAGTTCTTGGCTAAGCTGTCTCTTGAGTTTCGTGTCCAGTGGTCTACCTTTCTCCCTGCTGTAAAGGAGTGGGACAGTGTTCTCAACACGAGGAGAGGATATAATGAAGATTAGAGATGGTGATTAGTACCAAGCCAGCAAGTAGGCGCAACCGCAGATGTGGGGTTGGGAATGAGGGAGCAATCTTATTTAAAGAGCATTATGGAATGATTCATTATTGAGATGGATTTTGAATGGTGACCTGGAGGGAGGGAGGGAACCAGCCCTGGGGATCTAACGTGGAGAGTCTCAGGCAGAAGGAAGCAGGTGCAAATGTCCTGATGGAGAAACATGTTTGACATGGCTGAATATTAGCAACAAGAACCCAGCGACTGGTGAAGAATGAACTAAGAGAGAGTCATAGAAGGCAAAACTTAGAGATCATGAGCCAACAGATGGCAGAGGCGTATGATGTGTGATGGTAAGGATGCTGAAGCGCTTGTGGCATGAGCTAGAAACCATTTCTAAGTCAGGGCTCATTCATAGCTTCATTGATGGGGAAGTACCACCTATCAGCAAGTCATAGAGGGTCAGCAGGCAAAAATGTAGATGTCAAGAATGCTAAGGTGTCTTCCTGTGTCCCACAGTGTTGTAAGAAAGCGATTTCCTTCCTTCCCAGTCTTGGTTTTTTTAGATTAAGAAGCAATCTGGCTTGGTGACAGTGCCTAAGTATCTCTGATGGTTCTTCCTTATCCACTCAGGGGAAATGAGAACTTGGGCTCAGAGTTGCAGCAGAATCTCACTAGGATTTAGTGACATAGTTTTGACTCACTAAGCATATCTATTTTTCCAATGGCATGTTTTGGGGGACTTTTATATATTGCTTTTTAGATCATGTTGATGAAGTACACCAAGAAACCATGGCATTTAATCTAAATAATTCACTAAAAGAAGTAGGATGGTTGCAGGTACTCCTGTGTTTGACTTGTTTAATGTATTAGAGTACATTCAAATAAAAAGGAAAACACACAGCTGATGCTTTCCTACAAAGATGTATAGCCACCACTCAACACACTTGAGCAGCTTGCAATGCCCCTTGATGTAACTTTGTATCTGTCCCAGCTCAGTCTTCCCGAGTCAGTACGGCTTGGATGACTCCTAATACAATTTGTATGTCTGTAATCAGTCAGTATGAATCTTGGACATTTCACTTCTTGTGGGATACTGTATAGCTTAGGACTTCATTGTCACACTAATTATTTGGCTTCCCTAGACAGTATTGTACTGTACGAATGCATCTCAATGTACTTAAGCAACATGGGTAAACACCATTTCTAGTGTTTGCTTTGTGGGTAGATGTAGCTCTTGGCATTCCTTTAAAATGAATATAAATAGATATGTGTGTATTTTTTGTCAGGTACATAGTTCAGGCTTCCTTTAGATATGGGGTTACATCTCACCGTGGTTTTACTTTAAAAATTGGTAGTGTTTTTATTGTTCGAGAATTTCATGCTTTACCTATAACGTGTTTTGATCAAGCTCATCCTCCCATTCTTTCCCCTTTGATCCCCACCCCCCAAATCCCCACCCCAATGCACCATTCCTTCCCAATTTCATTAAAAGCAAAACAAAACATTGAGTCTATTTAGTGTTGCTGGTATGTGCATGGGTATTGGCTCATCTCCTGGATCATGGGTATCCTCCCAGGGGCCACATCCTTGAGACAAGCTGGCTTCCCCTCTCCCAGCAGCCATCAGTTACCAATAGCTTCTCAGACAGGGTTGAGACTTGGTGACCATTTCCCTCCTCCATATTGGGATTTTGAATGGCTTGGTTTTGCACAGGTCTTGTGCATGATGTCACAGCTATTGTGAATTCATACGTGCAACTGGCCTGTTATGTTTGTAGTTATGTAGTCATCCACTGCCTCTTGTCCTTGAATCTTTTTCACATCTCTTCTGTGATTATCCTTGACTCTTGAGAGAGGGTGTGTGTGTGTGTGTGTGTGTGTGTGTGTGTGTGTGTGATATAGATGTCCCATTTCTGTCTGAACACTCAGCAGTCTCTTATTCTCTGCCTGTTGATTAGTTGTGAATCTCCATCTACTGCAAAAAGGAACTTCCCTGATGAGAGTTGAGAGTGATAATCTATGGGTATAAGTTGTTAGGATTTGACTTAAATTAAGAGTCAGTTTAATACTGTGTCTATTTCAGAATAATAGTAGTAGTGTCCCCCCTCCCCCCCCCCGGGCCTGTGACTTACCTAGCCACAGGTTCTTGGCCCCATTTGTGCTCCCAGGCTTGCATTCTGTCCTGTGGAGCTGGTCTTAAATCCAATTAGAAAGTGGTTGGTTACTCCTGTAGTGTTTGTACCACTATCGCTCCAGCGTGGTAACTGTAGCTTACAGAGTTCCCAGCTGGGTAAGATCGATAAGGTGGCATGGCCAAGGCTGGACTTTAAATTGTGATCCTCCAGCCTTCATCTCTACCTACCATGTGCACTACCACATGTGGCTTGGTAGGTTTTTAGGTTTTTATAACTTTTGTTGAATTTGAGTTGTACATCTTGTCACTAATGGAATAGAATATCACATTTTCTGCTTATTTGTCAATTTACAAAACCATGCTCAAATGTTTTACCTATTAAGTATATCTGATTGATAGTTGTTTCCTAAATTGATTTAGACATTTTTTTTATTTGTTTGTTTTTGTTTTTTGAGGCAGGGTTTTTCTATGTAACAACCCTGGCTGTCCTGGAACTCACTCTGTAGACCAGGCTGGCCTTAGACTCACAGAGATCCACCTGTCTCTGCCTCCCTAGTGCTGGGATATAATACATATATCAGAGTTTTGAATTTAATTCATTGCTTTTTTTTGGTGTTATTGTCACTCAATTGATAAATATTGTCTTTATAGTGAGTCATTAGAATTTCTAGGCTTGCTTCTGGACTTCTAAGTTTGTTATATTAGCTTGTTATTCAGCTTTTACCATTTACCAATGCTACATTATTTTAATGACTAGTGGTTTGGGACAGTTTTTCATGTATGTTCTTATTGTTTATTTATTTCATTTGAATAAATGTTTATTCAAAGTCTTTACTTTTGAAAAATAAAGCCATTTTTTTTCAGACTTTAGTTGTACAATCCTTTCTGTATCCTAGATGCTAGACAATTATCATATGTGTGATTTGCAATTCCATTCTGTGGATTATCTTTCATTTTCTTAATAATGTGCTCTGGTGTATAAAATGATTTTTTAAAACTATAAAATTTAATTATTTTCCTGTTTTTTTGTTCTTTTTTTTTCATTTATTTGTTTCATGTTTAAGAAATTATAGCCTATTACATGACCATGAATTACAGCTGTATGTTCTTTAGCGTTCAATAGAACTCTATGTTCAATATGTTAAATAGAACTCTTTAGAGTTCAGTTGATCTAAGGTGGGTGTGGTAGTGCTTGTCTATCACCCAGAACTTGGAAAGCAAAGGCAGGAGGTTTAGGAGTTTAAGATCAGCCTGAGCAATATATCATGTTTAATGCCAGCTTGTGCTCTGAGAGACTTTGTTTCAAAAAACAAAACAAAAATAAGAGGAAATCAACAGTTTTCTAGATCTAGCTTTTTAAAAGTTCTTTTGAGACACATTTTGAGTTAATTTTGTGTGATGTAGGGATATGTATTGTCCAAATTCATCCTTTGAACATTTTGTTGATACTTAATTGTTCCAACACAGTCGGAAGACTATTCTTTTCTCCGCTGAGTAGTGTGTTGAATGAGAATGGCCTCATAGGCTCACATACTTGAATGTTTGGTTCCCAGTTGGTAGAACTGTTTGGGAAGGATTGAGAAGTGTGGCCTTGGAGGAGGTGTGTCGTTTGCGGTGAGTTTTGAGGTTTCATAAATTCCATGCCATTCCCAGTTAGCTTGTTCCCTGTCTCACACTTGTGGATCAGATGTAAGTCCTCAGCTACTTCTCTAGTGCCATGCCTGCCTGCCCGCCATCATGTTCCTGCCATGATAATCATGGACTCTAACCATCTGGAACTGGGAGCCACTGGATTAAATGCTCTCTAAGTTGCCTTGATCATGGTGCTGTGTCACAGCAGTAGAAAAGTTACTAAGACAGGTGTTATTGATAATTTTGCTGACACTCTATTGATCATAGAAGGACTTTAGTGTTCCATTGGTCTATTCATCTCTCATTAATGCAAGTAACATGCTGCTTCGATTTGTGTAACTTTGTATAAGTTTAGAAGTTAGAACATGTGAATATTTCAATTTTGTTCATTCTCTGCAGGGGTTGTTTTAACTTTTCAAGGTCTTTATGCATTTCCATATAAATTATAAGATCTGCCTTTTCATTATGAAAAGAAGCAGTTACAAGTTTGGTAGGGGTGATGTTGAAACTAAAGATGGATTTGGGTAGTATGCTGATTTTAACATCTATTAAGCCATGAGAAGTGCCTTTATGTCTACTTAGATAATCTTTAATTCTTTGTAAGAGTGTTTTGCCCTATTGCAATGTACAGCTTTTATATTCCTTCCTTCAATTTGTCCCTGAGCATTTAATTTTCTTTGTGTGTTATTATATTTTTAAATTTTTTTTCCCATTTTGCACTTCTAACCTGGAGATCAGTAAGATAATATATTTATGTTGTTTTAGCCACTGGGTTTATGATAATGTTTTACCAGCACAGAAGCAAATTAGTAAGTACTCCATGGTTTTGGTTTATTGATACTTGTTTAGATTTGGCCAAAGAAAGTGCCAGTTTTAGTAAATGTTCAATGTATAGTAGAAAAATATGTTTTCATAGTTGTCTGGTCAAGCGTGTATGAGATAACATATTGTTAATCATGATGTTCGATCTTAGTATCCAATTGTATCAGTTATTGAAGAAGAATGCCCAACTACTTTAATATGACTTCAAATTTGACTTCTGTAGATTTAATCTTGACCAATGTTTGTTTTGCATGTTTTTGAGGGAGATTATTGGGTGTATTAGTCAGAGTTCTCTAGAGTAACAAAACTTACAGAATAAATCTCTTTATATATGTAGAAAGGGGATTTATTAGATTGGCTTACAGGCTTTGGCCCAGTTAATCCAACAATGTCTGACTGTGAATGAAAAGTCCAAGAATCCAGTGGTTGTTCACTCATCAAGGCAAGATGTCTCAGCTGGGCTTCAGTATATTCAGATTACAGTGATGCCAATGAAGGAGTGGACTTGCTAGCAAGGTGAGGGCATACAGGCAAAGAGCAAAGGCTTCCTTCTTCCATGTCCTTAGGTAGGCTTCCAGCAGAAGGCATGACCCAGATTAAAGGTGTATCTTCCCACCTCAAAGACCTGCAGTAGAAGTGAATCTATCTACTTCAAGTTAAGTAGAAGTCCCTCCATTTTTTTGATTTAGTTAATTCCAGATACAGTCAAATTGATAACCAAGAATAGCCATCATATTGGGTATATACTTTTAGAATTCACACATCTTCCCAAAGATGCTTCCTTCATTGTTGTCAGAAAGCCTCTGCCTCCAAGCATGCTTCTTTTCCTAACATCTACTTGGTGCAGTATTAGCAGATTATCCTTACTTTGTTTGTTTGTTTTTCGAGACAGGGCTTCTGTGTAGCCCTGCTGTCCTGGAACTCACTCTGTGGACCAGGCTGGCCTTGAACTCTCAGAGATCCCCCTGCCTCTGCCTCCCAAGTGCTGGGACTAAAGGTGTGGCCCACCACTGCTCCCAGCTATCCTTAATTTTTGGGGGGCCAGTGTTTGCAGGTTTTTGTTTTTTAATTTTTTAATTTTAATTTTTAAAAAATCTTTTCACTTCAACATTTTTTAAGGTAAGTCACTTTTAAGCATCATGTACTTAACATAAAAACGATGCACATTTTGTATTCAGAGAAGAGAATTTAGTAAGTTAAAACTACTCTCTGACAGTTTTATTTTCACGATATTTTCTGCTGAATTTTCTTCTTTTGTGTCTTTTTTTTTGGAATAAATTTATTATTTTCATTTTCCCTCTTCCTGGCCTGTTAGGTGACATTCTTTGTACTACTTCTTCTTTTAGTAGTTTTACTAGAGCCTAAAACACTCACCGTTAGCTTATTAGAGTGGGATCCAAATTAGCTTTCCTACCACCTCCTGACTAATATTGACCTTCCACACCTTTAGGCCCCTGGTACTCCTCCCTGTTCCTGTGTACCATCTACCTTTTTGATGCTGACTCTTAAAATATGTATTGTACACGGCACAAGAACTTGTAGAGCCAATATTTATTTAAGTTTATTTAAAATACACTGAGCATTGTGCCGTCATATTCTTTTATCCATTTTCATACTCCACTTTGTCTATTTCCCTTTGGCTTATGAGGTCTCCCTTTGCCATCTCTCTCAGCGAATGCCTGGTGGATATTAATCCTCTCAGGTTTTGTTTGTTTGAAAATGTTTCTTTTTTTTTCTTTACAGACATTTTTGAAGGCTGTTTTCCCTGAGCGAAGAGTTCTAAGTTGGCAGTGGTCTGCTCTCAGCATGTTGAAGATGTCATTTTGTTGTTTCTCAGCCTCGATCGTTTTTGTTTCAAAGACAGCTTCCTATTACTCTAGCTCACTTGAAGGTACTGTGTTTCTTTTCTTTGGCTGCCTGAAAGATTTTTTTTTTCAAGTCTTTGTTTTTAAGCAGTTTGACTATCATATGCCTTGTGGTTTTCTTTATCCTATTTGGGGTTGTAAATATTTTTAAATCTTTAACTCGGTGTCTTTGGTCAGTTTGGGGAAAAATACTCATCGAATATCTATCTAACTATTGAGCTTGCTTTGGTTCCTTCCTGTTTGCCCTTCAGGATCTCCAAACGCACACATGTTAGAACTTTCATTGTGCAGTTTCAATATGCTTTTCCTCTGTGTCCACACTCAGCCTCCTCCAGTCTGTGTTTACTTCACAAGTCTTCCAGTCTGTCTTCAACTCCATTTAGTGAGTTCTTATTTTCAGTTACTTACGTTCAATTTTGGAGTTTTTCTTTTTTTCTTTTTCTTTTTTTTGATGAGAAAATTTTAGTTCTGATAATACTTTTTGTCTGTGTTCTTGAGCTTATTAATCACGGATATTTGACATCTGTATCTTATAACTGGGTCACATATGGATCTGCATTGTTTTCCCCTTGGTTTTTGGTTGTTTGGTTAGGTCTCATGGCCTGTCTGGTAATTTTTGATCAAAGCTAGAAACAATGTAAGTGTAAAGCCAATATGAATTTCTGGTTCATGTTATCTTCTCCTACAGAAATTACATTAACATTGACCTTGGTCCAGTGTTTTGGGCACTGGTGGATCACCATATTTCATTTGGCTTTGAGCTGGTTTAGAAATGGTTTTGGTCTTTGTTGAGTTGTTTCAACGTCACCCTCATTTCTCATGCCTTGTCTTCCCAGGGTAGCACTTGGACCCTTACCAGGCTCTCCCTCGCTTCAGTTTTTCTCTCACAGTGGTGGACTCTTGAGACCTTGCATCCTGTGAAGTTGACCGATCTGCTGTGCTGGAGAATAGTGCTGTTGCTAGATTTATCTGTGTATTTCACTCCTCTCTTGGATCTTTTCGTCCTAGTTGACTGAGTGTCTCTTGAATCTCTTCAAACAGAGGCTCTTTGTTTTTCTCTTCTTATATTTTATATGTTTAATCCAGTGTCTAAAGTTGTTCTTGGCAAAGGATTTAGTCTGAAGCAAACTTGTCCGCTATGACCAAAAGCAGGCGTCCATTATACTTAACTTTTTTTTTTTTTTTTAGCTATGCATTCTATTTTAAGACCAGTGATTCTGGCCTTCCTTTAATATTAATGAGATACCTTCCTTTTTAAGTAGATGTATTTATTACAAGAGATATACAAGTTCCAGGAAATACAATGAACGGTATAATAAGTATGCATGTCTTTTCACGTAGGTGTAGCTGGGTTCAAATGAAGACAGTGGACTTGAAAGAAAGTAGGAAGTAAATAGCAGTGCACCTGGTGCTTGGAGAGGATCATAATGGGATTTAAACATGTTTCATGCAGTAGAAGCTCACAAAAGTCAATGTCCTAGCCTATAAGTATGCATGGCATGCTTAGTACAGCTGACATGACCATCTAGGTCCTTGGTTCCTTTGTCAGTACTTGACCTAGTCTAGCATACAATTCTTTTCCTGGGAATTTGTGTGCTTCCTGCCTCAGACTTGGTTTCTTTAGTTGATTTTTCCATTTTGGCCTGAATGTTTCTATACATATCATAAGTCTATTTTTATAATTGCTTTTTATTTATTGGATTGTGAAAAAAGTCTCTGAAAGCATGAGCATGGTGTGTGTGTGTGTGTGTGTGTGTGTGTGTGTGTGTGTGTGTTTCAAGTCTCCATCAGTTTTTACTAGCAGTTTGCATATAATGTTTGAACCCATGAGACTCAGGCTGATTGATCCTTCTAAACGCTCAGCAACTTTTAAAACAGCATACAAAACAATGAGCAGCTCCATGGAATGTATTGTTACTAAATCTCCTCCCCATTTGTTTAATTGTATTATTTGCCTGAGGGATGCTGTGTAGATGTGGGGCCAAGTCAGCTAAATGAAACATGATCCTGGCACAAGAAAATAATGATGTGTCTCTTCTGTGAAATCCCAGCCTCCCCCTCATCTCCAGATGCTTGGAACCACACCCTCTCTTTTTGTTGTTGAAGGCAAGGAGGGTGGTGCCCAGTGGGGCTTAGCCATTGCCAGCATCAGCTAGGGAGTAGACAGACCAAAGCAGTGGGAAGAGGGACAGACTCATGGACAGTCTAAGATAGGAGGCTTTGGCCAGTCATCTGCCGGATTTAGGCCATGCCTCTGAATGCAGCTGAACACTGATTCTATAGATTATATAGTAGAGAAAATGACCATGTTTAGAGGCCTTTTGATGGAATCACTTACTTTATTCTTCTCTTGAAAGACAATGGGGACTTCATATTAATAATTTCTAAACTAGTGGGTTTTGTCTTTTTGTTCGTTTGCTTGTTTTTTCCTATCACGTCATTACATAGCCAACCACAAACTGGATCCTTTCTCACCTCCTTTGACTTTACCTCTTTGGTCCTCTGCATTAAATGAGAGCATAGGATGCAGCAGAGATTATTCCAGAAATATTTACCTAGTGCTCATCGTGTGCCAGGCACTGGCCTGCTCTCTGGTAAGTGACAGTGAGCAAAGTAAGGTAGTGTCCCCTTGTAAAGTTGACATCAAGGATGGGTGGGATAAGAGAAGGAAAATGAAATATACAGGTATCAGGGCAACAGAAGACTGTTACGGAAAAGTAACAGGTAGGAGAGAGACACCAGGGCTGGGTGAATGATGGCTGAGTGCTGAATATAGTGGTCAGGAAGGGGCTCATGGAGAGGGTGAAGATCTAGAGAGATCTTAAGTGCTGGCTGAACTGGAGTCTGGAGTATCAGTGGATGTGGGGACTGTGGTAACAGTTTCCCAAGTGCCACCCCTAGAGATTCCACACTCTGTCCAATTCTGTGTCTTGTAACCTGCATTTCTAGAAAGCTCTTCATACAATTCATATGAAGGTCCAAGATCTACTTATAAAAATAAGCCACATTTTAAACTGCGTGTACCTTGGAAACCTGGAAAATAATTATCTTAAGAATGCTGCAAGGATTTGTTGTAGACTGCCTTCTTGGCAAACATAGCTCCTAGTGTATAAAAGAGGGAATTGGGCAATTATTGTGTGCCTGCTGGATGCTTTATACATTCTCTATTTTGGTCTCCCCATTGGTCTCTGGAACTTGGTATCTTATACACACAGTAAGGCTCAGAGAGAGGTCAGCAGCACCCCACCCCCTTATAAAAAGTAGAAGCCATATTGAGAGCTCATTCTACATTTTCTACTTGAGTCTTTGGAATTGAGATGTGAGCTTTATCTCTGCTTGGTCTTTTGTCGATGCTGTTGCTGTCTACATGATCTGTATTTACCTAGATCACTTCCACACAGTAAGCCAGATGGAACATTCCAATTTCCCAATTAAAGTTTTTGTTGATGGTATCACCTACTTTTGGTGACTTCCTCAATTCAAGGGGACCTTGGAGATCAAGTGGCTTCCCAGCAGTAGGACTGGCATGTTTCACTTTCCACCCGGAGCATCATCAATCAACCAAGTGGCATCTTTTCCAGAAGAACCCAGGGCAATCCAAGAACCATCTTTAGTCCCAAGCTTGGTAAGTAGCTGCTGATTTACAGAGTCTCGTCCACACAGAAGAAACCTTCTTTCCCTCCACCTTGGATAATTCTCTTTCTTTCTCTCTCTCTCTTTCTTTTCTTTCTTTCTTCCTTCCTTCCTTCCTTTCTTTCTTTCTTTTTTTTTTTTTGGTTTTTTTGTTTTTTGAGACAGAGTTTCTCTTTGTAACTTCTCTGGCAGTCTTGGAACTCACTCTGTACACCAGGCTGACCTCAAACTCACAGAAATCTGCCTGCCTTTGCCTCCCAAGTGCTGAGATTAAAGTTGTGCACCATTACTGCCTGGACAATTCTTTCTTTTAACACATCTAAGAAACAGGGTCAAAGGTCTATAACCAGCTAGAAGAATTAGACGTTTTAGTTTTTGTCTATTCATTAGTTGTTAGCACCTGCCTCTTCCAGTTCAGTAGGGACCAGCTATCAGTAGTCATCACTTAAGCTTGGCTTCTGAATCCAGTCATTTCTGCATGGGCACAGCTGTGCAGCTGTGAAATCTCCTTTTGACACACATAAGGGGTGGGCAGATCATCTCCTGAGTTTCTTCCATAGTTTATCTCTCAGAGCTTCCAGCCCCCGTCCTGTCCTCACTGGTCATTCTTCTGTTGACTTGTTGGTACCTTCATACATGTCACTCATCTCCTCTGATCATTAGTCCCTGTTAAGAACAGTTAGCTGCTGGGCAGTGGTGGCGCATGCCTTTAACCCCAGTACTTGGGAGGCAGAGCCAGGCGGATCTCTGTGAGTTCAAGGTCAGCCTGGTCTACAGAGTGAGATCCAGGACAGGCACCAAAACTACATAGAGAAACCCTGTCTCAAAAAACCAAAACCAAACCAAACCAAACCAAACTAAACCAAACCAAAACAGTTAGCTGCTTAGTCATCCCCTATCAACATATGCAACGTCCCTCACATCACTCATGTTCCAAGAAAGCAAGATTACGCCATTTTTTTGTGTTCTTTTGGAGCAGAGGTTCTCAACTTTTCTAAGGGTGAGACCCTTTAATACAATTCCTCATGTTGTGATGACCCTCAACCACAAAATTATTTCATTGCTACTTCATAACTGTAATTTTGCTACTGTTATGAATTGCAATGAAAACATCAGATACACAGGATATCTAATATGCAACCCCTACCCCCAAACGGGTTGTGACCCACAGGTTGAGAACCAGTGATTTAAAGGATGCTCCTGTTTGGGTCTGAAGTTTGGGCAGCTCTGCACACCAAGGACCTACCTTTTCTCTGAAGTCCTGCTGCTTTTCAGGCCTCTGCTTAGAATCTGGGTCTCAGGATTCCTCTCTTTTCAGATCCAGCACTCCAGGTATATGGACCTAAGGTTTCCTTGTTCTCTGACGGTACCTGGCCTAGGATAGTGCAGGACAGGTTCCGATTTGGTTCCCTTCCTGTGACACACCAATGTCCATATACACCCGCATTCAGGGTCATCTCTCACTTGTTCCTCACCTGCTGAAGTCATCTCCAAGATGGCCCTGTTACCATCTTCCCATGTCTGTCCTCACAGGGAGATTCTTTCTTTTCCTCATTCCTAGGAGAACCAAAGACATAGGGCTTTGAACTCCTAAAGCCAGGAGGAGAGTCTTCTTATTTGTTGACTTACCTTGTTTAGAGACGATGAACCTAGAGGGAGTGGATAAAAGACCAAGGAAAGGGTGGAGAGAGAAGGAGAAGAACCAGAGCATCAGGCACCGTTCCCAAACCCAACACATGAAGTTACTTCAGAAGGCTAGACCCATCCTTCCCTCCTCCGTCCAGTCCCCTCCCTCCCTTCCTCTCTCTTCCTCCTCCTTTTTCCTTTCTTATTTCTGGTCTGTTTAATAAAGTATGAGATTTCATTGCGCTCTTTTGCGTCAAAATCTGTATTTTCAAACTGTCTGCTCTCCCTTCTTCTCCGCCCCCGTCAGCAATTGTGCCCTTACAATCCAGAAATCCCTCTCCTGCTTTCCTGTCCCATGTCTCTCATTGCCCTTCCTGCCTTCCTCCGTACCTCATCTTCACTTCTCATGTTCTCCTTTCTAGTTTCATAACCCATACCAGCACATATACACATATATGCATACATGCATACATACATACACACAGGCACACACACACACACACACACACACACACACACACAGGCACACACACACACATTCAAAGCTAAGATCCGGGTGTCTGAGAGGGCATATGTTTGACTTTCTGAGTCTGGGTCACCTTACCTAATGATTTCCAGAGCCATGCATTTTCTTGCACATTACATGTTTCTTTATATCTGAACACACACACACACACACACACACACACACACACACACATACACACACACACACACCACATTTTCATTATCTGTTCTTCTGTTGATGGACATCTAGGCTGTTTCCATTTCCTTCTATTGTGAATAGTGCAGCAATAAATGTGGATGTGTGAGTATCTCTGTGGCAGGATACAGAGTCCTCTGGACAGACTCTGTCTTTGGGTAGTCTGGCCTCCAAAACTCTCTTGTAAAGGAAGTTTCAGCTTTGCCTATAGGCCAACTCCTTCCTCCTGCTTGTATCTGTCTAGATTTTATATTGGGAGTGATTATTGATTGAGAAGTCACCATGACGTCCTCCACTTACCTCTTGGCCCAAAAGGTCTACAATATTTACTATTGAACCTTGGGTGACAATGTTTGCCAGCCCTAGCTTAAAGCATCAGTTGCCAGGGTGATTTTTGTCTGCCACCTGGCTGAGGCTTCTGGAAGGAGGGATTTCCACCAGAGGTTGCACATCTGAAGTCCGGTTCTTTATGACGATGAGGCATAGCCTGCTCCACTTCTCTTCAGCTGGTCTCAGTTCCCGATGACTGAGAAAAGAAGAAAACTTGAGGAAAGTCGATGAGGGAAAAATCTTCCCAATCAAAACCCCGCTTGGCCTTACGGCTGCCCTTGGAGAATCTCAGAGTGTGCGTGTTCTGTTGGGCGCTGCTTTCAGCTCTCCGGGACATGTGGAAAATTCTGTGATGTTGCCTTTGCTTGAACTTGCCTCTGGCCTTGTCCCGTGGGACACACAAGTCTGATCGTCATAGTTTGGATCTCCCGAGAGTGTGTCACCCGAGTTAATGGATGATATATGTCACTGTGCATTTATAAAATGGGTGAATTGTTTGAGTGTTTAGGGGGTTCAGTTCTTCATCTGTAAGTAGATTTTGCACCCACTACCGTTCTGCGTATTGTTCCACACAGAGATGTGGAATGAACTCTCATAGTTTCTGCTGCGGTCTGAGAGTTGGGCAAGTTAACGCTTTGCCCAAATGAGCCTCTTGCCTTTTACATTTGCTGTATCATTAACCTTCCCTGCTTGCGCCTGAAATAAAAATTACATCATGATCAAATTCAAGGCTGGTTTGTCTAAACCATGCCTCGCGCCGGTATTTATTGCCGGGCTTTAGGGGCAGGAGTCAGATTTATTTGGATAATTTATTCACAATTTATGCTGCGACTATTTTAGACACTTGAACACACAAACGCATGTTCTCAAGTCAACCTATTGCCACAGTGATGGGCTCATGGACTCCACCCTACTGTGGGTTTTGCTGACATGTGTAACCAAGACTTTTCAGCAAATCTTTATGGCAAGTCAGTCTTCAATATGAACTGAGAAAAATAATCTTTCTGAGTGTTGCTGAAGCTGCTTGCCATTACAAATTTAATCTTCCTGCTGACTGTACAATGATGATGATACAAATTATCCTTTGTACATGGTCAAGCCTTTACCAATGTACTTATTTATACTTCCCGCACAATTACAGCGGTGTGAATGACGGAAATTTGACTCTGTGTTTGGTCAAGACTCTGGATAATGTCTCTTTGGGCCTTGGTCACCCTGCTGGAGGAAGAACATAAAAACACATCTGTTTAAAGAAATATACCAAGGCCCAGAGATGAGCACTGAATCAGGGGATGTCACACAGCCAGAGGCCAGTCCTCCCTCGATCTACCTTCAACACCCCTTTCAGATTAATTTGTCTCATTTGAGGAAGGTTTGATGGCCCAAATGTGCTTACAGTCCTTGAGAAACAGTGCTTACAGACTTTAAAATGGATATAAGCCTCTGTGGTTCTGAATTTAGAAGGAATTTTATAATTTTTGAGGTTTTGGGCAAACCATTTGAAGCAAAATAAATCTTTTTTTGTTCAAAGGATATAGCTTTCTTTTTTTTTTCAAGTGTTATAAAATAGGCCTATGATGCTTTGTAGGGCTCACATAACTTTGGCCTGAAGTGTTTTAATAAATTAAATGTAAATGGATTAGAAATAGACAGCTCATCTTTCCTGACCCTGCCCAGGCCAGGCCCAGCATTAGAGACATCCTCTGAGGGTTTCCATGGACTTTGGCAAGATCTCATCTCAGCCTCATTTCTCTTTCGGGTAATGGGATTTAGATGAAGTCCTATTTCACAGACATTTTCCCTTGTCTCATTCCAATAGCTCCTCTGAATGTGGCTACATTTAACCTTTGCTGTACGGGGTGGGATATCCTGACCCTAAGGGGGGAGCCACTAACTGAAGCATGGTGGGTGATGGTGATGCCTTGACCATGCTTGTTCTCTGTGACATTCTACCCTGGTGGATGTGTAGGAACAGCAGTAACAGGACATTGGTGGTGTGTTTGGTAGGTTGGGAGTGTGAGATTTAAAGTCAGATGGATCAGAGTGAATCCCACCACTCCAGCTCAAGATGGGAATAACCACAGTCTATCTAGATATCATTATGCATGGCCATCCAGCCGCAGGCACATTGATCCAGGTATATATGTACTATTTAGCCAGTCTGCATTTGGTGTCTTCATGCTGATGCGTGTTGATGGTTTCAATTCTTTACATCCATGCATCTTTTTAAAAATGAGTAATGCTCACTTTCCCTCTGGGAAGGTAGCATTCCCTTACCCCATGGAGCCATGGAGAGACAACCAGTTAGCATGCCTGTCCCTCAACAGTGAAGGGGGTGCTCTAGTGCTTCAAGGAAGACCAAGACATTGTCTACCTGACATTTGACACTGGAACCAAGAGGCCCAAAGCCTAAACATGGCTGACATCTTGAGTAGTTTCTGCTGCCAGGGGCTACACACTTACCCAGTGCCAGCCCTTCCTGAGCCCTGCTTGTCAAGGATTCTTTTGAGCTTACAAGCTGTCATATATATGATTTATGTATTCACACACACACATACACACACACACACACACACACACACCCCTACCTATGTATGCTTAGACACATGTGCTTATACGGCTTTTTTATGTACTAAATGTAGTTCTATACAATTTTGTCTATATATACTAAGCATGTACATATATATTTATATACAAACACATATACAATGTATTTTGCTTTTGGACACAGGTCCTGCCTCAGCCTCTGGAGTCTTGGGATTACAGGCATGGACCACCATAGCTGGCCTATGTGGGTGCTTTTATATTTAGCAGTGTTATCATAGTCCAACTTCAGTGATAAACATTTTGTACTGACAGATCTCAGCAGCATCATTCCAGGATTGATGGGAAGGGCTTGTTTCTGAAGCCCAGTGTGAACATAGTTGGAGGGGCAGGTAAAAACACTGCAAAGGATAAGAGATCCTACCTTTCACCTGGGGACATCATCTCAGCATTGCTATAGGCCTTCTTGTGCTCTCTATCTGCATGAGGTGGGTATTTCTGAACACCCCCCCCCCCCCGAAAACAGGGACAAAGATGCATGGGGAAGATTCTAGGGTAACTGTGTATAGTTATCTGTGTAAATTGGTGGTGACCTAAGCAGCATAATGCTCCAGTAGGACGTTTCTGTCAGAACTGGGTCATAGAGGGGGAGTGTGGCTCCGACAGAGGTCACCCAGGTACCCCGGCATGCCACTGCTTCTTCCAGGCATTCAGCTGGTTGGCCATCTGCATTTGAGGGGACCACTCCCATACTTGAAGAGCCATGATCAGCAGACAGACAGCAGAGTGCCTAGAAGTTGGAAGACCAGGGGAGAGACACCGAACATACCTGGAGGCAGATGTTCCTCTCTGTGCCGAGTATGTGACAGGTTTCTATCTAAGTAGGGCACAGTTAGTTGTCCTAGCCATTAGGATTGGAAACGTGTGTATAGTTAAAATTTTTAAAAAGGCCTTAATGTTCATTGTTGACAGAAGTGTGGCAAAATACTTGCCTTGAATTTAGAACCTAGTCTTTATAAGATATGCCTGTAGCCATTAGAATCCTCCTTAGAGTGTCACCCCCTTAAAGTCTCTCAGGTATAAGCTGAGACCAGCCATGCACACAGCACACTGATGCTTCTCATCATTACCCCATGACAACTCGTATGCTGCCAGAAATAATCAGTATTTGCTTTGGAACGGTGAACGTGAAATTTAAAAATATGTTCTGCCAAGCAGTTGTCTCTGCAGCCGAGTGTTTGCATGTGTCTAACCTCTCGGGGTACCCTTGGAGATGTGGAAATTCTGGGTTCAAACTACAGGCTCAGAGCGGCAGGATTAGAGGGGCTGTTAACCCCGACTCTGCAGGTATGCCTGAGGGGTCCAAGCTGGTCTCAATGGTTATCGGTCACCAATCCCAATCCCATTCCATCTCATCCCCCAGTTGATGGTTTTGGTTCCTATGATCTCAGGCCATGTCTTTATACGGAGCATTCAAGCTGATTGTAAAAGACATCTCTGTTGCGTTGAATTTTTAAAGTAGGCTTCTGGGCCTTATCATCCAGACATATCTTTAGCACATGTCCTGTTTAGGGCTATGAAAGTGATAGCTATTGCATTCATGAAAAGGCAACTTGTATTAATTAGCATCGCCATGGTACTTATGCAGCTCTGTGACAGAAATGTGTAATTAGCTTTAATCGGTATATTTTCAAAGTTGTTTTGAAAGGTAGATTCTCTAACCAATCTTAGCATTTATTTACAAGCTATTAGCTGGAAAAGTGTTCAGGGAGATATATGAACCAGGACTTCTAGGAATCCAGTCACAGCTGCACATTGGTTGAGAGGCTATGATGCTGTGAGCTTAAAAATACACCCCAGCCACCTAAACACCAGAGCGCCACCGCTCAGATCCTGCCAGGTTCACTTCCAACCTTGTGGCCTCACTCAAGTCTCACTAGGTGTCCGAGACTTGGTTTACTCAACTAGAAATGGGATTACTGTGAGGGATGGCCTCATGCATTAGTGCTAGAAATCGGAAACAATAGGCAAAAGGCTGACAGCATTCAATGAATGTCACCATTTGTTATGACTGGCCATTGCAAGGAGGTGATTGTTGTGGGATACTGCAAATGCTCTGAAGCTACAATGGAATCATGTCAGGCAGGTGGCTTCAGTTTTTGTGGCAGCAAATATTCCTTTAAGTATCACTTCTAGGAAGTCTTGAAACCCAGTTCTATTGACTCCACTAGTCATTTGGGAACTCTCTCAGACCACCTGTGTACAAAGAGTTGAATGGGGCTTTGTAGGCCCTCCACCAGCTGCTAATCGATGATAATAAGCCAAAGGTGAAAGGTGGGTATACAGTGTGTCTTCCAGTTTGTTCTTGAAGACTCCGAGAGTTCAGGCTTGGCAGGAGAGAAGACAGCAATGACCAGGGCTCAGAAATCAGTGGGGGATTCATTGAGAGAATAACCTTGACATCCAAGGATGCTTGGACATCAGACAGCTGGGGAAGATTATTGAAGACCCTCCAGATAAGAACTTTGTAAGATGGAGGCAGCCTGCTTAAGTCTGTGGGAAGAAGCATTTAATGGTCCTTGCAACCATGTTCCATAAGCATGCATGGCTTCAGGCACCACGACTCTACACACTCCAGAGGTCCCACCAGGACCAACTTCCTCCTCTTTGTTCACTGTCTGTCGCTCTCTGACAGAGGTCACGTAGAAAGGATGGCCTTTTCTGGTGGCAAATGGCTGCCCTACTAATTTCTATTCTTTCCAGGGGTATGGGGACTCTCCATCCTTCCTGTCTCTATTATAACCACTGTGACAAGTTCTCATTGGCTGGCCTTGTTTGGAACTTGTACCCAGCCTTGAGCCAATCTCTTCAGCTAGAAAGGAGTGAGAAATCATAACATCAGGACATATTTGGTTGACCTGATCTGAGCTGGGAGCAGGCACATTGTCAGTGCCAAATGAGCAGAAGGTGGCTGAAAGCCATGAGGTTTCTGCAGGGCTGAGGGAGGAGGTGGCCTGTCCATCACAGAGAAGGGGCTTTTGCTTGGGCTAGTTTTATCCTTCTGAATATAACATCTGAATTATAACAACCCCCAAATTGAGAAATTTACTTCATACACTAGAAATACTGAGTTTGAGTTTCTGTACCCATTCACAATGTCATAGCAATGAGAAAAGTAACTAAAAAGACCATAAAACATGCTCATCTAGAACTTGTGTTTGTCCTAAACTGACCCATCTGCGGTTATACCTTGCTACCACATGGCTTTGGTGGTAGAGATGGGCTCTGTGTGGCCTAAGATTCTCCCAGGGTTCTGTTCTTGATGGGGCAGTGGTTTCTTTCTTTTCTTTTTACTTTTTCCCATGTTAAAAAAATATATAGGCCTATTACTCCTATACTATGAAGCAGACATAGATGGGTCCTTGGAGCTCAGTAAACAGGCAGTATATCTAACTATTGTGCACCAGGCTCAGTGAGAGACTCTGTCTCAAAAAAACAAACCAATCCGTGGAGAGCAATAGAGTAAGACAATCTGACATTGACTTCTGGCCTCTACATGTGTACACATGAGCAAAAGCCCCATCACATATATGTGTATACACACACACATACACACACACACACACACACACACACACACACACACACACACATGCACTCACACTCACGTGGAGCCAAACATGATTATTTGGCTTTGGAGGTCTAGACTTCTGAACTCTTAAGGCAGAATATATCTTTAGACTCTGTCTTAGTTAGGGTTTCTATTGCTGTGAAGAGACACCATGCCCACAGCAACTCCAGTAAGGAAACATTTAATTGGGGCTGGCTTACAATTCATAGGTTTAGTCCATTATCATCATGACAGGATGCGTGGTGGTGTGCAGACAGACATGGTGCTGGAGACGTAGCTGAGATTTCTACATCCATATCAGTAGGCAGCAAGAAAAAAGTGAGGCCCTGGTCCTGGCTTGAGTATCTGAGACCTCAAAGCCTACTCCCAGTGACATACTTCCTCCAACAAGGGTACACACCTCCTAATAGTGCCACTCATTAAAAACAAAAACAAAAAACAAAACAAAACCACAGACTCTATCATATTAACATCTTTCAAAAATAATTTTTTGAGATAATTTTTTCAATAATAATTTTAAAAGGTTTATTATTGTTTCATGTTCATTGGTGTTTTGCCTGCAGTCTGTGTGAAGGTATTAGATCATCTGGAACTGGAGTTACAAACAGGTGTGAACTGCCATGTGGGTGCTAGGAAATGAACCCAGGACCTCTGGAAGAGCAGCTTGTGCTCCTAACCACTGAGCAATCTCTCCAGTCCTGATGAACATAGTCTTAATGAATGAGAGCACAGGTAAGTGAGGTGATATTCTTAAAGTAAGAACATTAGGACAAGGGAAATTAATATGTGTCTGCAGTACCTTAGGGAGCTGGTTCCCTCATTAGTATTCTGGGGCTACTAAGCCAATATTTGAGTGAGAGAGTCTTGACATGGGCCATGCTAAGAAGATCTTTCCTGAGTACAACGAGTGTCCTCTTCATTGGTGGGTGCATGTTCAAAGCAGCTCTGACTGGTGACATTAGTGTGGTTAATGTTATGGGCTACTTTTAGTGACAGCTGCCATCTGTGAGTGGAACTAATAGCCTGTTCATGTGGCTAGACCCAGAGACATGGGTAAGTAAGCAAAACTGTGTAATAAGGTTCCTATTATCTAATGCAGTCTGTACAAGCACCCCCACTTGACTCTGCTGATACATCTGCTCATGCCATCCATCTCTGCTTGTGAATGGTGGTTAGCGCTCCTGGAAAGTCTCAGGGCTGTAATTTCACCAGTCCTAACATAGACTGAGAAAACCGTATCTTCCAGTCTGTGTGTGTGTGTGTGTGTGTGTGTGTGTGTGTGTGTGTGTGTGTGTGTAGGGGGAAAGGGTGAGACTGACATTTGGCATTGATAGGAAGGTTGTGAGGTGGGGCTACCCCCACCCACTGTAATCAATTGTTCTTGTTTACCAAAAATAACTAATGCTTAGGAATGGGGAGATGGATCAAGAGAGAAGAGTGCTTACTGCATAAGCAGGAAGATGTGGATCTGTGTCCCCAGTACCATATGAAGTCAGCATGGGTGTGTGTGCCTGTAACCCTACTACCAGGGAGCAAGGTGCGGCAACAAGAAGGTAGCCGAAGTTTGCAGTCTAGCTAAGAAAATGTCAAGTTCCTGGTTCAGGAAAAGACCCAGTTGGGCAGTGGGGTAAGGTGGACTGCTGTAGAGAAGAAACAAAACATCTTCTTCTGGCCTTCACAGGTATGTTTGCAAGTGTGCACCCGCCCCCCCCCCCCCTGCCTTCGCCCACATGCTTATGTCACATATACAGAGACTGACCTATTATTTAGGCATGATGAGTTTAGGTGGCCCCATAACTTTAGGAGCTTATAGAAAATTAGGCTGACTACATCACTTGCATTAGGGCTTTTAAACAGGACTGATTTCTTTTTTTTCTTTTTTTCTTTTTTTTTTTTTGTGTGTGTTTATGAACATCATGTATAGTTGTGCAATCAGCCTTAAGGTATATCATTTATACCACAAATTCTGCAAGTGATGGTGTCTGTTTTCCAGCATTAAAGAGGCAGGACTTGAGATGAACTTTACAACAAATGGAAGAATACGGTCCTGAAGGAAGAGCTGCCTTTACGCTGAGTTGAGAGCCTTCAGGTGAAGGAGGAGGGCTCTGATCTCCAGGAGGTTTTTATGTGGACCAGGAGCTCTATGATTTGTTGAGCAGTGGAATTGTGACTGCTTTGATCAGTGTGGTGTCCACAGCACCGAGATTAACACCCAGCGAAGCTTGTGGAGTGAATGAAGGCAGGCTGGAGGCCACTCACACCTTAGAATTTGCAGGATTCTAGACTGAAAAAGTTCAGCTATCACATCTCAGCTCTACGTTGACAGGTGGTGATCTGGGGGGTTTTCAGTAGGGCAGGCTCAGAACTGTTTTTTTTTTTTTTTTTTTTTTTTGTTTTGTTTTGTTTTGTTTTGTTTCTGAGCTACACAGATAGTTGGTCCAGACCAATATTTACCTTTCATGCCTATATCTCATGGCACATGCAGGATACAGGAACACTCAGCTCTGCTCACAGACCCTTACCATCTCTCTCCTCCACAGGGGCATAGGAATGGAGGCCACAGAGACACAAAGCACAAGAAATGTTTGGCAGCTACAGTGACTAGGTAATGGCGGCCATGCAGGATGAATCGAATCCTAAGCACTTAGCACCTAGATGGACCCGCTCTCCACCAAAGCACTTGCAGGTAGAGACTGCCACATAGAATCTTTTGACAAAACACCTCAGAGGTACTTCCAAACTGGAAAGTTCCAAGTTGGAACATCTCTGCTATTGTCTAGCCATAACAGGCCCTTGATGGTCTTCTCTGAGAAAAGAACATTTCTCACCTGTGGGAGGCTTTGTGCACGAAGTTCTTGCTCTTGGAAGTAGCATCTTGCTTTCTAAGATGATAAAAGGTGGTGTCAGTCAAGTATAAACTTAATAGCTATTTGCAGGGACTTCACCCTCTACAGTGACTTCTGGGAAGCAACCAAGGATAAGTCTAGCTGCAGTAGGCAGTTGGGAGGCCTCTAACATCAGGGCAGGATAGAGACATTCAGAGGAAAACACTTTCATGCCTGGTTTGCTGCCCTTAGTCCGCCTCTTCCCATTGGTGCTCACCAGTTGTGTGTGGTCAGTTCCCGGCTGAGCGGGTGGTCGAGCTTTGCAGCAGGATGAGATGTTATGTAAGGATAGCAGGGCAAGCTAGGAAACTACCTACATCAGACCCTGGGCCTCAGGTGGACGTTTGTAGGGTTAAGAAATACTCATGGATTCTAGGTAACAGGTCATCTGGAGACAGAATCTTACCAGTGATTCCTTGGTTTCCATAGAGGAACAGGGGAATCTTAAAAACACATGGACATTAGTGATCACTATGAATGATACCCTTCCTTTTGTTAATATTGATATTGATAAGTTTTCTTGCACCCTGATAGGTCTCTCTGCCAACGCAGCAATCAAAATCAGACTAAATTAGGAAAAGACCCAGTTTAATGGGTAAAGTGTTCCCAGGTGATTCCCAGTCCCTCAGAGAGGAGATGGGGATGAGAGACTGGAAGAACCACGTGTCTGTTTTCTGGGATGCAGCGTATATACCCTGTGGGAGTGGTCTTGAGCCTCTCTGGAGAAGGAGCTGCATTAGGCAGGCTTTGAAGGGGTGGGTTTAGGGAAAGAGATGGGGGAGGGGAGTTGAGTTGGATCTTCCACCAGAACATTCCAGATTCTTTGGGTATAGGGATGCCAGGGTGCCAGGGGATGAGGTGAAGCTCCCACCCAAACAGATGTCATCAGGTCTCATGATTTTTTCTCAACTTATGACATTTTAGAAAGAAGAAAATAAATGAAGTTATTACAATTTGTTGTTCCTAAATCCACAAGTACTGGTTAGTCTTATGTCAACTTGACACACAAACTAGAGTTATCTGGAAGGAGGGAACCTTAGTTGAGGAAATGCCTCCATCAGACCTGGATCTAAGGCGTTTTCTTAGTGAATGATCGGGGAGGACCCAGCTTATGGTGGGTTGTGCCATCTCTGGGCTAGTAGTCCTGCATTCTATAAGAAAGCAGGCTGAGCAAGCCATGGGAAGAAAGCCAGTAAGCAGCACTCCTCCATGGCCTCTGCATCAGCTTCTGCCTCCAGGTTCCTGCCCTGTTTGAGTTCCTGTCCTGACTTCCTTTGATGATGATCAGCAATATTGAAATAGAAACCAAATAAACCCTTTCTTCCCCAACTTGCTTTTTGGCATGATGTTTTCAACACAGCAATAGAAACCCTAAGACAAAGTTTTTATAATCTTTTTATCATTTGAGCCTTTCATACATTCACATAATGCATTTTAGTTTCACTCCCAACTTCATGTGCTCTTAAAAATAAAATAATACCGAGTCTACTTGGTGCTGTAGTCTATGTGTGAATGGGTGGAGGACCACCTGCTGGAGTATGGGTGGCCTCCCAGGAAATGCATCCTTTAAGAAAACGGACTCTTCCTCTCTTAGCGGCCACTAGTTGCCAATGGTTCATCAGATAGGGGGTGGTACTGCGTGAGTCCCTTCCCTATCCATACTGGGATATTCGTTGGCTTGATTGTGTGCAGGTTCATGTGTGCAATGGCCCTGTCATGGGTAGCAAATACTGTTTCACAACAGTCATCTTTTCCCTCTGACTCTTAGAATATTTACATCCTCTCTTCCGTGGTGATCCTTGAGCCTTCGGAGAAGGGGGTATGATATAGATGTCCTATTTCAAGATCTATTTACTGCACGTTGACCAGTTCTGAATCTCTGTGTTAATCCTATCTACTTTGAAAAGAAACATCTCTGCTGAGAGCTAAAAGATGCACTACTCTATGTATATAAAGATAAGAACTTAGTTTATTACTATGTCTCCTGAACAAAATAAAATAGTTCTAGGTTCTCTCCTAGGGCCTATGATCTGGCTAGTCAAATTTTTTTTTTTTGCTTGTTTGTTTGTTTTGTATTTCTTAAGCTCAATTAATAGTATCAGGCATGAGTTCCACCTTTAAATCAATTTATGAAGTAATTGGTGTGGTGATATTTTGTTTGTGATCTAACAAATAAAGCTTGCCTGAAGATCAGAGTGCAGAGCTAAACTACTTGTTAGCCATAGAGGCCAGGCAGTGGTGACACACATCTTTAATCCCAGTACTAGGGAGGCAGAGGCAGGCAGATCTCTGTGAGTTCAAGGCCAGTCTGGGCTACATAAGATTGATCCAGTCTAAAAGAGAAACAAAGCCAGGCAGTGGTGGCACACACCTTTGATCCCAGCACTTGAGATCTCATGCCTTTAATCCCAGCACTAGGGAGGTTGAGACAGGAAGTGATATGGCTGGGTGGAGAGAGGAATGTAAGGCTGGAGGAGACAGGAGTTCAGGGCTCTTTCAGGCTGAGGAGGCTTAGAGGTAAGAACTCTCTGGTGGCTGGCTGCTCTACTTCTCTGATCTTTCAGCTTTCACCCTGATATCTGACTCCAGGTTTTTATTATTAAGACCAATTGGGATTTGTGCTACAGATTGGTTACTCCCATAACATTCATGCCATTATTACAGCAGTGGACATATCTTACCAGGCCAATCTTACTGTAGCTCATAGAGTTCACAACTTTGTAAGACTATTGATTACTTTTCTACTCTGATAGAACCTTACAGCACCATGAAAGTTAGCCAGTAAGAATGAAATTTTCCAGGTCAGTACCAACCTGATTTTTCTATTTCTTGTGACTCATGTTTATGTTGCTTTCAGCAATAGTGTCTTACCATCAATTTCTGGATATTGACCAAGAACATTGGCATTAGCCTGTAATGTTTGGGGTTTGGTTTTGACTACAGGATCTTACTGACAAATAACTGGAAAAGAGGTAACCTGTTCCTGAAATGTGGGCTTTTTATTTGATAGTCTAGTGTGTGTGTGGGAGACGTTGTCCCCCATTAAATGGAAATCAATATTTTTGATGTTTTTTTTTTTTTCAAGTTTTGCTAAGTTGCCTAGGCTAGCCTCACACTAGTGGCCTTCCTGCCTCTGTCTCCCCAATGCTGGGATGACAGGCATATATCACCATATTCAGCCTGTGCTGAGTTTAGTTGGTTATTGTCTTCTCTTTAAACTGTTCACAAGCAATCTAGACATCACCATTCTTTTGAACCAGTTTGCAATTAAATTTTAAACATTCTACCATTTCTGGTTTGGGAAAGGATGGAGAATTATTGCTCTTCTTTCTTCTGATGTATCTTTGGCTCTGCTAAGTTGATCAAAATCCCATTGTTAAGTGCATAAATTATTCCAAGCCTTGGGACTCATGTCATCTAAGCCTGGAGGTCAAATAAAGAATGAGAACAATTCTAAGTATCTATATAAAGTGTGAAATATGTCTGAATCGTCAAGGCAGAATTAAATACATCATTTTCTCTCTCGTGTCACTGATCCCTTCATCTCAGCTGCTGGAGGGCCATGGGATTGGTCCTAGGCTATTTGCACCATTACCACAATCAATGTATCTATCCTGTGCTGTGCCGGTAAATACCAGCTATTTTTCAATGACCCCTGAATATAAATCTTAAGTTATGACCTCATTCAGAGGCTTCAGTTTCATTCATTTTTACCTGCTTGGATATATAGGGGAAGGTCTCAAAATTAATATATGCCAGATACTATTTATATTTCTCTGGCCCATCATTGTGACTGCTTTCTCCCCAACTCTCTTTATCTTAGTAAATGTCATCTTTGTTGACTCGGTTCCTTGACTTGGTACTATTGTTTCTTTTATCCTCCCCCAGATATTTTTATCCATCTATAGTTTAGGTGGGTCTGCATTTGGTGTATTTATTGATTCATGCTTTTCCATTGTGTGGCTTTTGTGGTCTAAGCCTTAGCCACCTCTTGCCAAGTTTATCTTAACATTCCCACTCCACCCCTGGTCTTTCCATCTATCTCATTACAGTGTGCTTTCGGCTCAGAATGAGGTTTCAAACAAGGAAGCTCTATCTCTTTTCTGTGTTGTGTAGCTATTTCTTCAGAATTGAAACATTCCCTCCTAGAGGGAGGAGGGGGGGGGGAATCATAAGACTCAGGAAGTAAAAGAATACACAAGATCCAGGAAGTCAATGAAACTTTCAAGGATCAGGAAACTCAGAAAGTTACAGAGTCTCAAGGTTTCTTTTCTCACTTTGTATAAGCAGTCAAAGTTGCCTGGGAGAAGAGACTCCAGCTGGTCAAGCTGCCTGCAAAGTCGGATAGGGAGCATCAAGAACATGGTTTTCACGAGTCAGAATCCAGGCTGGGTTGGGTTTTTAGTAGGTGCAACTACATTTTAGTCATTCACGCTTATTAAAGTAAATTTTCACCCACATTTCTGTAAGTATCCCCAATAACTCACTAGTTCACTAAGCTGGGCTTGGGTGGGATAGGTTATTTGATCTGCTGTTGGTGCCGTATCTGGATTGCATACGCATTTATTAACACCTCCCAGGAAAGGTTACACACACCACTTGAGACATTCATGGTCTCTCACCATTACATATTACCAAGGTTGGAGTGATCTGGTCTCCACCTTCTTCTCTGAGCTCTCTGAACTCACTATCCTCTAGCCACACTGTCTCCTTTGTGGACCTAAACCTGCTGCTAGTCATGTTCACAATCCTCTTTGTAGCCGCTGTTCCATTCACCAGGAATGCATGTCTCCTAGTTCTTGTCTCTGGCCTCATTCATACCTCTACTCAAGGATCACGGAATATTCCTGGTCTGATGGCTTCCCCTCAGCATTCTTTTGTTTTGTTTTGTTTTGTTTTCCCCTTAGCACTTAGCAGGATGTATTTCCTTGTGAATTCATGCCTACCTACTTAGAATATAAGCCCCAGGAAGGATAATTTTGCCAGTCTGGTTCACCACTGTATCCTAAGTCCTAGCACAGAATTTGTGTTCAATGTGTACTCTAGAAGTGCTGGTGAAGGGCTAAGGGAGTCTGAACTTCATGGGTAGTTTTGGCTTACTGACCTTTTAGTCTTCACGTCTTTTAGAATAAAAGAACTGTCTTTTCTAGTTGGAATTTATTATGTCAACAGGAAGAAAATAAAATCAATGGGCCCGGGTACATTTTTTTTCTTCTTTTGGAGTGTTGCATTCTTCTTGTGTAACCTGGAGCTGTCTCTTTTTCATCTTGCTCGGAACAAGCCAGAAGCATTCCTTCCATTGTTCTTAGCATTTGTGCCTAAGACTCAGATTTCTAGGGGCATAATTTTCTTTTGTATTCCTCTCACTTCCTGGGCTTCCTCTTGCTTCTCTTGAGTATCATCTTTTATAGTCTCAGTTCATCAGATAATTTAGTTTTCTTAAAAAGCAAACAACCCACAGTAGAGTATTGTTAAGCCTCCATTTTTTTCTGATGAAACATTGAAATTTCTTACAAAGGACCCAGTCATAACCATGCCTAAAATAGAAGTCTATTCTAACAAGTTTTATTCTTGCAGCTACGCTGACTATAACTTTAACATAATTATTATTATTTGACTGGTAAAATTATATAGCATAATATAATAGGTGAGGCATAAAATTATCAAAGCAAAAGTGAATAGAAAATATATTAATATTTTAGGAAATGTTCTGTTAATTAGTGTCATACAACCATAGTACCTGGCACCTATAAATGGTGAAGGGGGTAGTGGCATACTGAAATGCAAATTTCACATGTTAGTGGTTTAATAAATTTATTGTGTATTTAGTGTGGCATATGTGAGTACAACCATTTAGATAATCTGACTCTACTTTCTCTCTTAATGATGCCTTCTCTATATACATCCATGTTTAAGCATGTAGCTTCATACATGTTCAGTAATACTCCAATTCCCCCACTGAGAAACAATTTAATTCTTTCCTTCCTCTCTTCCCCTCCCTCTGTTCATCTGTTCCTCCCTGCCTCCCTGCCTGCATTTCTTATTTCATTCTTCCTTTTCTTCTTCATTATGCCTGGACAATAATAAAGCAAAAGACTGTCTTTGGCATGTCTGGGAAATTCTCCAGGACATAAAAAGCAGGAGTTCTGATTCACAGGCCACAATCATCTTTAATTTTAGTAAATGCTTCCAAATTCCCTTCCAAAACGTTTGTCCTACATTACATGTTTTTCCACTTTCTTCTAAAAGTTAGTGAACAATGTTGACGCCTGTCCAGAAATCACTAGTGGATTATTGGTGGATTTTCTATAGGATAAAGAAAACAGATTATACATTTAATATTTTTTCTTGTCTTATTACATAGGACAAGAATTGCATTAGGCATAAGTAATAGCAAGAGAATTCTTGTGTTTCTACTGTAGGGTGATCACCTTTTGTAATTCTTCATTAAGTATCATGTCAGTCTTCTGTAGGAATTCCCATTTCAGATACTGAATCCCTTTTGTTGCTGGATCATCTATGTTGGTAAGTCATGTTTCACTGTATAATAATTGTGCCATAATTTTCTCATCTCTCCTGTGGTTGGTGGGCAGTTGAATTGCTTCTAGATTTTGATTCTTATGAATGGAATGGATGGAAGCTTTATTTAAAAAAAATATTGTATAGGGCTAGGGAAATGTTCAGTCAGCAAAGTACATACAAAGCATGAGGACCTGAGTGAGTTTGGATACCTAGAGCCCTGTTTAAAAGGCCAAGCATATGGTGTATAGATGTCACCTCAGCACTCGCATAGGGTTTGGGAAACAGAGACAGGTGGATCCCTGAAGCTTGTTGGCCAACTAGCCCGGCTGAATCAAAGACCTTCAGGTTCAGGGAGAGATCCTGTATCAACACACAGGTGGTAAGTCATCCTGGAAGAACATAAAATGTCTATCTCTGTCTTTCACACAAGTGCTTGAAAATCTGTACACGAACATGCACACACCCACAGAACATGCTCCGTAGACAGAGCACAACACACACTTGGGTCGTATGGTACGATGAAGAAATTGGTGCTCACTTTCCATGTTAAAAATATTCAGTTATTCTAGCACCATTTTTTGAAAACACCATTCTTATTTCTTCACCTTGCCCCCATGTACAAATATCTATTTCTGTTCCATATGTCTATGCCACTATTACATTACCTTGTCTACCATGACTCCCTAGACGGACTCTGGAAATCGGACGATATAGAGCTTTTGGCTTTGCTCATCTTTTAACGTTTAATGTCACTAAGCACTTCCTACCAAAAAGCTCTCTAGCATTTAGATTGGAATTCCATTGGTTTATTGATCAATTTATTGGTAATTGATCCATTGGTTTATTGATGCTGTGGCATCTCAACTTTGACTTTAAACTCATTAGCACAAGGTATCCTGTTGGGTCTTGAAGAAATTCTTCCAAAGGCACGTTTTCTAGCTTTTTTGTGCATGCTTTTTTTGCTTACTCGGTTGAATTTGTTTATAAGTTTTAATATTTTTTAAGTCCGTATTTTAGCCTCTTTATATGTGTTATGCGGTATGCATCATGCCCCAGTGTATGTGTATTCATATGTGTGTGTGAACACATATATTTGTGTATAGACATGCTCCATCTTAAACATCAAGGTAGGGTCCTTAGCTGACCTTGCAGCTCATCTAGTTAATCAACTTACTCCTGGGGTGCCTGGTTTCTACCTCAGGAATTCTGGGGTTACACGTGGGCCACCGCACTCACTCAGGTTGATATTTTACTTTGTTTTTAAAGACCCTTTAAAAAACACTTTCAGAGTTAGAGAAAATTAAGGAGGATAATTTTTTATTAACAACTTGGTAGGTTTGCATTGCCTAAGAAGCCACCACTGGTGTGTTAGCATTCCCTGAAGTCCAGGCTCTGTTCTGATGCCACTGATTTTCCCACCATGTTCTTTTTCAGTTCTGGGATCTTATTCCAGGTGCCACATCATGTTTAGTCCCCACATGCCCTTTATTTCCTCTGGTCTGTGGCAGGCTTTCAGAATTCTCTTGCTTTTATGACCTTAACAGTTCTGAGGAATAGTGGCCAGGTGCTTTATAGAACACACCATGCTTGGTGGTGTTTGATGGTTTTCTCATAGTGGGGTTTGGGTTTGGGAGACAAAAGCCACTGAGGGAGGCAAAAGCTGTTCTCATTCCACCCATCACTTCCTGTATGATTGCATCAGTGTTTGAACATGGAAGGGGTTGGTCTGTAATCTCAACCAACTTTGAATTCAACTCAGTCAAATTCTTTAATCCTGTTTTCTTGCCTACCTTGAGCTGACACTTTCTTGGTAAAATTTGAATATGGGGAAGAAGGGTAGGGATTGTTGGGACAGGGGATTTGCTCTTGTGTCTCAGTTCAGTCTGTGTTTTTATCTGGGCTTGGCTGATTTCCTCTGATCTTGGTCTGAAGATCCTTGTCTGATCTTTGTCTACCTGTACTGAACAGGAGCTGGCCTCTCTGTCTGTGAACATCTTTCTTCTCTGGAATTCAGTTACTCAGGCTTCTAAGTACTCATTATTGGCCCCTTGGAATGGAACAATTCAGTTTTCCTAATATTTTCTTGGTTTTTAGCAGGAGAAATGGTCTGTCATGTTCTAGATCCTAGACAGAGTAAAAGTTATATATTTAGGTTATTTTTCCATAATTTTTTGTTCCTTATACCTTTTCTCTTGTCCTGTTGACTTGCTCCAAGTTGTTTCTGTTCAGTTTTTCTTTGATCTCACTGCTAGTTTGCAAGGTTGTGTATTCCTTTTATGTATGTTAAAGGTATGTTTTTCTGCATGATTGCTTAACTTACAATCCAAATGTGTGTTTTCCTCTCATCAACCTGCTTAATTACATGTTACAGTGATCCCATGCTTTGTCTCGCCCTCTTTATCCTACCAGGAGAATAATAATTATGATTATTTGGCCACAGGGGCTGCTTACCTGTTTAGACCTTCCCCTCTGGCCTCCTTAGCTTTTCTCTTCTCATTTCTTCCTGTGAGGTTTACATTCCTTCCTTCTGGGGTCCCCTGTTTCCATAGCTCTTTCAACCAAGATCTTTGTAAAGGTAAAATTGTGTATCTGTACAACACTGTTTTCATTTTGCCACTTGCCCTCACTCTTGGATGGTAATTTAGCCAAGGAGAGAATTATCAGCTTGTTATTTATTTATTTTTCACTATGTTTGACACGTTACTTTATTTTTGCTCTGACTTATACTAGTTTTTGAAAGATTAGCTACTGGTTAAAACACTATTTGTTAGGTCATAAATATGACTTCTGATCGTGTCTATGATTTTCTCATTGTGTGATTTTGCTGTAAAGTATCTATATATGCATTATTTGGACGTTTCTGATGTTTAATATTTCAAGAACACTTGAGAGTTTTCTTGCTGTGTATCCCTGGCTGGTCTGAAACTTGACATGCAGATCGAGCTGGCCTCAAACTCAGAGAATTCCTCCTGCCTTTGCATCCCAAGCCCTGGGAAGAAAGGCAAACACCACCATTTCCTGCTCATGACCTATATTGTTTTAAATGTGAAAGCTTCATGATGTATTTTAATATCCAGGAAATTGATAAATTCCTATGGTTACATCCATCTTTTAAGAATTTCGTTCTTGAGTCGGGCGGTGGTGGTGCACACTTTTAATCCCAGCATTCAGGAGGCAGAGGCAGGCGGGTCCTGAGTTCAAGGCCAACTTGGTCTACGAAGTGAGTTCTAGGACAGCCAGGGCTACACAGAAAAATTCTATCTTGAAAAACCAAAAATAAATGAATAAAATAAAATGTTTTTCTTTGCAGCTTGCCCTCATCAGTTTTAAGGGTAATTTTAGAAAATTTTGTTAGGTCTTCAAATAATTAGATAGTGTTTATTTTTTTAAAACAGTTTTGAAGAAAACACATGTTCATATCTAAGAGTATTTTTGGTACATCAATTTATTTATTTATCTTTATTACGTACAATGTAAGTTTTATTTATGTAGTGTATAGTTTGATTTATGTAGGTCCTGACCATGTCATATTATTTGTTTTTCTCATGTATGTTAGGCTAGCCTCAGGTTTGCTGTGCAGCCAAGGATGATTTCCTACCGATCTTCTTGCCTCAGTCCCTAAGTGCTGGGATTTCAGGTGGGTACCATTTATCCATTTATGCAAGGGGAACTAAGCTTGACTCTTCCTGTGCACCGAGGGAGCTTTCTACCCAGTGAGCTCTGTCCCCAGCCCCGCATCTTGTGCTTTCCAGTGTTTTTGGAATCTGATAGTCTCCTGGTATGCTTTCAGCAGACTATTGCATAAATTCCTGTTTAGTTTTGTGTACTTACTTTAATTCAGTATAATGTATTCAATTCTCGTCTTGGCTTTTTAAATTTAAAATATTTTAATTTTCAAAAATAAATTTTAAATTTTCTAGATTAAATAAAAACTCTATAATAAGTAATAGCTGTGCTTTCTGCTTCCAGAATTTATAATGTAAAGCTATCCAGTTTCCTTGCCTATATTGTACAGCCAGATAAATGGGAGGGACACTGTCACTATCCCATTTTTAATTTCATTGTGAGTCATAGCATTTCTTCAAAGAACACAATTCTGGTGATTGACTTCAGATAGTCACACACACACACACACACACACACACACACACACACACACGCACGCACACATGCACTTGCTCATGTTTTAAAAAACCCTGTAGCCCCTTTTTGTAATCTGTCTGAAGTTGAGAAAACACTTTTACTTGAAGAATTCTTTAATTGTAAAGTGTTTTGCCAGGCAGTGGTGGTGCACACCTTTAATCCCAGCACTCGGGAGGCAGAGACAGGCAGATTTCTGTGAGTTCAAGGCCAGCCTGGGCTACAGAGTGAGTTCCTGGGAAGGCTCCAAAGCTACACAGAGAAACCCTGTTTCAAAAATAGAAAAATAGTAAAATGTGTGTGCATAGTTCAGTGAGGAGTCAATGAATGCTCCCTTAGTCCCTATTTTCTAGTTAGGTTAAAAAAACAAACCAACCCAGGCCTTCTGAGCTCATGGGGCACCCCTTGATTCTGCCTCCTCCCTCCACCTGAGGTAAGCAGCGGCCAGAATTTGGGTTTCCTCACCTCTCGCTTTGCTCTATTGCTGTTCTGTTAGTGTACGCACTCCTAACCACTGACGTAAAATGTTAATTTGAATGCACCATAGATGAGTTATGTAGCCTCCTTTGCCATCCATCCCTGGTTGCCCCTCAGAGTTGCTGTTGTTTCCAGATTAGCTCTTCTGTAAACAGCCTGGCCATATCCGTGTGCATGCGTTGCGGGCACACCCTCACAAGAGTTCTCTGACCTTCTTGGAAGGATTATCCAACCAGTCATTGGACTTTTGGGGTCTCGGTGCTTGTGTGTGTGGCCACTTCCACCGAATTGCGTGGAGATATTTTCCAAAGTGGATCTGCCAGGCACGTTCCCATCAACGTGCAAGGGAAGTAAGTCCCACTGTTTCCTGTTCTGACCAACTTCTAGGACTGTCAGAGTGTTTAATTACTACGTTCCCAGTCCAAGATTACGTCTCACTGTAATGAGGGTTTCCCCCTTAACTTTTCGGTCTTTCCTCCTACCTTTTATGTAAGATAACATCTCACTGTGTAGCCTAGCTGTAACCATTAACTATAGCCTAGGTTGGTCTCAATCCTCCTGCTTCAGCCTCGTGAGTCCTAGGATCTTAATGTGTTTTTAATTCATGTTTGTCTAATGATTCCTTGAGATTTATCAACTCTTAAGCCTGCTGTGTTACATTTCCATTTATAATTCTTCCTATTAAATTTTGATTTGAAATCCTTTTTTATCCTAGATACTAACCCTCTGTTGCTAATCATAGTAAACAACAACAACAAAAACAAACAAACCCCCTCCCTGTCTATTTATCATGAGAGAGTTCTTGATCTTTCAAGTTGTCAAATTTTTCTGTCTTTTGCCTTGCTGTTTGTGTTTGCTCTTCTTTTTTGAAATGTTTTCCTTGGTGAAATAAGAAAATGACCCACTTCTGCTGATTTCTAAACCTGCTTTTAGACTGGACACTTGTCAGCTCTTATCAGTAAGGGCTTTGTTTCTGACAGCTTTGATTTAGGGTAGTGTTTTTCAGATTGCATTTTATGGAAGGGCTTTCGGGGGTAATTTGGACTTTTGTTCTAGTTCGTTAATATGATGAACTGCATTAATTTATACTTTTTATGTCCCATCAATGTTACTTTTTTGGACACGCTGAAATTGAAAATGGCGTTTTATTGCTTTTATATGTTTCTGAATTTGGTTTGCCAATGTTTTGTTTACATTTTTTTTTTTTTATGGATGCTGATGAGCAGTTGGCCTGGTACACTGTGTCTGCCTTGTTTGGAATTAAGGTCAGGTTAGTCTAGTAAAAAGAGTTCTCTAGAAGAGTTTAGGTCAATTTAGAATTATCTGTCCCTTTCTGTTTGGTAGAACATGCTTGTAAAGCCATCTGGATCTAGTGTTCCAGTTCCTAACATTTGAAACTATTGATATGACTCTTAAAGTGGCAGTAGAATTTCTGACTGCCTTTTCTTCCTTTCCGAGTCAACTTTTTTAGGTTGTGTATTTCTAGAACTTTATGGATTTAATGGAAGTTTATGTTTATTGGCAATAAGTTATCTGTAATAATCCATAAACTTTTAATCATGACAGTTCTTAGGATTTTTCTTTCATTTCTAATAGTGTTTATGTCATATTTTTTTATTGATATGACAATAGTTTTCTGTTTTGGTTTTCCAAGAAATAGCTGTTAAGTTTACCAATAGTTACTCTTATGTGTTTGATTTCTATTTTTTTATTAATTTTTACTTTTATCTTCATTATTTTTATTTTAATGTGTGTAATATATGTGTCCATACTTGCTTAAATATTTGCATGTGTGTGTGTGTGTGTGTGTGTGTGTGTGTGTGTGTGTGTGTGTGTTGCGGGTCAGAGATTGGCATCAGAAGTCTTCCTCAATTGTTGTTCCCAGCAGACAGGGTCTCTTCCTGAACCTGGGAGAACCTAATTTGCCCAGGCTGGCGTGTGGATTCCAGGGATCCTCCTGCTTGAGTGCTGGGATTACAGAAATGAACTACTATGCCACTTAGGACTTTATTATTTCTAATTAAACATTGACAGTATAGCTCCACTGCAATATTGTTTTATATTCACAAGTTTATATTTCTGATTTTCATAATTACTCTTTGGAGTGACATCGGTCAGGACATGGCATGATTGATGCTGTCTTTTTAGGCCTTGGAAGCTAGCTTTTCAAAAAAAAGAGATTTTTTAAATTTTATGTGTATGGGTGTTTTGCCTGCACACTTGTCTGTGCACCATAAGCATGCTGTGCCTACAGAAGCCAGAAGAGGGTGTCAGATCCCCGGGGACTTGGAGTCTCAGATGGTTGAAAGCTGTCATCTGGGTCCTGGGAATCAAACCAGGTCCTCTAGAAGAGCAGCCAGTGCTCTGAATCTCTCAACCATCTCTCTGGTTCCAGGAAGCTAGCTTTCTGGAGTCATGTGTGACCAGTGTGTGTACTTGAATCAGCATGTGTCATAGCTTTCAGACACTCAGCTCTGTGTTCTCCCCTAAACCGTTGATTTGAGATCTTTGTTGTTTTCAGATTTTAATGATATTTATTTGTGCTCATACTATTGCTTTGCTCCAGCCCCAACTTGATATCATTTTCATTGTGAATATGAATAATCTCTGCTGGCTTGATTGCCCACATGCTGATCACTCTCTTTGCTCCTCCTCCTCTTTTTTAGAAGAGTTTTTCTCCTCCACACTCATCCTCTAGAATTTCAGTGTTGAGGATATTTTGTAGCATGCTCTTTTCATTTGTGCCTCTGTTTGACATTGTGCATTTTCTCTGGTTTAGGTGGCTCTGCAGCAAGCCAACTTGGAAGGTCTAACTTCCTCCACTTTGGGTTCCAGATGTAATTGTGTGCTCCCTGAGTGTACAAAGGGTATATTCACCATTGCCGTCTCTACCCTGAGGTGATGGAGTCAAGGGGGATTTCTTACCATATGAATTTCCTGTCTCCCAAACTGCATGCCAAAGAAACCTATTTTTTATCATTTGTCTGCATCTGGTGTGTTGCTGGAGAATTTCTCTCCAGCTCCCGCCACCAAGTCCCGCCAGTCCCAGAGCCCACTTATAAAATAAACACACAGACTCTTACATTATTTAAACTGCTTGGCCATTAGCTCAGGCCTGTTATTGTCTAGCTCTTACTCTTATATTTAGCCCATTTCTATTAATCTTTACTTTGCCACATGGCTCATGGCTTACTGGTACCTCACATCTTCCTTGTCCTGATGGCGGCTGGCAGTGTCTCTCTCTCAGCCTTCCACTTCCCAGAATTCTTTTCCTTGTCCCGCCTATACTTCCTGCCTAGCCAATGGCCAATCAGTGATTTATTTACTGACCAATCAACAACACACTTGACATACAGACCATCCCACAGCACTTCCCCTTTTCTTTTCTTAAAAAGGAAGGTTTTAACTTTAACATAGTAAAATTACATATAACAAAACAATTATCAAGCAAGAATTACAGTTACAATATTAAAGAATAGATCCTATCTATCTTATATTTGTAAGTTTAAGGTTTTATATCTAACTTATCTTTTATTATAACTAAGGAAAATTGTAAGTATCTAGTCTTTAACCACATCAAAGACCTCAGAAGGATATATTATTACCTGAGAAATGGAGAAGGATATAAGCAACTTTTAGGAGTCTTGTAGGGTAGACAGAGACAGCTGGCAGCCTGGACAGTCATTCAAAGTTCTCTTGTAAAGTTGGGGCATCTGTCTTCAGCCCACAGGCCTAGAGTCTCTTATTCACTTTTCTCTGTGTCCTGTAGAATGTCTGGCAGATTTCTCTGCAAAGCAGGAACCTGAAGGACCCTTTTGTCAAGCAAAGTTCAGTGGTCACCTTTGTATGGGTCCTGCATGTCCAGTTGATCAGGCAGTCCAGGCAAGAACAGTTTCTTGCCCAAATGGCTATTTTTGTCAAGGTGAAGATAAACTCCGTATGGAGTGTCTTCGATGCCCATCCTCCTCTCTGAAGTAAATCGGTGCTGTCAGGAGCAGACATGTCTCACTGTCCAGAAAGTCTAAATTTTTAAAACATTTTAAATGCCATATTCTGTAGGTCTTTGAAGTGTTTGAAGACTACCTATCTATCTGAAATATAACTATGTATATCTAGAAGACTTAACTAACATGGCTACAAATATGATTATCATAGATGACTAATTATTAATCTATTTTTTAATTATCCATTATAATTTTAAATGAGTTACATAAACATAATACCTCAAACAAGAATAGAAATATATATACAGTATAACAAAATTAAGTTTAAATTTGTATCAATAAACTAAAATCTATAGCAATGTAAAACATTTTAAACAAGTTGTTATTCTTTAAAAGTAGGTTCATTAATCTACCCTTTCATCCTATCATATCTAAACTATCCCCTTTTTTTCTTTAGAAAGAGATTATATTTATAATCAACCTGCTTTAAATAAAAATATTGGTTTTTGTCTGTCCCACACCAGAGGGCTCTTCTGATTTGGGACATAAGAATCTCTTAACCCTTTTTTTTTTTTTTTTTTTTTTTTTGAGCAATATGTCTGGGTTTAGAGGGGGAGTGAGCCAATTCCATCTCTAAAGCCAGCTTGGTATATTTGGGAATTTGGGCGTAGCTTCTCTTACTACTTCCTGCTGGAGGGGGGCGCTGTATCTTATGGGGACACGAAGAAAATTTTAGGATCATGGAGTAGTCCATGAGGCTGTATCGTCTGAGCCAGTTGCCTTGGAACCATTCTGGATGTTGAGTCATCTGGGCCATGGTGTCATTGGAGACCTTTCAGGGGGTCTTGGCTGGTCAAACCTGATGTATCTTAATCTGGAACAAATCCATAGTCTCTGGCTTTCTGTGGAAACAAAAGCAGAGACTCTTTTCCAAAGCAACATATCCTTATATCCAAATTTTGAAGTCAAGGTACCTTTAAAATATACATTTTGGCATAACTCAACAGCTTTTACAATCAAATGTTTTTCTGCAGTTACGAATATCAAAGAGAACATAATCCAGATTCTTTGTGTGGTAGCCATCTTTACGTGGCTTATTTTTTTATATTAGCGTGAGCCTATTGCTTTTAAACTGCAGCCTTCTAAGCCTGAAATGGCGCAGTGGCTGCTGGCTCCGCCCACTTCAGCTTCCCAACATGGCGGTGGTCCGCTTTCCGCCAGCTCTGGGAGCTATTGTGGGTCTATGCTTTTATCAAAGTAGCGTGTAGCCCAGAAACTTTTTTTTTGTTTTGTACTAGCAAAGGCTAAATTCACCACACAGTTTAATGTGCTACTTGCAGAGGCCTCATTCCCACCATACTGCAGGTCGAGAGCGCACGCTAGGAACCCGCCAGTAGCTCAAACCGGCAGCTGCCGCTTATTTGAGAGAGACAATTAGGAAGCTGTTTTTAGCTCCGTTTTAGAATCTTTTTTCTAAGTTTTTAGGTGGAAACTCTTGCCACCACGTTGGACGCCATTTGTTGCTGGAGAATTTCTCTCCAGCTCCCGCCACCAAGTCCCGCCAGTCCCAGAGCCCACTTATAAAATAAACACACAGACTCTTACATTATTTAAACTGCTTGGCCATTAGCTCAGGCCTGTTATTGTCTAGCTCTTACTCTTATATTTAGCCCATTTCTATTAATCTTTACTTTGCCACATGGCTCATGGCTTACTGGTACCTCACACTGGTGTTTTGTGATAGTGATAGGAAGCTGACTAATATACCCATTTCTTGCAGATATTGTTGATTTCTCTTTTGTCCCATTGGGGATGTTCACTCTGGAAGTTGACAGCTAGTCTGCATTCAGTTGTGTTATAAGCACTCTGTGCTCGGTCACTATCTGCCTTTAGATCAGTGTTTTTCAAACTTCCTAATGCTGTGACCTTTTAATACAGTTCCTCATGTTCTGGTGACCCCAACCATAAATATTGCTACTTCGATACTGTGATTTTGCTGTTGTTATTAATTGTAATGTCAGTAACCATGTTCTCCAAAGGTCTTAAATGACTTCTGTGAAAGGAATTGCAACCCACAGGTTAAGGAATCACTTCTTTTTTTTTTTTTTTTTTTTTTTAAGGAATCACTTCTTTAGACCATCTTTTTCTGTAGTTCTTCATTATGCACCTATAGTGCCTGAAATACAGTAACATTCTCTTTGATAACATTCTTGTCTTTTCTCATCTTTCGGGGATTTTGTTAGATTCCGGTTTACTCTTCTGGCTTGGTCCTCTGTGTCTCTTAACCTCTTGTGCACATCATCTATCTCTCTGCCTTTGGACTGAGTTCAGACAGTTTACTTTGGCTATTTTGTTAATTCCCCCCAGTTCCAAAGTTCTGGCTCAAATGTAACCACACGTTGTCACTTTCCTCTACTTAGTGATGTGCCTCCAAGGGGAGCATGGAATGCCCTGTCAGCATCTAGATGAAGACCAGATCTCTCAGCCTCAGGCTCAGAGATGACAGACTTTCCAAGATGTGCATAGACTCTTCTTGGATAGACGTAGAGCCTCAGTAGGTCACGTGCCACACTGTACATATTTATCCTGCTCTTAGAATAGACCCAAGGGTTTCTAGCCAAGAACTCTACTAGTGTATGTATCTGTAATTGACCACATCAGGGGATGAAATCACCAATTACAGGCTTCATGCTTTCAGCAAAGAATATAATTTTATCATAATATTGATAACAATTCCACAGGCCACATGATTTTCTCCAGTGGGGAAAGACAAGCCTCTCTGGCCCACACATACTCTTCACTTTCCCATTCTTCCTGTCCATCTTTGTCAGGCTTAGAAGGGCTTCTATGGCAGCTACCCTTGGCACTGTACCTTTTGGGTGTTAGAGGGTTTTAATCAGAATCTCCTAAGATAACTGATTTATGCCTTAATGAAATCAGGCAACCACGAAGATTTCCCCAGCCATGAGCTTGCTCAAACTTCTGGGAAAGATGTATAGTAGTGGCCCTGTTCTGCTGTCCCCATCTCCATTTTTCTTCTTGTCCTGTATTATGTGGAGTAACTTGGTCTCAAACTATAGTGAATGTTGAGGACATCCATACAGGAATCAATTCTTTGGTAGAGGAGAACTTGGGGTTCTTTAGAGAGGATGAGTGTCCTCCACAGCATCACTCAACAGTCCAAGCCTGGCTGGTCTCTCCAGGCTGGGATGTTGTATGTGCTTGATTCTTTAGGCTCCAGGCTTTGCTAAGTGGAGAGCAATGACTTTGCTACTGTTGGATCACCATAGTTCATCAAGAAGCTGTGACTCACTTTCCCTTCTCCATGCCCCTCAGCATCACTAGTTCAGCCCCAGGCAGGTGGCCTGGCATGGTCTCCTGGTCTTTGACATTGGTTCAGGGATGGGCATGTGCTCCAGTTAGAAGTACACCAAGACTGTTATTTGAGTTGTCAGAGTTATCAGAAGAGAGGCACGTTCTTTTTTCCATAGAACCATGAAGGTATAAGAGAAAGGTGTTCTTATAAGCCATCTTCCTCCCTTGAGAGTGAAATCTTTCTGAGAGTGGAGAGAACACACACACACACACACACACACACACACACACACACACAGAGAGAGAGAGAGAGAGAGAGAGAGAGAGAGAGAGAGAGAGAGAGAGAAGGGCATCTGAATTGAGAGACAAGAGTTCCTTTCTGAGCACCTGGATCCAGCTATGTTTAAACTTACCCTTCCTCTGGGGTTTTTAGTTTCTTAACTTGGTCAAATAATAACATAGGCCTTGATATCTTTTGATGGTGGTGGTGCTTTCTCTGGGTCCTGATCAAGGGATCCATGTAAACCTGGTTCTTAGGAGTTTTTTTCTTTTTGCTTGCTTGTTTGTTTTATTTTTGGGGGGGGGGGCGGGGATTGAACATTTAATTTTTGTGTAGTTATAGTCTTATAATGGAATCTTCCATCTTGGTGATGCTCGATTTCCTGATGACAAGATGGCCCCTTGGCTTATTTAGAACACACTATGTGGTTGTGGTTGTTAAGTAATTGGAGAAAATGATTCAACCCAATAAACAACAAAGGCTGTATTTTGAATAATAAAGGAAGGCACATGTCCCTGACTGTGTGCTCTTGTTCTTGGCTGATATTCAAAGCCTTTTTTTTCTGTCAAGATGTCAGAAAGCACTGGGGGTGTAAACTGTTATAACCCTATAGATGTACTGTTCCTAGCAAACATACTGATTTTACTTTTCACATGAGAAAGTTAGTAATTAGTATATGGTTTTTGATGAATCATATAGAATTTCAAAGATGGATTTCAAAACCGATGGGGACTGAAATGAACATTCTTAACGTTCTCAAAGAAATGAAATTCAGTTGTCCAATGGAGGCTTTTTATGGGGGCCCAGCTATGAGCCTGTGTGGGAACAGATGGGTAGGATTTTCCTCTAACCCAGAGTGTCTCAGCCTCAGCACTGTTGACACTTGAGGCAGAATAATTCTCTGCCCTTTCCTGTTGGATGCTCAGAGCTATTCCCGGCCTCCTTTCACTAGATGCCAGTGGTACTCCCTGTACTTGTGTTATTCTCTAGACAAAATGACCCCCTATGGGGGACTGTGGCTTTACCTGATTGTCTTGTGTTCTTGCTCCCCATATAAAGACCATGCCTTGCACTGTTACCTAGAAGGGTTTTCTGACATAGGGAGAGGCACTGGGTCTAGGTTCTGTTGCTGTGATAAAAATACTCTGACCATAAGCAACTTATAGGAGGGAAGGGTTTCTTTCATCTTACACTTCTAGCCCACACTAGGCCACTGAGAAAAGTCAGGACACTTAAACAGGAACTTGAAACAGAAACAATGGAGGAATTCTGCTTTCTGGCTCAAGTACAGGCTCATCATCATTCTTTTATGATAGCACCAAACCACCCACCTAGGGAATGGTGCTACCCATAGTGGATTGTTCCTCCTACATCAAGTAACAATAAAGATAATTCTCCACAGACATGCCCACAGTCCAATCTTATCTAGGGAATTCTTCAATGGAGGTTTCTTTCCTCAGATGACTTGGTAGTTAAATCTGAATAGAACACCATGAAAAACACATAGATTAGAAAGGAGAAAATAACCTTTATTGGCAGTTGATATACTATATAGAGTCCCGAAGATTCTATTGGAGAATTCCCAGACCCAGGGGGCCTCAACAAGGTCCCAGATCAGTGCACAGGAATCAACAATCACATTGTCCTTTACTAATCCTGCTCAGGAGAGAACAAAAACTGGAATACAATGCCCCTTTAAACACTCCAGAGGACTGGAATACTTAGTAATAAAATATACACACTGAAATTTATGAACCATGGTTGAAATCAATCTTATTAATGTTATGATTAGCTTAAACTGTCAATTTGACACAGCCTAGAACCATGTGGCAAAAGATCCTTAGTTGTGCAATTTTTTAAATCAGATTGGTTGTATTTTTTTTAATCAGGTTGGGCATATCTATAAGGGATTGTCTTGATTGTTAATTGATGTAAGAGGGCCCAGCCTACTGTGGTGGTACCATTTCCTCTGAAGTTGGAACTTTGACCTGGGGAAGTCATTTAGTGTGCAGAGTTTAATGGGATGTTCTATTGGAACTTGGAAGATATAAGTATTGAGAAGAATATTGAGTATGAAGGCTTGTCTTGTCAAATTTCACAGGTAAACAAAGATTTTTTGGGCTGGAGAGATGGCTCAGTGGTTAAGAGCACTGACTGCTCTTCCAGAGGTCCTGAGTTCAATTCCCAGCAACCACATGGTGGCTCACAACCATCTATAATGAGATCTGGTGCCATCTTCTGGCCTGCAGGGACACATGCAGGCAGAACACTGTATACATAATAAAAAAAAATGTGACTCTTAAAAAAAATTATTTATAAAAAAAAAAAAACAAAGATTTTATCTAGATATGTGACAGTGGCTATTCATGTGATTTTTTTTTTTAAATTAAGAATCTGTGTGCTTATCCTCTGGAGCTGAAGAATCATCTGTGATTAAAAAGACATAAGCCCCACTGAAGTAAAATCTTTTGTCATTCATTGAGATAGTATGGTACTGATCAGCTAGGGTTGATGAATTATCTGTGATTGACAAGAGCTTGTCACTATTGAAGTGATGTATTTTAGGCTTCACTGGGGGAAATAGGAACGTGTCTTTACATGGTCAGTACTCAGAAGCTGTGGTCCAAGGGATCCAAGACTGCATCTCAAGCATGACTGCATGCCAAGCTGAACTTAGCAATGTGTAAGAGTCACCCACAGGATACTGGTTTTGAAGGCATGGTCGCTACTGGATTGACGAGGTCATATAGTGAAACTGAGGCTTGATACTGTGTGGCTAGGTTGGAATCCCTGAGGAGTGGCCATTGGTGAAGCCTTGTTGCTGTGGAGACCCCAGGATATTAGAGATGGCAGGAGGAGTGTGGGACCCTCAAGAATAGCAGCAGGTCTGAAGTGGAGCCAACATGAGCCTGTGAGACAAGCTTTGTGTTATGGCAGAACCAGAGAAGTGGCACTGACCAGGTCTTTTGGAGTCAAGAGACTATATAGCAAGTGAGTCTCAGAAGTCAGACTTTTAGCAACAGGAGTTTGGGTTTATGCTGCTGGATTTTGATTTTGCCTAAGTGTGACTTTTTATGTCTGTCTAGTTCTTCCATTTTGGAATAAGAATATATAGAACTTGTTTTTGATTTTATAGGAACCCACATTTGAGGTATTTTGTATTTTTAAAGAGAACTTTGACTTTTAGAGTGTTGAAAATTTTCAAAACTGTAAGACTTTAAAAGCTGTATCATGTTTTATATTGTAATATTAACATGAGTTCTTGGGGATAAGGAAATGAAAGTTTATGTTTCAAGTGTTGTGTTTGTGCATCAAACTGTCAAAGGGGTTCTCTTGTTAGCTTTAACTGTCCACTTGAGGCAGCCTAGAATCATCTGAAAAGGGGTTTCAGTTGGATAATTGTCTTTATCACGTTGATCTATGGGCATGTCTGTGAGAGATTATCTTGATTGTTAATTGATGCAGGAGGGCCCAGCCCACTGTGGGTGGTAACCTTGCTGGAGAGGTGGGCCTAGGCTGTATAAGGAAGCTAGTGGAGAATGAGCCTGAGTGAGCCAGCGAAGAGTGTTCCTCCATGGTTCCTGCCTTGAGTTTCTTCCTTGACAATCCTCAGGGATGGATTGCGACCTGGAAGTGGAAGATGAAATAAACTCTTTCATTCCCAGGTTGCTTTTGGTCAGGATGTTTTATCAAAGCAATAGAAAATGAACTAGAAAAGCTGTTCACCGATTCAAAGATTCCATTAAGCAAAGATGTCATTTCTTCCCCAAATGATCTATAATTTTAATGCAGTTTCTAATAAAATTTTCTGTAGGCATAGATGGGCTTATTACAGTATTCATATGGAAAGACCCCAGAATAGCCAAAACAGTCTTGAAAAGGGAGAGTAAAGTGAGGAGTTCTTCCATTCAGTGTTAAGGTATTCTGTACAGTTGCATCCCCGAGGATGATGTGGAACTTATAGAAGAACAGATGCACAGACCAGGGGATGAGAAGAGCAGCCTCAGAAACAGACACACATTCAATACTTCCCAGTGTTGTTTGACACAGTTTCAAAAGCAGTTCAATGTGGGCAGATTTCAATAACGTGGAAACTGGACAACCCAAGGCAAGAGGTGACCTCATTCGGCAAAGCTCAAAGTGGTACAGAGATTAAAGCATAAAAGATAAAACTGTAAAACTTCAGAGGGGAATACCCAGAACCCATGGCTAGGCAGAGTTCTTAAAGCTGATGCCAGAGCGTGAGACATGCCGAGGACTGAGCTTTGTCTCTTTGTGGAGATTTTCACATTGAAGCCCTGACCCTTACACGATGAGATTGGAGCTGTAGCCCTTCGGGAGGTAGTGAAATTCAGATAATGTCATGAGATGAGGTCCTCATGATGGAGTTATTGTCGAAGAAGAGCTGCAGAGAGCCTGCTTTCTCTCTCTCTCTCTCTCTCTCTCTCTCTCTCTCTCTCTCTCTCTCTCTCTCCCTCCACTTTCACTTAAGAAAGTCTATTCAAGACCACTGGGCAGTGGTCTGCAACCCAAGGAGAAACTCTACCTACACTTTGACTGGGCTGACACCTTGACCTTGGCCATTCCTATAGCCTCCAAGACTTTGGGAAATAAATACCTGTTGCCTAAGATACTGCGTCTATGGTATTTTATTATGGTTGAGCTAAGATAATCCATAAAAGGCTAAATGATAAATGGGACCACATTAAAATTAAATATGTGTGCTCTGTGAAAGACCTTGCTCAAAGGGGGAAAAGGCAAGCTGCCAAAGGAGAGAAAATGTTTTCAAAGCATATATCCAACAAGAGTGTGGTTGAGAATATATAATGAACCCCCAAATCCCAACATTAAAAGACCCAAACAATCCACATAGAACACAGTCACAAAGACATTTCACTGAAATGGGTGGACGTTTTACTCAAGAGGAGGGTGTATATGTGGCATATAAACACATATAAGCACAGAACAAAGGTCCAATATTACTGACCATTCAGCAATTAAAATGTATGTACTACTCTCATAACATTGGAGAAGTCAGGAACTCCACCCAATACTGTGAGGCTGCAGGCAAAAGGATCTTAGGGTGGTTGGAATGTGGTCCTGGGATTGTACCAGGGTCTTGATCTTGTACTCATTAGACAGGTACTCTGTCCGTGAACTGTATTTGTAGCCCTAATACCTGTGCTCTTTAGCACTGGTTGCAGGACAGGCAGTGAAAACTCATGGCCATGCAAAACCCAGGAATACTTACCAGAGGATCTTTGTTCATTACAGGCTCAATGCGCAAACAACTCAAATGCATTTCGGCGAATGAATGGAGAAACAAACTGTGGTACGTCTACACTGTGGAATACTACTCAACTGTGAAAAAGAAAGTAACAATGCACAAAGCCAATTGCCAAACACTATACAGTGTTTGGTTCTATTTATATAGCATTCTACAAGTGGAACAGTGATAGGAATGTCTTGATTGGCACCAGCAAGAGGACTCAGCAGGTAAGGATACTTGCCTCCCAAGCCCAGTGACTTGAATTTGACCTCTGGAATTTACATAAAAGTGCATGTTAGGACATCACAGCTGCTTCTTGCGTGGCTCATGTGCTGTGATTTCTTCTAAATGTTTAAGTCAAATTAAGCCATCTAATTCTCACCATAGCCAAGTGAGGTGTGCAACTATCATCTCCGTTTTCCAGAGGGGAAACTGAGGTTCCGAGAAGGAATATGCCCTTCCAGGGTCACCCCCTGTTAAGTGAGGAAGGAGTCTGCTCTGGACTGTGTGGCCTGAGTCCTTGTGTTGTGCTATACTGTACTTCCAATGATAACAACTCTTTCAGGTTCAGTATTTTAAAAATGAAGTGTTTCTGTGTGCTGCTGTGGTTGTGAATCGAGCCAGGACTCCCTAAAGCAATGGGGGGATCTCATTCTTCTCCCATATTGTCCCGCTCACCCAGAAGCCAGAGTCTCCAGGAAACCATGACCCTTCCCCGAGGCCTGAAATGACTTCTTGCTCTTTTGCTCTCCCGTGGAACTCTTCCTGCCCTCTTGGTGGATGATTACATATCTTGTACTCACTTTTCACTCTGTTACCCTCACTGTCTGGCACTGCGTTTTGTGGATGGTAGGTACCAAGTGCTGAATTCCTATAGACACATGGGCCAGTGCATTGCATCCCATGATGCCGAGGAAGGTCCTGCAGGATTTATGTCACGCTGTGGCCAATGATTCCCGTGGGACTTGGTTCTGAATTTTATGTGTCTTTAGTGCTGAAATGACCAGGTCATGACTGGAGGGACAGAAGGATGATTTCTATTAAAGACTTTGTTTGCACAGCCTGACTTCTCCCAGGCTTGGGCTGGTGCCAATGTATATGGTTTATACTCCCCACAGAGAGACAGGTTAACTACCCTGCTGCAGCCGGCCCTGGCTGTGCAAAGTCACATCACCCCAGCGCGGTTGTAGAATAACAATAAAGTAATAAAACAGAAGTTTTTTGTTATCATATGCCTGGGGGACTAGTCTTTTGAAAAAAAAAAAGAGTTTATTTTTTACTGCACTTTATGTATTTATTTGTATGTGTGTATGTGTGCGTGTAGGCACTCGGGCCATAGAGAATGTGTGGAGGTCAGAGGACAACTTGCGTGAGTCCAGTCAGTTTTTTACTTTTCCCATGTGTGTCTGGGGGAATTGAACCCAGGTCATCAGCCTTGACAACAGGTACCCTTACCCACTGTCTTACTTAGGGTTTCTATTGCTGTGAGGAGACACCATGATCATGGCAACTCTTATAAGGAAAATATTTAATTCAGGCTGGCTTACATTTCAGAAGTTCGGTCCATTATCCTGGTGAGACATGGCAGTGTACAGGCAGATGTGGTGCTGGAGGCAACAGGAAGTGAACTGTGACACTGGGCAAGGCTTGAGCATATATGAGACCTCAAAACCTGTCTCCACAGTGACACACTTCCTCCAGCAAGGCCAGGCCCACTCCAACAAAGCCACACCTTCTAATAGTGCCACTCCCTTTTGGGGCCATTTTTGTTCAAACTACCACACCCACTGACCCATTCACATGCTCAGGACTGTTGCTGAGAGACATTTTCTTTTCTTTTCTTTTCTTTTTTTTTTTCTAGACAGGGTTTTTCTGTGTAGCTTTGCGCCTTTCCTGGATCTCGCTCTGTAGACCAGGCTGGCCTCGAACTCAAAAAGATCCACCTGCCTCTGCCTCCCGAGTGCTGGGATTAAAGGTGTGCGCCACCACTGTCCGGCACTGAGAGACATTTTCAAAGATTATGAGAGTCCACATCCCAGACGGAACTGTGTGCTCTTATGTAAGCATGTCCCTACACGTTGTTCTATTAATAACAGTAATGCTGGAGGCCAGTGTCATGAAGCCTTAGGATGTGCCGAGGACTTCATATGGCTCTCTCTGTAAACAGATATGCTGCTCTGTCTTCCCCCATTTCTGGATGAGGAAGTACAGAAGAAGCAGTGAGCTTCCCAAGGGGAGCTTATTCTAACCTGTGATTCTTTTTGAGGTCTGAGAAGCTCTGAAGAGCTGAGAGGTTCTTGTCTAGGCTACCCACTCCTAGGACCCTGACTGGGCAGGCAGGAGGGTCTTACCAGGGAGCGAGGTTGTGATCCATCGGTGAGACTCCATGGGAAGTACTCAGAGCTGCCTCTGGTGAGGCCTTGGCAGCACCTGGGATTTGGCCTGAAGCCCCAAGATGCACCTTGAACCTCAGGAGTCGTGCACAGCTGCCTGACTTCCCTCCATTTGGGTAACTGATGGCTGCCCCCTCCTGCCCCAATCCTGGGGATTTGTTTTATGTTTTGCTCAAAGGATCCAGGGCGATCATGACGCTGGTATATAAATCGCTGTCAAGCAGCTGAGCCAGAGAGGGAGGACAGATTAGGAATGAATGCACCCCAACACACACGGGAAGGGCGCCCAATGCTTCTCTCCGCCCCCACCCCCACCCCTTCTCCAAATATCCCAGGCCAAGGAGCCCCTTCCCAGCCACCATTCCTGAGCTGGGGACTCAAAGATCAGCCCTGGGAAGCAGCACCCTCAGCTGCTGTTGAAAAAGCAAAAAGCTAAATAAATGAACTACCCCAATCTGGGGTTGCCGCCTGCTCGCTTATCAGAATCCTCTGGTATGAACTTCATTTTCCAGATGTTTATGGAATTGATGCCCTGGCAGGGTGGGTCTCAGGCAAACTGTGAGGTCGGCACACTTCCCACAACCAGTACTCTCCAGCTCCCGGCTGCTCACGGCCAAGCAGCTCTGCTTGTTCCCTCCCTAAACATGCAAAGAAGAAAAGATAGAAAGTAACTCACTTGAACAGGTTCATGTATGGCTATGGCCCTAAATTATTAAACAGATACAGCTTCTTTGAAACAGTTGATTATTCAGGAGTTTGAGAATTAAAAACTAATAAACTGTTCACTTTCTGCTTGAATGTCCTGACTCTGCAAAGGTCATGCCTCCCTTCAAGTTGGAGTTCAATATCATATTGTTCGGGAGGTCCATGTAAACCACCCAGTTTAAAATGGTAGAACTACCCTCAAAAAGTCTCAACCCATTCTATATGGTCCCACTGGCTTTGTCACTTGTCTCCACACAACTGAGTTATCATCCTGCTTCTATCTCTATAATATCAGCTTTATGGAACTGGGCCCTATTCATTTCCTTTCGGACATGTCTTAAACACCAAGGCCGTGTTTGAAAGCACACACCAGACTGATGTATGAAGAAATGGATGAATGCAGACTTAAGCAGGTGAGCTCTCATTGCTCATAATGTTAGCTAAGATTGTGGACTTCAAACCGCCCTTCCCCCTAAAAAGATCTAATGACTGAAGGATTTGAAGGGTCCGAGCTGGCAGATTTGGGAGGGATATTTGTGAAAGGTGGTGAGCATCTCTGTGCTGAGGACATCTAGATGGCAAATAGTATGGGAAGGAATTCCATGAACCAGCAGCTAGTGGGTCTCTAGATCATTTGGGACCCCACTGGCACAGCTTTGCCTCTGGGCTATTTAGATGATTGTACCAGATGGGATTTTCCTATTGGAAAGAGATGACCCTCAATGCCTCTTCCACTACGGTAGGATAAAGCCGGCCAAGTGATGGGCCCCCAGAGTCTTTTCCTGGGATATCTGACTTTGGAAAAGCAGAGGAATGCACTAGAAGAAGTGTTGTATTAAGCCTTACTCTCTTGGTTTCAGGTAGCAGTACTTTCAAGTCAGGCCAATTAAAGGAAAATCAATCCGCTTTCCTTGTAACCATCAAGTGCAAGGGTAAGTTTAGGCATGAGTGGATGCAGGAACTTGAGTCTCGGAGACACGGCCTCTTCCCATCTGTCTGCTTTTATCCTGTTGTTTCTATTCCTGGCCTTCATCGTGCTCCCCTCAGCTCTATGCCTGTAACAAGTCTAGACCAAGAGAGGGCATCCCTGCCAGTCCGACAGAAGTCCAATGAGCATGGGTCTAGAGGATTGGATTGCCTTAGAGCATCCTGAGCCAACCCGAAAGCCAGGCTACAGGTACACTGTACCCCCACATCCTGGCCACCGGCTGACAGTAAATTAAGAGGGAGGAGAAACGAGCCATCCAATGACAATTAGGATGTTATATGGAGGAAGGGAGGATGACAGAGAGGAAATAGCAAATAACTCTAAGAATGGCCCAAAACAGACAGACAAAAGAGACTAGAGATGACAGGCTAGCTCCACCACAAAGGCCAAGTTCAGTTATTGCTAGTAGCTCTCTGGGATAGTGTGTGGAGAAACAGCCTCCAGCTGAGCCAAGGAAAGAAATAGTGTCCTAATGGCTTAGAACTGTCCACCATGGGCTGGAAAACAGTAGAATGCCAGGTATTTGCTTTCCATTAGTTTTGGACAGGCCAACGGCATTGTGATGGGTGAAGACACACACAGTGACAATGGTGCTTGACCAAGGTCATCTGTGCGGCATGCAGTGAGTTCCCTTCCTAGCATCTTTGTTGCTTTATTATCCTGTGCTTGGGTGGGTCAAAGACTAGGCTGTGCGAACAAGGCCTTCTGTCTGCTGTCATTGTGAAGCCATGATGCTGAGATGAATGACATTTATCTTGCCCGTGTTCGTTGGCACCATTGCCAAGACTATCGGTGATGTTGCCTTGATTTGCCAACTGGTATTCGTTTGGTCAGTCACCACTTCACCTTTTTTTTTTTTTTTTTTTTTTTTTTTTTAACACATTGATGACCAGGACCCTATTTGCAACAGGCCCCTTTCTGGATTCCCTAAGATCTATAGTGAATGAAAGTGGCCTGGCCCAGCATTGTGGAGCTCACAGCTCCTTAACAGTAGCCCTGCTGGCTTGTGGCTTCTGGTGTCTTTTTTGACTTTGTTGTTGTCATTTTCAGAGAATGAATGTTCAGGGTTATTCCATTTCAGACCAGTGAAAATATCCCCTAAGCTAGGAACGACAACATCCCTAAACTAGAGACAGACATCGGGAGGCTGTGACCACAAAGACTTCAGTGACTAGAAGGTGCTCTGCAGCAAAGACAACATTTGGAAGGGGAATGATGGTTCTGGCAATTCAATAATTTTTCCTCACTTAATATTGCCAGCGACCTTTGAACTCAAATACTGTTTTTAATCATGTCTATACCTTGCTAACAGTGAAACCAAGGGTCAGTGAAGTTAGGCCATTTTCCAAACTTCATAGGGCAACAACGTGGCAACTGTGAAATCCACAGTGATGTCTCATGCTTGAAACTAGCTTTGAGTCTGTGAGCATCACTTCCATGCCTTGAGATCCTGGGGATGGAGTGGTTAGATTGTGCATAGACCTCAATGGGCTTCATGGCAAGTGGAGACTTAAGTATGTCATCACTAATGACTTTGTGTGTTTGTTCTTTACTGATGCCAACATCAAAGTTCTCTCAAATGTCATGAAAAGAAGACTATTATGCACATTGGATCTCCAGGGGCAGGACGTTACATTTGCAAATAACTCTGCCAAAAGCCAAGGCCTTTATAGTATAAGATACAATATTAGTGAATTATAAGGAGCTAAGGGTCTAATTGTGTGTGTGTGTGTGTGTGTGTGTGTGTGTGTGTGTGTGTGTGTGTGTGTGTGTAGTAAATAAGGTCCAAGCCCTGGTTCTGTTTTTATGTCATCCTCCATCTTTGTCGTTTTGGATACAATATCTACAGCAAATAATCATCTTTGTATCTTCAGGGCTTTAGGGATAGCCCTAATTTTAGGTGTTTCTCTTTTTAGTAAAAGTAATTCTGGATGCATTTAAGTCAAGTTGAATTTTATACCTTTATATAGCAACTTTTCTAAAAAAAAAAAAGAAAAAGACTTCTCAGACCATAAAAATCTCACTTTATTTTCTGCTCTTTGCTTGACTATGTGCGTGTGGTGTCTGTACAAAAGCGCATTGCTGTATTTATGAGACATTTTTGGACAGTCCTAGGTTTCCTAAGGTTTAGCAGACTGTTGGAAAACATCCCTTCTCCAATTCCTCATGTAGGTGTTCTTCAGCCAAGTGGATCTTGTGGGTCCAGGGTATTAGGGGTGTGGTTGTTTCTCAACTGAATTTTATGTCTCTTCCCAGGGCTTCCCATCCAAGTATAACATCCACATTTGTAAAGGAGGCAGTGGGTTCACCTGGAGGTAGCCCAGCTCTTACCAGTGGCTAGCACTGGCCTGAGAAGTGAGCCCAGTGTGCCTCCCAGGATTTTAGAAATTTGGGTTTGAAATTAAAATTGTGTAAGTGTTATCTTTCAGTACTGAAAGGTTGTCTCAGAAGCCCCACCGGGAAAAGCTTATCTGGATGCCTTTCTGAACAGGAATGTTTAGCAAAGAAGATTTTGTGATTTGCTTTCAAACGTTTCTCTTGCAGAGGGTCGGGTTTTTTCATGTTTCTGCGGCCTCAGTGCTGTAAGCAGAAAAGCCCCCTGAGGTGGAGTTTCCTAGGAAGTGGCTTACCAACAGATCTAGCCACCAAGTGATCAGCTCCCACCTGATCTTCCAGAGGATCAGCAATGGCTAGAGAGTGAGGTGAGAAGTTTTGCCTGAGATCTTGTCCCTGTCCACAGTGCATAGAGAGGAGAGATGGTGAGAGTATTCCAGTAGATATGAGTCAAAGTCCAACTGAATTAGACAAATCAAAGTTGCCTAGCTAAAAATGATCCAAGTAATTGAAAAATTTTACAGCTGTGATTGCCACAGATGAATTTGGAGCTGTGTGCTCCTCAGATGCCACCATACATCTATATCTCTGACCCCCAAAACAGATCTGAGCCTTATTCTAGCAACTTAGAAATTCCAAGAGAAAGTGAGATCCTGTCTTCCCAATGGACCCAGCAAAATATTCAAGGCTTGTTCTCAGTCAATGACCCATAAAGTGAGGTATGAATTCAGCTTTACTTAATCCAGGTGGCCTATGAGTAGGGAAAGGCTGGTTTTAAAACGGAAATATTGAGATTTCTGCTTGAACGGGAGAGGAGAAGGATTGGTAGGTGACATCTACGTTGAGGGCTTCACCTTATGCACATTGATTATCACTACCTTAGAAAAACAAGGCTTTGGAAGTTTTTTGGTCCCCTTCTGTTTTATCTTATGGTTTAACAGATTGATTCACTTGGAATTCTTTTAAATACTTGTCATGTAGCTGTATCATGCTAAACACCTCATGGTGGAGGAAAACCATAGTCAATGGAGATCTCAACCTGGCAAGGGTGGGTACGGTCATGTGAGGTGCCAAAGGGAAGCTCACTGTGCAATAAGAACAGACATGGCAAGAGGGCCCATCTTCCCTTAGAGTGCAAGTTCATTTGAGGCCTGGAGACTGAGTAGGAAATAGCCAGGTTCCATGGGGCCTAGTGGGTAGGTTCAGGGATCAGGAAGGAAAACATGTTTTAAAGGGACAGAATGTGCAAGAGCCAGGAAGCTTGGAAATCAGAGAAACTTGGTTATAATCTGAGATGAAGACTTCTCTCTTCTTCAGGGGTAAGGGGTGTGGGGGTGGGGGGAGGCATGAAATCAATGCAGATGCTGAGAGTGGGGGAAAGGTCAAAGCAGCTGGTGTAGCCCTTCACTCCAGTGGGCTGCTTGGTTACACTGTGGACTGAGACCTCATGTTGGTATTCTGGAACCACACAGTGAGGCCCTGAACTTAATTTAGGTGCCTGCAAATTAACTGCCTCCAAAATATAACATGGTACCAAAGAAAAATATTTTGTTTTATTTTATTGTATGAAAATTCCTGATAGGAGACTGGATAATCCCAGTAGTACACAGGACTGTAACCATAGATATGATCATAGAGCACAAGGCAACTTGGGCGCCAAAAAAAGCAGGGAAGGCAGCCACTGTGCCCGGTGATGGGATTCACAGTGCACATTTAAAATCCTTTCATGTTTATCATTCTTTTTTTTTTCCCCCATGGATGAGCAGTGGTAAAAGGAAGGAAGCTGTGTTTATTCAGTCATGAGGGAGGAGCCTTCAAGGAGACAAGCATGCTGCTACTCAGCCCCCTGGAATACGTCATGTCTCCTGGCCTGCGGAGAGCATTCATGATTTACAAGTGGTAGGAAGGGTGTGCTTAAGCACTGATAGAAACCAGGGTAGTTCAGCCGGGAGGGTTTGTCTTTTGAGTCATGGTGAGGTGGGGAGAGGCCATGGTTTGTGAGGCCGTGGGATGACTAAAGGAGTTGGCTTCTCCTCGCTTCCTTCTGGGATGGCTCTAGGTCTTACTGGACTGTGGTGTTGTAGACATGGTGTGCTTGGAGAGAATTGGATCAGTGATGAAGGAAGTTAACCAAATACACACCTTTCTTAGTCTGGGGAGCTGACGGGATCTGTGGTGAAAATACAGTCAGCGGGCAAATACGAATACTCAAAGATTAAATGCAGTACTTTGAATAGAACTGCTGCAAAAAAGAATTCTCTGAACAGATTTATACAAACTTACTCTTGAGGAACAAAAGACAACGTTCTGTTATCTGTGCACAAAATCCCCAAAAGCCTCAAAACAATATAGCAAGATGAAAGGAATCCCGAAATTAATATCAATAAGATGTTATATCGGGAGTAGATGTTTGCGTCATGAAATAATTCTTCATCACCATACTGGTTTGCCCCTGGCAGGAGAATAAAGTGTGTGCTAATGACTCAATAGACTTCAAGGCTTGAGCTGGTGACAGCACAAGAGATAAAGCTGAAGAATTAGGAGATCTGTAAATAATGCAGGTGGGTGAGAGAAAAGTGTGTGTCCGTCAGTGAATGGGCTTTGCTTAGGAGTCAGGTCCACATGCATTTCAGAAACACTCAGCTCCGGGGACCCCGGTGCTCTTTACAGTTGTTGAATAAAAAGCTCAATGTTTTTTTAGTCCCGTGGTTCTCACCCTTCCTAATGCTGCGACCCCTTAATACAGTTCCTCATGTTGTGCTGACCCCCCAACCATAAAACTATTCTGTTGCTACTTCAGAACGGTAATTTTGCTACTGTTATGAATCATAATGTAAACATTTGATGTGCGACTTCTAAAGGGGTCGTGACCCATAGGTTGAGAACCACTGCCTTAGCCAAAGGGGAAAATTAAATCCTTTTCCCCCAGCCTCCCAACCCCCCCCCCAACCCCCGCCTCCCTGAGGCTCATTAAGGCCTCCAGAAGAGGAAGTTGATAGAAGTACCAATCAGCAGTTACTCTTCAGGACTGGGAAGCTACCAGGGCAGGGGATAGTTGGGTAGTTAGTTACCTTTACGGTTGAGCTAAGCATGGTAGCATTAATAAAAGGAAGGTGGTCAGAGGTTGTATCTTTTGCCTCTGTATCCCAGGGGAGTATAAGGCCAGAGGAACACATCTGGAGGCAGGGCAGGGGTGCACTTGGGGGATGAGGTGGCTTTATTTCATTACCTCTGAAGAGTCTCCCACATACAGAACCGGAGATTTTTCTTTTAAGGTGGAAAGAATTGACTGTGGACGTTGGCTCACTCTTTGCAGTGTTTGAGGTCATTAGCCAATGCCATATATGAGTGTGACTGATTGCAACATCGTCATATATAATAATAATAAAAGAGGTGTTACTGATACCATAAGAGCTATTTTTATCTTCTTCTTCCCTTATTTTTCGTCTCTATCAGTGTGGTTTATGTAAAGCTGACACATTTGTGTATGTGAAACAGATGCACGGTGAAGGCACAGTTACGTCTCTTCAAACCACATTTTTAAAATCACAGGCATGATTTATGAAAATGTTCTTTGAGTATGAGTTTTTCTTTTTCTCTCAAAATGTACAGTAATTATAAATCCAACATACATTCTTTCCCCTCCTTTGGTGCTTAGGAGAGCTTGAAAGTCAGTTTCTTAAGTTGCTTTACCCAATCCATCTTTATTAGGTGTTGTAAGGAAAAAAAATGGCATGAGGCTTTGGTGCTGATGCAAATCAAACATTTAGAAAATGACCCCGCTGTTCAAAGGGAGGGGAGAGGAGGGGCATCTCTGCCACAAAGTGTACCCTGTAGTGAGGGTCTCCTCTTTCCTGTAGTGCTATTTCCTTTGCCATCTCTCCCTCACCCAACATAGCAACTCACAAAGTGAGTTTCCACTAGTGATTATTGAGTCCAAGCGTTTATTGCTGCCTGTAACCTCATCATCCATAGTTCTTTGTGTGTGTGAACACATTATTTTACTTATTTATGGGATTTAGTGTGATATTAGCACACCCATATACAGTGTTCAGAGATCATATCCAGCTATCCCCTTTCTGTCTCTCTCTCCACATCTTTCAAAATCCCTAGTGACCAGTTGCTCTCTGACCATGCTTTGTTTGTTTTCCTGCATGAGAGAAAACTTTCACTACTTGCCTTTCCATGTCTGGCTTATTTCACTTAACACAGTATCTTCCATCTCCATTCATTTGGCTGCAAATGACATGGTTTCATTCTTTTTGGCTGCATGATAGCCCACTTTGTTTACAAGCCACATTTACTTTGTCCATGCATCCGTTCATGACTTTCCTAGGCTGAGTTCACACATTAGCTATCTTGAATAGGGCTCAGGGTATCTCGTTGGTGAACAGATTTCATTTTCTTTGGCTATACTCCCTGGAGTATGTAACTGAATCTCATGCTAGTTCTATTTTTATGTGTTTTTTTTTTTTTTTTAAGAATCTCCACACTGTTCTTCATAATGAATATACTAATTTATATTCCCACCAACAGTGTATGGATTTATGTTCTTCTACATCCTTTGCCAGCATTGATTTACTTAGCAATTGTAATTGGCCTGAGGTGGACTCCCATCAGAGTTTTTATTTGTATTCATCAATTGCTAATTTATGTTGAACATTTTCATATATTTGTTGATCGTTGTATTTACTTTTTTGAGGAGTGTCTGTTCAGATCACTTACCCATTTTTATTGGATTAGTTGTTTTAATTTTTTAAGTTTCTTATATGTTCTGGATATTAACTCTCTTTCACTGCCTTGGTTAAATTTACTTTATTATTTATTTTGTAGTTATTGTGCATAGGATCAGGTTTATGGTTTCTTTCTCAGCTAATGTATTGCTTTATTTAAAACTTATTTATTGATTCTGTATCCTGCATGTTACTGAATGCATTATCAGTTCTAATAGTCTTGGTGAGGATTTTAAGTTTTTTTATGCTAAAATATTTTCATCTCTTTGTGTTCCTTTTATTTATTTCTTTCCTTATTGTTTTGATTGAAACTTTCAGTATTAGACTGAATAAGAGTAGTGAGAAAAGACTCCTTTGTCTTATTCTTGATATCAGAGGAAATACTTTTACCTTTTCCCATAGTGTTGACCATTGGTTTTTCATATATAGACCTGATTTGTTAATATACGAGTCTTCTAGGTCCAATTTGTTCAAAGCTTTTGTCAGGAATGAATATTGCATTTTATGAAATATCTTTTCTCTATTGAAATGAGCACAGGATTTTATCTTTCATTCTGTTTCTGTAATGTATTACATTGGTTGATTTATATGTTGAACCATCCTTGCATCCCTGGAAAGAAATCAGCATCATGTGGTTAATAATCTCTTCATCGTCATGTTGAATGTAAACTTCTATTTTGTTGAGGATTTTTATATCTATGCTCATCAGAGTTACTGGTCTGTGATTTTCTTTTTTATTGTATTCCTGTCTGATTTTAGTAACAGAGTACTGCTGGCCTTGGAGAATGATTTGAAAGGGTGGCCTCCCTTTCACTTCTGTTCACAGCCTGAGAAGAATTGGTGGTAGTTCTTAGAAGGTTTGGTAAGATTCAGCCACGACTCCATCTGGTTCTGGAGTTTCCTGTGCTGTAAACCTCTTTTAGTTTGTGTGTGTGTGTGTGTGTGTGTGTGTGTGTGTGTGTGTGTGTGTGTGTGTTTATGCATGCACGTATGTTCGTGCCTCCCCCCCCACACACACACACATGTGCACTGCTGCCATGGTGCACCTGTGAAGGCTGGAGGACTACTTGGGGGAGTCAGTTCTCTCCTCCTACCACGTGGGTCCAGAGGATTGACTCTAGTTGTCAAGTTGGACAGAAAATACTCTTACCTGCTAATGCATCTCTGCAGGCCCCCACTGTGAACCTTTTATTATCAGTCTATCACAGTTCCTGGACTTCAAGCTTATGAGTCTTCTCCTTCACTCTCACCTCTGGTCTGTGACAAATGCTGTGTAGATTTCATATCTTGAGTGCTTCTGGAATCAGCCTACGTCTTCCCATTTCTGCCACTACAAACGTCTAGAACAAACCATCACCGCTTCAGACAGACAGACAACCTCAGTGAATGTTGCCACATCTCTTCTTACCCTGCTTAAACATTTCTACTGCAGCTAGTAGGAGCTGAAAGTGAAAGCCAGCAATGTGGTTACCAGTTCAACCCTGACCAGAGCTGTGGTTCTAGCATTGGACTATCTGCCAGGAATCCTGTAGGGCATGAATGAATGAATCATGAATATGTACCCTGGGCTCTCTTTCCTCTCAGGATTCCATGCCCTTCTGGTACTTTCCACTGACTAAACCCTACTCAAATGGAGATAACAAGGAAGTTGAATAGATGAACACTATACAGTTCAGCCTCCAGTGATACAGAGAATGTTGGAAAAGCTGGAGGATCTGAGTCACACCCAGAACACATTCCATACATGGCTCAGCTTCAAATCTCTGTCCCTCACCACCTCTGTCTTGTCTTGCCTGTGTGGAGGGATTGAACCTAGGACCTCATCCATGCTAAGCAAGCATTCTGCCACTGAACTATATCCCCAGCCCGCAGTGTTTGCCCTTGATGCCCACTCTCTTGTCTCAGAGAGTGATAGTATAAGTCAATGTGTTTGAGTTCATGGAAAAGCCGTGGCTTTATTACTTCTCCCAGCTTGAGTAAGACGCTGATCGTTAAGGAGATGCTGCCAAAAGTTGCTTTTATGGGAAGATTTTCTGAGATTAGCACGTTGTTCAAATGGATGCTGTTAAGCTAATGTTATTTAAAGAGCTTGTTAGGTGGTCTCTGCCGTCTTGTTTGTGTAGCTCGGTTTGATTAGCTCCCCCCACATCTTCTCGACACTGCTCTTGCACAGTGTACATCACACCTGTCCCGTGAGAGCTTGCCTTGTGGCTGGGCTCTGCACAAGATGAACTGGGTCACTCCTCTCCAAATGTGGCTGGAGGTAGTTTGTTCCCGCTCCCTTCTTACCCCGCACAACAAGATGGGTTTTGCAAGTCCATTTCCTAAGTGCTGCCTGCATGTGGCACACAGAGATGGATGCTTGGAAAGGAAAGAGTGGTCTGTAGCTTTGCCATGTTTATGTTATGGCTTTGTTCACAGGAGGCTGGAGGGTTGCCTTTCTCTTGCTTATTCTCCCTTCCTGCTCTCTCTTCTTCCATCTTTCTTGTCTGTCTTTGCTTTCTCCCCATCTTCTAGGATATTTTCACCCTTTATCAAAAAGAGAATGTGTGTGTGTCTATGTGTATAAGTACTACTCAGCTCTAAAGAAAAACAAAATAAAAAACTTTCAAGAAAGTGGATAAACTTAGAATATGTGATGTTAAGTGAAGTCACACAACCACAGAAATGTTCTCTCTCATATGAGGGATCCTGCCAATAATATGTGTATATATTTTTAAAAAATGCAAATGTGGGTATAATATAACATGAAAAGAAAAGCTAAATATAAGTAAGGAAAGTCAGAATGCAGGTAGTAGATGTGGGTATATATATGTATATATGCGTATGTGTGTATATATATGCATATGTGTGTATATATATATGCATATGTATGTGTATATATATGCATACGTTAAATGTTTCTCTAGTTCTAATTCTGTCATGAATTTTTTTGTGGAGGATAAATGCATAAATCTAATGAAAAGCTCCATAGCTTCCATTTCAAATGCCAGTTCTAACTGTATGTAAGTTGTATAGTCTTTGGGTCTGGTTAATTTTGGTTGTGATGTTTTTATGTATTTCCAAGGATCTTTGAAATAATAAAGCAAAAAATAAATACCTTCTGACTTTGTGGAAAGATTTTTTTTTTTAAAAAAGGTATGCCTCATTTTCCTTTGTAAATTAATTTCTTTCAGAAACAGAGACATATAAGAATCTTTCATAGTTCTATCCCTTATAATTAACTATTAACCCATTGGATGCCTTCTTTTAAATTTTTTAAAATTTCTGTTCCAGGATAAGATAATTCTGACTCATTTATTAAAGAGTCTGACAGCATTTTTAAATCAGATTTTTTTTGGGGGGGCATTACAGATAAGAGGCAGAAAGAATTACTTTTTAATATCCTGTAACATTGGGAAAAATTTATTGGATTGTCCATGCTTCATATGTAAATTAGGTAAGATGGGCTTGTGACCTTTAGCCCCTCATTGGAGGATATAAAACTATTAAAACCTGAAGAGGATAAAAGGTCAAAAGTAGGGGATTGCTGTGATCCTCATTCCCCCTAAATCTACTCCATCATCTGTGGGGTGTTTCCCATTAACTCCCGGCAAGCACTTGGAGCTCCATGCTTGCAACCCTAGAGCCTGAGGTATCTCACCAAAAGACTTCGTGACGTGGAGGTAAGGTGAAGATGGGGCCAGGAAGACAGTGGTTGTAGGGGATGTCTACTCTGAGAGGCCGTCTAGTGAACTGACTGCCTCCTGAACAGAGGCTTGCCATAAGGAGAGTGTCCCCAACATCAGGCCTATTAGAACACCAACAGTGAGACTCACATGGTTTGACCTCTGTGAGGGAGTAAGGGAAGATCATGGGACAAGCAAGGAGGACATGCTTGCCTGCAAAAGGAAGATGGAGCAGGAAACTCCCCCACCCCCCACCCCAATGGGAGTGATGGAGGAATTGTCAAGTTAACTCGGAACCCAGGCTCACCCTGAGAAAAAGAGATGATCATACATACCTTTCATGGCTACAGAAAACCCAGTGTTCCACTAGTGCTGATTTGTGACTTCTCATTCCTTTACCTCTCCCAGCTGGGTGTTGTCCAGGCCCCCAGGAGTCAGCAATCCCACAACCGTTAGAAGGAAGGTAGGAGCAAGACAGGAAATGAGGGTGAATTTGTGTGCTCATACCTGCATTGTAGGTCCCAACGTGAAGCCGCCTGAGCTGAGGACAGTGGAGGGCGTAAGTGCTATTTTGACTGTTGTCCGACACTGCACTCTGTGTATCAAAATAACACACTTTCTAAGACTGTAAGTAGCAAAGGGACATTATGTATTTTCAGAACAGAAACTACACAGGACTCTGGGGATTTCCAAGGCATTAAGTATCCAACCCCCTAATAGAGGATTGTGAGAAAATGAGGAAAGGGTAGCAGTGTGCTGGCATCTAGCTGAGTTGCGATTCTTTGTGGATGTATTGACTTATTTATATGCCACACACACACACAGAGGTCATTTGCGTGTATAGAAATGATGTAGGACTCCACCATCCTAATGTGTTGTCCTCAAAACCGAAGCCTCCTTATATGTTCTCCTCTCTTTCCTACTCCAACCCCACCCTGTGCTGTGTGACGTTGCTGTGTCCCTGGATGGGGATTTGAGGGTGCAGGTGTTTTTATTTCTTCTCTTACGCCTTGCCACTTGATCCTTACAGTGACTGCTCACAGTCACCAGGAAACACAGGTGGATGTTAAACTCACTTCACAGGCAGGAAAGCTGAAGCTCAGCACCATTCGATTCACATCTGCTGAGCGGTGTCGCACACTTCTCCTCGGGCTGCAGTTCAGGACCCTAGTCCCCAGGGTCCTCAAGATCTGTCGTCTCCCATTTCTCCCCAGCTGTTCCCCCAAACTGGCCTGCTTGGATAGGAATCTTTGTTTGCAGCCTTGGTATGCAGCCCCTCTCTGCTGCCTCTGCATGCCTTCCCAGTTAATGGAAGGGTTGGCATCCCTACACCTTAGTCATGCTCAATTCATTTCAGGGGACCAGGTCAGCCAAGCCAACATTTACTCAGGCCCAAAGCCATTGGGCAGAGTCTTTTACAGCATCAACAGCAGCAGCCAATGAGGGGGCTTGTTTAGTTCAAGTTCATTACCTTTTGGGATCTCTGCCCAGGACCTCTGGGATGAGTCCATGCGGCATTCCTTTGCAAGGTATAGTGACCACCTCTTGGCCAGCTTAAGAGTCCCGTGGATTCAAATAAAGCCAGTTGTGTCATTTCATTTGGCACGAAAGGCTGGAAGCCACCCTTGGGTTTTTCTCAGAATTTGGACCTGTTGCAGTATAGCACAGAGTGAAATGAGAAATCCCTCACTGAACAGCCAGTTCCACACGAATGTTTAGTGGGGAAGCTGTAAAGGCTCTGCTGCGAGGATGCAGGGGAGGTTTGTTTAGGTGTCACCTTCCTTTTATGCCTTTAAATTCAACTTAGAACTCTGGCCCCTTGGAGGAAGTATTGGCTGGACTAGAGTGAGAGTCATTATAAAATGCTTCATGTAATCCATCCATGCCATCGAAATCAACACATGGGGCACCCCAGCTCCAGTGGCCTCTCAGGCCACCCTAAGGTTGAAATCCTTTGCCTTTTCCATTTGCTAATAGATTTGCTCTTAGATTTTTTTTTGGGTGGGGTGGGGTGGGGAAATGCTCCATGGGTAATGACACTCGCCGTGCAAACACGAGAGCCTGAGTTCAAATCTCAAGCTATATAAAAGCTGGATTTGGCCATGTACACGTCTATGGCTCTAACACTGGGGGTGGGGGAAGGTGGAGCAGAAAAAGGAGGATTGCTGGGTATTGCTGGCGGCCAGCCTGGCGCCAGGTCTATCTCAAGGCAACTCAGTATGGAGTGATGGGGCAGGACAACCAGATTCTCAACTGGTCTCCATATGCCTATATCACACACACACACACACACACACACACACACACACACACACACACATGCTCATACACACACACACACACACACACACACACACACACACACACACACACACAATTTATTCCCTAAATAGCCAAGGTATTTAACCAGTGGATTTGAGGTTACACTGTCATGAGACTGCCAAAATGCCGTTATAGTTCAGAAAAAACTTCAGAGTCAGATCGCAATCAGAGTTTTGGATTTGCCACTTGATGTAAATAAGGCCTGCCCAAGCCCTTCACTAATTTCTCAGTGGAGATTGATGATGAGGGAAAGAGACTCGGGAAGCTGAATGGTTGATTTGGAGCTCCTGCTTCCCACTAGTTAATGACTGGCTTGGACACTCCGTAACACGAGAATAAAGACACACTAGACTGTGGCAAAAGTTGCAGGATTCAAAACCAACACTTGCAGTTGTATGCATTTGCAATGACTAATGTGAAAAGAAAATTATAGAAGCAATCTTATTTATAATTTCACCAAAAGAACAAAATCCTGAAGAATGAACCTAACAGAGGAGGCCAGATGTGCACACTGGAAATACAAAGTGCTCTTGGAAACACTGATCACAGTACAAGTGAATGGGAAACTCCCAGGCTGGTGGGTTGGAAGACTTGATGCTAAGATGGCCCATGATCTAACCTGATCTACAGACATAGCATCTATAGATGCTATCAGAATCCTAAGTGGCAGTTTAAAAGACAGAAATAAAATCCCCATCCTAAAATTAACATGGAATATAAACAGCTAGAGTAATACATAAAAAAAGATACTAGGTGTTCAGACTTCCTGATTGTGAACTTGCTGCAAATCTACAGTAAGCAAAACCCTATTCTGCTGCCATAAAGACCAGAGGGGCTGCAGAAGAGCATGGACATAAGAAGCCCTGTTCACCTGCTCCAGTCAGCTTGGCTATAATTAAAAGATGTGTTTTTCCCATGAAGAATATGTAGTTGGGCAACCTAGGTGTCCACAAACAATGGAGAAAAGCTGGGACTGTATCTTTCATTATGTAAAAAGATGTATCAGAGACTAAGTGTAAGAGCTAACACCATAAGACTCATCAAAGAACACAGGGGAGAAACTTCATGACATTATATTTGGTAATGAATTCTTGGATATGATACCCAAAACAGAAGCAACCAAAGAAACAGAGAAGTCAAGTTTCATTAAATCAAAAACTTCTGAATAGCAAAGATCATATCAAGAAAGCTAAAAGGCAGTCATGGAATGGGAGAGAAACTATCTGCAAATCATATACATGATAATCTGTTCAGAATATACAAAGAAACCCCTGCACCATGATGGAAAATGCAGAAACAAACACCAAACTCCAACACTCTGATTCAGAAAGTAGATTCACATTTGTATAGAGATTGCTCCAAATCACATTCATGGCCAGTAAGAACATGTAACAATGCCCAATGCTAGTAAAGAGTCATCAATGAAATATATATATATTGATATGCACAAATACATATATACATGTATGTAAGTGATGGAATATTATTCAGCCTAAAAAAGAAAATGAAATTTTGATGCATGCTAGAATGTAAATGAACCTGAAGGCATTAAGCTAAGTGAAATAACTTTATATATAAGGTCAAATGCTATTCTATTATACTGACATGGGGAGCTAAAAGATTCCAGCTCACAGAGACAAGCAGATACAAAGGACAGTGGTTACCGGTGGCTTGGTAGTGAGTTGGGACAGATGGAAACTTTTTTGCAATGAATGATAGTGGTCATTGCATGTCAACAATGTCCTTAATATCATTGAACTGTACACTAAAAATAGTTCAAATAACAAACGGTACTCTCTAGCTCCTACCACAGCACTCACTTGTAGATTGATGAGGAGGACCAAGAAGATGGATAGATCTAAGCAAAGGTGGAGAAAAATTCCCCTGTGGAGGACTGTAAAGTAAATATTTTTAATTTTATGGGTTGTACAGTATTCAGTCTTGTGATTTTAACAGAAAAGCTCTCATAGGCTCTGAGTAGGTGATTGAGTATGGCTGTGTTGCCTTGAAGCTTGGCTATCAGAATAGGTAGCTGTCCTAGCGTGCTTTCTGGTGCCGTGATAAAACACTGACCAAAAGCAACTTGGGGAGGAAAGGGTTTATTTCAGCTTACAGATCACAGGTTCCAGTTCATCATGGAGGGAAGTCAAGGCAGGAACCTGGAGGACCTGCAGAAACCTGAAAGAAACCTCAGAGGGATGATGCTTATGGGCTTGCTTTCACTGGATCCCCTTTCTTATGTAGCATAGGACTACCTGCCTAGAGATGCTACTGCATATAGTGGGCTGGACCATCCTACACTATTTAGTAATCAATAAATTCATAACAGATTTGCCCACTGGCCAATCTGATAGAGGCAGTTCCTCAGCTAAGGTTCCCTTTTCCCAGGTCTTTCGAGTTGACAACTGCAGCTACCTGACAGTGCTAGGCAGGATTTGGTCCTTTGTATGGGTTCTTGATCATCCGTCTATGGTGTTCTGAAAAGCTCCTGTCTCAGCAGAAGCCATATTTCAATGTCAGATATTACTGTTACTGCTTCACAGCATTGCTATAGTAATTAGAGAGAATGATGAAGGAAAGTACCTAGCACATGCTATTTGCTGTCTAATTATAGCTGTTAAATCATGACACAATGGGGATTTATCATACTGGGTATAAATGAACACCCAAGCTTGGTAATAGAGAAACGAGACAGGCCATAGTGTCGCTGACTGAAGCACAATCTTCTTTGACTGGATAGAGTTGGTCCACAGTTTTGATGGATACTGCCCATGAACCTATGACATCACCATGGACTGATGGGACCGATGCTCTACCGCACTCATACTGGACCCACTGAGGACTGCTGACGGCACCAAGCATCACCTTGCAGAGCCACATTCTTGGGTCCCTCAGACAGTCCCTTCAACAAGCCCACTTTCGTCACCATCCCCACCAGTTCTACTGAAAACTCTCAGAAGAGTTCAGTGATGTGTATTCAAAGATTTCCTCTCTACGTGATTCCAGTGCTGCTGAAGTAAGTGTGAGGCCCGCTGCTCTATATGACAAGGTTGTGGCTAGCCTCTCCGCTGGCCTTGATGGGGCTGGAGTTCTTGGACTTGCAAAGGGGGGCACCCGTGCTTTTCACTGCTCTGTCCTGACACCTCTGCTTCCAATGGACATGTTATACATTTGTGTGTGTTGGGGTGGGGGTGGGTTTTGCACATCATTGTTCTCACCATGTCAGCAAAAGATAGCCAAGGAACTGATGCTCATCAAGTACTGGAAGGTGCTCAGGAAGAGAGTTGAGAGGGATGCAGGCAGGCCCAGGTGCAAGCAAGGGTTGCATGTTTAAATATGAAAGTGGGTGTGGGAGTCAGGCTGGTTATCTAGTAAAAATCTAGGGTTGGGGAACATCTAGCTCTCTTGTTCTGTTTGTCTCTGAACTTGGTTTGGTGGCAGCATCTTCTCATTAGGAGAACATTAGTGTGGGCAATTCTCCATTTGGCCACAATTCTCGTGTGTGTCAACACACATGAAGAGACACTTCTTTCATCACCCAGAGCTACATCAGTCCATGTACACATAGTTTCTGCATGAGCCCAACTTCCCCAGCAGCAGGAAGACCCCTCCCAGTTATCCCCAGCACAGATCCTTGGTTCCTTTACAGACAAGTCCTTGGGAGGCAGAGAAGCCTGGAAACATCTGCTCAATTAGTGTCAGTCTGCTTTGGTGAGGATGAAGCAGGGCCTCCTGGGTAGCCAAGGAACTTCTGGTTTCCCAGGTAAACTCTGAGAGCACAAAGGTGTGATCACTTCACGATACGGACAGAAGGAGTAGAAGTCTTGGCTGGCATGTGTGAATTGAGCTGGGCTTGGAGGGAGCTCCTCAGCCAGGCTTTCATGAACACCAGATCTCTCCTCAACATTTATGGTCAAAACAAACTGTGAGTAGCAGGGCCTTTCCACTAAAGACTGTCTTGTCCCCAGCACGTCACATTTGGAAATGAAACCACACTCTCTAAAGACCTTTTATGCCCAAGCCAAAGTAAAATCTGGAGAATCAGTGTTTAGACACAGAAGAAAGTGGAAGATTTTCTCTTCAGGAGTGTCCAATGCACAGATGCACACATATTACCTAACCAGTGATGAGGCTCTCTGTCTTTCAACATTTATCTCTAATGGGCCTTCCTGATGTTTCTTTGCCTCGAGATTGAGTTATGATTCTTTTCCATGTACTATGACTATTCTTACTTGGCAGGGAGATTGGTGATGGCTCTCTTTAAAAGATAAATGATTAAAAAACTGATACTGATTCCTTTATGTGTCAGGTCAGGCTGTCTGTATTTCCTTCTGCACAGTTGGGAAAATGGGAGCAGGTGGTGGTGAGCGATGTTGGTTAGGGAAAAACACTCCATCCTCACTTCTTGCAGGCTGGTAGGAAGACAATGCCCACCACTATTGATGCTACTGAGTACCAGCCACATGCTATATAGCAGGTAATGAGCTGGTGGTGATAACTATGATGGAACTTATGCTTAAAGTGAAGTTTATGAACAGTGCTCTAGCTAGCTGGTAGCAACTGCTCTGGGTTAGGACCTCGCCATCCCCAAATTCCATCCTCACTTGCCGCCTAGTGCACCCAGATTTTTGACGGGCTCACAACTTGGTTTACTGCCCCATAAAGGAGTAAATAGTCATTAGGCTTTAGTTAGTGATGGGACAGTGTGACTCAAATTGATGCACACTTGTCTAGCAGAACATCATCCCCCGATGACTTTGACTAATGAACACGGAGTCTTTGAAGCAAAGACACAGACATGCTTGAGAGTACTGATGAGTTTGTTATCCTAAATGAGATATTACAAATCCATCTTTGGTCCCTGGGTTGAGATGCTCACCTCTGAGTGAGTGTTGGGAGGTCTCTGTGTTAAAATGCTCTGTGTCCCCTCTTCTCTGCCGGTCTCGGAGACAGACGACAGTGATTCATTTTCAAGTCTGACTTCTGCAGAAGGTGATGGGTGAACACTGATAGCATAGGTGGCTGAGTGGGCTGGAAGGACAGGCAGTAAGAAAAGGTCCTCTGGGCACAGGAAACAGCCAAGTCAAGGTGCCGAGTTAGGAGTGGGTGGGGTGCTGTGTAAGTAGAGGAGAGCCCCCGTGTTGATGTGCTGAAGGATGTCAGGAGGTATGTAATGGGGTACCAATTGCTAGAGGGTATTTTATCACCTTGGAAACAGGGAATCCTTGGTGGTTCCTCAGCCTGAGAACAATCAGGTCTGATCTGCGTTCTGTGGATGAAGGCTGTTGTAGGTGTGGTGTGTGTATAAGATGGGATGGGAGAGCAAGGGGCTGACAGTCTGCCATCCACGCGAGTATATTACTTGTAGACAGGACAGTATGGCAATATTGACAGTGAGAGTGGGCCTTCTTGAATGAGGTGGGGGTTACTCAGAGGGCAGGGTAAATGGTGGTGATGGGAAATGAGTTGGTGCCTTCACCTCAGGTGGAGACGCTCTCTGTGTCCATGCAAACACATGCTGTGTGCCGCCCTGATGGGCCTTCCCACAACCTTCTCTCCAGGACGTGGGCAGCTGAGATATCTGAGGAATGAAGTAAGATTGCACAATGCTGTCTTTACCAGGGCCAGCCCAAGGTCTGCTGCCTCTGAGGCAGGATAGACCTGAAAATTCTCGAGGTTAATCTCCCAAGTCCAGCAGGGAGGAAACTTGTGAACTATTCTGGCTTGTACTGGCATTTTGGGCTCCTCAAAATAGAGCAGACTGCTTCAGGACCCCTAGTGTAAGGGTAAGAGGAATTCTTTTCTTTTTTTAAAGTTACATTTGTTTTATTGTATGTGCTTGTGCCTCTGTGTGCACATGCCATAGCACACACGTAGAGGTCAGAGGACAATTCCCAGGAGGTGATTTATTCCTTCCATCATCTAGGTCCTAAGAATTGGACTCAGGTTATCATGCTTGGTGGCAAGCACTTTTACATACTGAGCCATTTCTATAGGTGTCCTTATTAATGAGAATAATTCCCTGGAAATCTGATTCTGAGGCTTCCACAAGCAAAGCAAACCCTGTAGCCCTCTGGAGACTGTTCTCTCCTCTGGAGGGTGGAAGTAACAAGGCCAACCTACGGAATTATTGAGAAGATGAATATGATGGTGGCTTTAGTGGACAGCAATTTGCTCTCAAATTGGGTTCTGCACCAAGTATTTCTTTTTCTTGATTATTCTACACAATAGCTCTCTGAAGTGGGTGTGGTGGTTTGAAATGAAAATGGGCCCATAGGCTCATATATTTGCATGCTTGGTCTCCATTTGAAGAACTGTTTGGAAAGATTAGGAGGGATGGCCTTGTTGGAGGAGGTGTGGCCTTGTCAGAGGAGGTGTGGCCTTGTCAGAGGAGGTGTGTTGCTGGAAGTGGGCTTTGAAGTTTCAAAAACCCATGCCAGGCCCAGTCTCTCTCTGTCTCTCTGTCTCTGTCTCTGTCTCTCTCTCTTTGCTTGCTTGCCTACCTACTAGGATGTAGCTCTTAGCCACTGCTATAGCACCAGCCTGAGGCTGCCATTCTCCCTGCCATGATGATAATGGACAAACCCTCTGAAACTGTAAGCCAGCCCCAATTAAATGCTTTATGAGCTGCCTTGGTCATGGTGTCTCCTCACAGCAACAGAGCGGTGGGTGACTAAGACAGTGCGGATTCTATTATATCATGTAGATGAGAAAACACCTCTTAGGGAAGTGAGATCACTTGCCCAAAGTTACTTTCAGTGAGTTAGAAGAGGCAGGTAGAACTTTTAGCTAAGCCTGACCTGGTCAGAAGTCACTATTTTTAACCCCCAAGCTTTACCACATACCACAAAACCCTAGCGATGATAGTTTTTTTGGTCATTGTATTCAGGTAATTTGGACAACACAATGTCTCCTGATTAACAATGCAGAATTTTTGTGGTGATTACAATCTAGTAAAGCAAGGTGGCAATAGGAAGAGTTCCATGAAGGAGCCACTATGGCAGAATGAAATTACTACTTGAGAAGGCCATCTGTACCAACTTTCTGTGAGTCCCCAGCAGCTTTCAAACTAGAGAGAAAACTCCAAACAGGATAAAACCCGATGTGATTTCCTGGCTCGCATAGTTAAAAGCATACAACCATCCAGCTTTGGGTCTCCAGGCATGGATGATTCCAGGAGCTCAAAGGATGCTGTTAAGGAGTCTTCAGATGTTAAGCTCTGTTTTCCCGAGTTGATTCCATTCTCAGACAGAATGTCCCTTCATGCTCCAGGCTTATAACTTCACTCATATCTGTGGGAATGATGCCTTTTTTCAACAACTGTTACAAAGAGGTTTGGAGTTGAATCTCATTGGTTTTGACATGTGGCTCCTAAATCTTTGCTTAGAGTTGGACCATGTTAAATAACATGAAACTTGATGAGAAAGGAAATTGTTTTCCCCCCAAACCAAGTACTTAACCTAGGAGATGAGAGGATGGTAGGTAACCAGCAGTCGAAAAAGAAAGCTATCCCCTCACACTGAACTCTGTAGAATCCGGTAAGGAGAGGAGACGGGATAGGGTATGGAAACAGAGTAGAAAGGACTCAGTGGATTTAGACCCTAAATTCAGAACCCCAAATGCGACCTTCTGGTGTAGTCCTGCAATCCACCTACCCCTGAGGCTGAGGCAACAGAGTTGTCAAGTACAAGGCTAGCCTGGGCAATATAGTGAGACACTATATCTAAATAAAAAGTAAGGAGAGAGCTGAAGGTATAACTCATTGGTAGAGTGGTTACCTGCATCTAAAAAGTTCTAGTGTCAATTTCCAGTACTCGACTATCCCCCATCAAAACCAACCACCCAACCAACCAAACAAAAACCAACTCACTCAGTCCCCAACTCACACGACACAAGGTACAGTGCTTAACCTGACAACTTGCTCAGGTCTCATTTCTGTGAACATGGCTTCATTCATATCAGTTTTATCTGGAGATTTTAAATAAAAATTGAAAAATATTATGTCCACTAAATGAGACAATTGATAGATACAGGTACCCTGGGAAGTGGATGGATTTGAGAGCCCAGCGATGGCCCAAGGTTGTAAGAAGCAGGTGTCAGGGCTTTAAGGAAAGCAGAGGAGCCGGGCAAAGGAGAGGACTCATAGAAAACCTCAGATAAAGTTGCAAGTAGGTGTGGACTGCTTTGCAAATGCTTGCTGTCACCAGCTAGCTCAGATAGGAGTTCCAGCCCAGAACGAGGCGTTGTGTGTGATTATGTGAACAAGGCACGGTCAGTAGTGTCTGCATTGATCCCTGAGATCCATTTTAGGGTCTGGAGAAGAGGCTATCTTTGCCTGTCCCCAGGATAAATAATGATAATGAATGACAGGCCATCATAAGATGTCTACAGTTGGAAACCACTAGGAAGAATGGCAGATGTACCAGTGCCTCGCTTTATCTTCACCCTGCCCACTGATGGCTCTGCAAGTCCTCTACATCCTTCCCTGAGATTAGCCCTGAAAGGGAAGGGCTCAAAGCTGCATGACAGTTCCAACACTTAGAACCCAATGTACCTCAGTGAATCTTGACCTGGCTAGGATGTGGGCTGATAAATGTTTAGCCATCCGCTAAACGTAATTGCCACAAAGCCTTGATTTGTGGCAATTGACCATTTCTGTGATATAAATCCTCCCAATGTGACCTCATTACACTTAAAGGTAGCAGAGATGTCCAACTGCAGGCCATTGTCAGTACAATCAGCACATTGGCTCAAAGGATGTCAAAGGCCATACACTATCAATTAGCTCAAAAATACAGAGAAATGCTTAGAAAGCAATAGCCCCTGACCACAGATCTTTGTATGCAACATAAGCTGTTTACGTATCATGAGCATGACTGAGTCTAGACTCACCTGGATGTTTGTACTTGGAGGTGTGTCTGTAAGAGTGTTTTCAGAGAGGATTAACTGGGGTGGGGCAAGAGGGGGGAACCTGCCCTGAATGTGAGCTGTACCATCCCACAGACTGGAGGCCTAGCCAGAGCGCAGTGGGGGAAGAAGTGCGCCGCCAGAGGCCTGGCTTTCCGTTCTCGCTCTGCTTCCTGACTTTCATACCACGAACCAGGCTGTTTCATCATGTCCTCCCCACCATGGTGGACTGAACCCCCTGGAACCCTCAGACGCAGAAAGCTTTCCTTCCTTGAGTTGTTTCTGTCAAGTATACATCACAGAAAAGTAACTAATGTATGTATCTAATGTATGCACACATTTTCTAAAGTTTTTCTTTTAACGTCAGGATTGCAAGTAGCCGAGGCTGACCTCAAATTCACTATGTAGTTGAGATCGTCTTTGAACTCCTGATCCTCCTGCCTCCACCTTCCAAGTGCTAGTGTTACTGGCTTGTGCCACCACGCCCACTCTTACTGTTTGTTTGAAACAACAACTGCATTTAACAGTCTGATGGATGGAAGGCAAGAGTTAGCAAGTGATTTTCGTGAGACCTTTCTGCCTAGTCCTAGCTCATTGGCGGTCTTGCTGTTCTTGTTCTTCCTGGGCTTAGTGGTCATGTTCTTGCTTGTGCTTTCTGATAAATGAGGCAAGACCTCCGTGTCTTCCTCTCCATCTCCTCAGCAGAACCCTGGAAAGCATAGCAAATGTCCTAAACAAACCTCAAGTGGGTACAGGGTACAGGGTGGTAGTAGAGGCTGCAGATGCGAATCCCCGGCTCCCTGCCCCAGGTTGCTGCAGCCCATGATGCTTTTTGGTCCCCGCAGACATCACACAAGTGGCCATCTGCTTAATGGCTGTTTGCATAGCTGGGCTGACCCTCCATGAGGACAGGGGTTTTGTCTGGCAACTCCCCCAAGCCCAGTGTTTGGCAAACAGTGCATGTTCAATCAATACTTGTTGATTCTGGCTGACTCTACAAAGTTTATAATGCTTTTCTAAACTATCCACACAAAAATACACAAATGCATTCTGTTGGAAAAATATTCCAACATTACAGATAGGGAGAAGTATCTTCCAAAGAGCCCCCATCCCAACAAGTTCCATTAGGGTGGGGACCACAGTCATGGGGAGGTGTGTAGGCTTTACTTCTTATTTACTTACCAATGTGTCTCTAAATGTGCATGGCACCATTTGGAGACTTAAACTTTGATTTTGAAGTAATCATTGATCCACAGGATGTTTTCAAACAAGGTCCTGTATTCTTTCCCCAGTTGTTCCCAGCAGTCACATCTTCTATAACTACACAATACCCAAACCACAGAAGGGCACTGGGGAGTGAGTATGCAGATGTGTGTTACTACCACCACGATCGAGATACAGAATTATCTTATTAGACCAGTTAGAACAACTGTCAACAAGTCTCTCTCACTCTGCCATCACGCACCCCTCCATAATCCTACTTCTCCTCATTCCACGGTCTCCACTCCTCTCCAATCCTAGTCAATCATTGGTCTGTTCATCAGTTCTGTGCCTCTGTTGTCTTCTCAGTGATGTAGCTCTGAGATTAGATTGCATCAGGACCTCTGATGTTGTCTTTTTAATTTCTCTCAGCGTAATTGCCCTTGAAAGTAAAACTAGTGGAACCGGGACCTTGGTGCATGAGCCGGCTTTTTGGAACCGAGGGCCTATGCTGAGACAATTTGCTCAGCCTTGGTGTAGGGGAGGAGGGGACTGGACCTGCTTCAACTGAATCTTCCAGGCTGGGCTGACTCCCCGGGGGAGACCTTGCCCTGGAGGAGGTGGGAATGGAGGGTGGATTGAGGGGGAAGGCTGGGGGATGGGAGGAAGGAGGAGAGGGGAATCTGTGGCTGATATGTAAAATTAAATTAATTATAAAATAAAAATATTTTAGAAAAGAAAGTAAAACTTTTATAAAACATGAATAATGCAGTATTACACACATAAGTGTAATTAATTAAGCCTCATGTCTCAGAGGCTGTTTCCTTCAGAATACTTAGGTATACCTCCATCTCCATATTCCTCACATAATAGTCTATGGATTGGAAGAGTTAGCATATGTCCATGAGGATCTTGTTGCTAATAAGTTCTGTTCTCTCCATTCAAAGACATGCTTACAATCTCCAGCCCTGGACCCAGAGAGTATCCCAAGATGTCATTAGCTAGACCTGGGAAGCAAAAGAAAACTTATCAGCAGTGTCCCTAAGAGTCCCCAGCAAGAATTTCAGACCATGAAGTGAGTCCCACCAAGGACTTAAGATTAGTTTGTACATTGGAGGTCACTCATCATTTCTACCACCTGGAAAGAGGAATGAAGCTCCTGGGAAATGATAAGAATAAACAAAGTCTTTACGGCCACTCGGTTGTTTTTGCTGCTGCTCTGGTAAAATGCACCGAGAACAGCAACTCAGAGGAAAAGGGGTGATTTTTTTCTCACGGTCCATTGTGGTGACAAGGGCGTGAAGCATCCACGTTCAGGAAGCAGAGAACTGTGCACGTTGTGGCCCGGCTCCCACTCCTCCACTGTACAGTCCAGCATCTCAGGCAGGGAATGGTGCCGCCCACAATGGTCTTTCTACCTCATTGTAATCAACATAGCCTCCACAGATATGCTCAGAGACCCGTTTTCCAGATGATTCTAGATTCCATCAAGCTGTCTATCTTAGTTGCCTACTAATGTTAATAGTGGCTTCCTCAGTGCTCCAGGAAAGATATATTACGCACACACACACACACACACACACACACACACGCACACGCACACGCACACGCACACGCACACGCACACACACACACACACACATATACACACACATACACACACATACACACACGCACACATACACACATACTGAGAGAGAGAGAGAGAGAGAGAGAGAGAGAGAGAGAGACAGAGACAGAGACAGAGAGAGAGAGAGAGAGAGGGAGAGAGAGACACAGAGAGAGAGAGACAGAGAGAGAGAGAGAGAGAGAGAGACAGAGAGAGAGAGAGAGAGCACTCAGTAATGCAGGAACAAGTGATACAATGCTAGCAGCAGGGTTTTGTTTGTTTGTTTGTTTGTTTGTTCGCTTTGCAAGCACCAGTCCCTTCTCCTGAGTGACAGATGAATACTCAGGTATTCCACAAGCTGCTCTGAAGGGTACTGGCTGTAAGGGAACACAGTGGGAGGAACCTAGTAGAAGTGAATCCCTAGTGCCCTCCCTCACTGTAGCCCCTCTGAACCAGCACAAGTTTCAAACTCTTGACTATACCCAGAGGAACTCTGTTGTGATTTCCAGGCTAGAAAGCTTGGCAAACCCCAAGCCCTGAGCTCCGGTACCCAGGCAAGTCTGATTTGCAAAATCCTGAGTCCCAGGCCCCTCTCAGATTCCCCTTGCTCTCTCTCTCTCTCTCTCTCTCTCTCTCTCTCTCTCTCTCTCTCTCTCACACACACACACACACACACACACACACACACACACACACTCACACACACACACACACACCATGTTTTAAGCCTTTTGTACAGCATCTTGGGCCTGTTTGCTATCCGTGTCTGGAAGGCTTGGGCTTTATTTAGTGTTTTCTTATTCTTTGGGAGAATAAAACAGGGCTCCTTTTAGTAGATGAAACCAGGAATCTAAACTGAAAGCAGAGGCCGCGTAAACAAAGCCCTTTTATGTGGTGACTCCAAATGAGTTTACTGTAACCAAAACAGGGCAAGTAAATAAGTGAGGTTTACAAACATAAACTGCAAAGTTGCTAAAGTGTGAGGCAGATTGTCTAAGGCTCTCCTGTCTCAGCTCTGTGGCCTAGTTTTCTCCCTTTGCGTTTCTATCAGAGGAATCCAGGGAGGAGGGAACGATCTGTGGATCTGTGTAAGGGGAAAGGCTCTCCAATGGTGGGGCCAGTCCTTGATCTGCTCAGAAGACCTCCTGCAGGACCCACCAGGATGGATGCCCTGCCTTCCTGTGGGCCATGAAGAAGCTGGGCTGGAGGAAGGGCCTCTCAGGAACAGGGAACAGCCTGCTTTGATAGCATGGCCCAGTGTGGAGGGCCGGTGAGTGGACGTGTAGAGGGATGATGAGAAAAAGTTCCCCAGAGACTGGGGAGGTAGATGGCTCAGTGGGCAAAGCACTAGCTCTGTAAGCATCACGGCCTGAGTTCGGATCCCGGCCTCAGCAGATGGAGAGAAGGGATCCCTAGGACAAGCTGGCTAGCCAGAGTTGCCAAACTGCTGAGCTACAGTTCAACTGAGACACCCTGCCTCAGTGTATAACGTGGAGAGTGATCAATGACACATGTCAACCTCTGGCTCCACATGTGTGAACAGGCACACTCATGTACACTTGCACGCACATGTGCACCCACACTCATGTAAGCATGAACACATACATGCTCAAATACTATATATACACACATACTAAAAAGAGGGGGCTGGGAGTATAGCTCAGTGGTGGAATGCTTGTTTAACATGGAGAACGAGATGTGGGGGCGGGGGAGGGAGAGAGAAGGGAACTGTGTGTGCCCATCAGCTGTCATTGTTGTTGGAGGAGAAAGTCCCTCCTTAAATCCACCAGAGGCGCAGGGTGTGCCCAGCAGGTGGAACTCATTATAGAGGAGCATCTTTGCCAGTGGGATCGGCGACCTGGCATTCAACCACTCTCCCAGAGAAAACAGCTGAACATGGCGTGAAGTTTCATCTGGGTGGTTCTGAGACAGTCAGTTGGGTTTGGAACTGAGGGGTAGGGGTCAAGGCAGTACAAGTGCTGTGGGAAAAAGGGAAACAGGGGAGGGGTTAGTTAACCTCTCTGCTATGGTGTGCTAGTAAATATTTAACAACCAGCTCTCGGGACCGAGGGGAGACTGGGTCTGCTGCCTTTGTGGCCTTCGCTGGTACAAATATGTCCAGCAGGGCCAAGTGGAGGCTATCATGAGAAGTCACGTGGCTCACAAAAGCTAAAAACATTTAACAACCGCCTCTCCCTAGTTGTTATCCCCCCTCCAGCATACCACGGCTTGTGTGGTTCAGGAAGTGGGTCTAAGAGGGCTGGGGGTGAAGGGTATTGGGGCTTTGTGGGAGAAAGTATCATCAGAACCATATTTCCAGAAATTTCGAGCACACTCTTTCCCAATACTTAGACTATGGGTTCAGTGTTTGCCTGGCCTCCTAGGAGCATGGCAAGACCCATCTACATGGGCCAGTGGCAGATGCTAACTTGCTAACTAGTGCCTACTGTGCTGTGGATCACGTGGTAGAGCTCAGATGTATTCTGATTGGTCCAGTGGTCTTTTGGCTGTGCTAACTAATTGTAAGAATATCCACAGTGCCCTAGAGAGCGGGTGAATTCTTTAACAGGAAGAACACACTTCCATCCCCACCTTAGCTTTTTGACTTTTGATAGCAGAGTCCCACAGAGGATTACTTTAAGCTTAAAGTAATCTGCCTTAAGCTGTGCCTCAGAACTTGCTAAACATGGCGAGCTTGGGAATCATCATTTGAACAAGACTTTTGGATGATTTCATACAAACTCAGTTTTTAAAATAACTTCCTGATGAGGTAGATTTTGCTGAGGAAAATGAAGCTGGTAAATCTTGATAAAAGTCTTCAAAATTATACATTTTAGTAGTGCCTGGACTCAGAAATCCATGTTAGGTGTACCAGATGCCAAAACTAACCAACAAACTGGACTTTCATGGAATAGGACTGACTGACTGAGTAAATGATACGTTTTCACTGACTGTGAATTCTGTGAATCAGAGGTGAGAACGGGAATAAGGGCAGCCAATAGGAGCCAATTGCACTAGCTGGGCTGAGGTGATAGGAGAGACTCACAACGGATAGAGCAGACCTTGAAATACAGCCACAGGTAATGGTTCCACCGTTCAGAACAGTACTGCGTGCTGGGTACTTTTGTGTGCCTTGTCACGGGTGAGCTTTCGATCCTAAGTTCATTTCATCCACAGAATGTCTCAGGAGGAGAGCTGCTCTTGTCCATGTTTCTCAGAGTGATTCAGAGAGGACAACAAACTAAGTTAAATGCTGGGAAGCAGAATAGTTGAGGCTGACTCTCCCTTCTTCTGGGTCTGCTCTCCTTGGCCTCTGGTAGATGGGGCTGGGGAGGGGCGGTGGCCGTGAAGACCACCGTGAGGAGGAGTGGTGGGGAGCTGTAGGCAGCATGATCCCTGCTGGGTGACCATCTGCAGCCACTTCACTGGGAAATATGTGCCATCTCTGCTTGGTTCCTGGAAACTGTCGTTGTTGCCGGGGCATCCTGAGCACTTGTGTGGACAGATACTATCTGCTGGAGAAATGATTTCCTTATGAGTCTCCAGTAGCTTCAGTGCCTTTCGTTTTATCCCATGGCCATGTGTGGGTCAAACGAGGCTGGGAGCATGTGTTCTGGGAACTGGAGCTGTTTCCTAGGAGATAAAAGTCATCTGCGGTAATTAAAACTTCAGAATGAAAGGAGGTGATTGCTGAAGAATGTTCTCTGTGTCATGCTCTTCTCCCTCCTCTTCCTCTCCATCTCCTCTGCTCACAATTCTGTGCAGAGATAATGACCAAGTTATGAAAATAAAAGTCTTGCTGGCCGGGAGAGGCACATACTTGTGTGGTGGGGAGGATGGAGCTGGAGAGTCTTCCTTCTGCCAGCAGGCTGGCCTTTCCCAGGAGACAAACTTCTTGAGCCCCGGGGTCTGGAACCAACATGACACAGTGTAATTAGCAAGAAGATTGGTGTTTGCAGACGGTCCTTCTTTAAAGAATGTTCATGGTCCTGTGGGCAGGAAGACGGACGATAAGACGTGAGTCCAGGGTAAAAGGAGCAGCCACCAATCAAATGACTTTGCCACAGGCATGTGTTTGTTGACCCACTTTTGTGTTGGTGAAATGGGCAGGATTCCTGCGCCTGTTGGAGTAATGAATTGGTACAATTACTTTGAGGGACACAGGTTGGTAATGCCTTCCCTGGATTGTTACAAAGCAGGAGGGGTGGGGGTTGTTATTATAACCTAATTTATTCTTAGACTGACAGAACAGCAGGAAACGGCTGGAGTTTATGCAGGAGATAGTTTGTATCTTATTGTAGAACTTTATATAGCATCTGTGGTGGTCAGTTTTTGTTAACTGAACACAAACTGGAGTCACCTAGGAAGAGGGAACCTCAACTGAGGAAATGCTTCCATCAGATTGGCCTGTGGGCATGTCTGTGAGGCTTTTTTTTTTTTTAGCTTGATGATTTATGTGAGAGGGTCTATCCCACTGCTCAACCCCTAGGCAGGTCATCTGGGATTATGTAAGAAACCAGGCTGAGTGAGCTAGTAAGCAGCACTCCTTCATGGTCTCTGCTTCAGTTCCTGATTTCAGAATCCTTCCTTGAGTTCCTGCCCTGACTTCCCTCTGTGATGAACTATTTGTAAGATATAAGAAATCTCTTCTTTCCCAAGTTGCTTTTGATCAGTGTTTTATCCTAGCAAACCAGAACAACTCCAAAAATAATTTCTACTTACAGATATAAAACAAAACATTTTATATATGTATATATTTGTATACAATGGGGGTTGGTTCGTGGGGTTATGGAAGCCAGCCTTCCCCACCTCAATCTGCCATCTGAAAGGTGGTGAGCTGTGAAAGTCCAAAGTCTGATGTCTAAGCAGGTCTGAGACTCTTGGGTGTGGATTCTGTGTGTGGGAGAAGGTAGATGTCCCAACTCCCCCAGGGAAAGTGGGTTCTTACTTGCTTTTTTGTTCTGTCATAGTTTGGGGTAGCTACTAGGATGCTCACTCAAACTGTTGGGGGCTGCCTTTACTCAGGCCACTGATTCGGATGCAAATCTCACCTGGAAACAATGAAGGGACAAGCTTGGAACTGGCTGATGTATCACCAGCAATGTGGCGGGTGTTGCTCAGTCCAGGCAGGAGGCCAAGTCAGCATCACCCTGTACAAAATGCATTTTCAAATGTAAAAAATCAAGACCCCCCAGAGCACTCATGGTAAACCAGGGTAGGTAAGGCCAGACACATAAGCTGCAGGTACCCTTCTGCATTTACAAAGTGTTCTTCGTCCCATCTTCCCTCTTGTGGCTGGCACTCTCATTGGTTTCTCCGCTCCATTCCCAGGCTCCGGTGCTCACCTAGGTAGGCTGCTCTGTTGTGGTCGATTTCACAGCAGCTCTAGTTCACACCGCGCCGTAAAGACTCCGGAAGCCAAAGCCTATAAAAACCCCATCTTTACTCTTGTCTCTTGACACACAGGCAATTTGGAATTCCCAGCACCATAAAGATCTCACCAGGTGCTGAAATGTGTGGAAAGTAGCTTGAGTTGTTAGGTCTGGAACGCCAACCCCCACGCTCTTTGTCCATCTGCCATTCACTGCCCTGTGTGGTTGCTCGGGATTGGCAAAATGCATCCGGTGCTTTTTTTTTTTTTTTTTTTTTTTACCACTTCACACACTCCGGCTCACAAGGCACCCTAATGCCACCACCACCTCCACCAGTTTGAAAGTGAAAGCTAATGGAGTTCTTGGCAGCCTCGCTCCCTCCCGATGGTGTTGATTGCTGTGTGACTGGCGTGTGGTTTTACCGTGGCTTTGCCGTTCTCCTGGCAACATGCAGGCTTTGCTTGTATACCTATGTGTCTATCTGTTAGCAGATATGCATCTTCCCAGCCTTAAGAAAACGTGAAGGTTTTAATGAGAGCACCACTACTGCCCATAGTAATAGTTGCCACAGTAAAATTAGTACAAGGGTCAGTGAGATGGCTGGGGAAGAGCGGCTGGTAAAGGAACTTGCCTAGCAAGCATGGCTACCCACGTCAATCCCTGGAACCTATACAGAGGTGGATGGAGAAAACACACTTCATAAGGTTGTCCTCTGACCTCTGCAAGTATAGCGTGGCATGTGTGCCCACATACACACCTCATGTACATGCCTCTTCCAATAATAATACAAATTAAAGCAAAACGAAAACAGGAGCACAAGATACCACTTACTGAGTGCTGAGCCTGCCATACACCATGGTTAGCATTTCACGGGATGTATCAACCTCAACTTTCAGCATATATGCCCCTCTGATGGGGTCTAAGGATGAGCTGAACTTCTCAGACAGACTGTGTGTAGGATGTGAATGGACATTTATATTAATAGTAGGACATAAGTAAATACTTCAAGGTCACCTTGTTAGAATGGATGACACTGAGCTTGTAATATTATAGGAATCACAGGCTTGACATTTTGAACTTGAACTTCTCACTCTTTACCCATGGCTTGTTCACAGGGAGGCAAATGTTTTAAGATAATCCTCACTCATGGCGTGATTTCCTATTAAGTCTCCGACAGCCAGATCCAGTCAACGGAGAGAACAGGAGAGAAGAGATCAAGGGATCTACCAGCCAAGACCTACCCTCAAAGCATAAACAAACCTCAGTGCTATATCCTCCCATACCTCCTGAGAGGAGATGGAGCAAGCCCAGGAGAATCATGACTGGCTGCCCCTCAGCTGTGACTCTAATCTAGCAATGTACCAGACTGTCTCCAGCCACACCCACCAAGTATTCCACCTCATTTCACGAGGTACCTTCTAATAGAAACCTCAGGAACCCATCATCCTCCTCCAATGTAGACCGTCCACTCTTCCACATGCTGCCAAAATGAAAAGGATAGAATGGAAAATATCAGTAAATTAAAATCCTTCAGTAGTCATTAGTGAATTTTCCTTTGACTTAAAGTTTCTATCTCTCAAGAGCCAGGGTGGAAACAGGAGATTAAAATTTTGGTTTTATATATATATATATTTCTTGAACTGCTACATAAAACATAAAAGCAGATATATTAATTGAGTGTCAAATGATGTTTTAAGATAGTCTGTGCAATGTTTAGATCAAAATTTATCAGCTTCCTAAGACATGTGTGAATCTTTTCTCTATCATGACAATATTCAGAATTCATTCTTCTAGCCATTTAAAATGGAAAGTACATGATGGGTGTCTATAGTCACCACAGAACCCCAGATCCTCTCTCTTCTACTTAACTATGACTTGGTACCCACTGATCAACATTTACCCATCTCTCTCTTCTCATGGGTGTGCACCCCTATGTGTACACATGCACACACACACACACACACATACACACACACACACACACACAGAGAGAGAGAGAGAGAGAGAGAGAGAGAGAGAGAGAGAGAGAGAGAGAGAGAGAGAGAGAATTTTATTGCCCATTTTTAAACAGTTGACATTGAAATTTTAGGAGGCAGTAAGCTGGAGAGAAGGCTCATACTGCTCTTGTGGAGGACATGGATTTAATTCCCAGCACCTTCATTGGGATGTAATTCTAGCCCCTAGAGATCTGACACCTCTGGCCTCCAGGGGCAACTGCACTTATGTGCACATACTCACACAAAATGCCATATTAATATAGATAATTAAAAATAAAACTTGAAAAATGTTTGGCGTTCCTTATGTAGTCTGCATATTTTGAGATGTGTATTCTCTCCTATTTCATATGGAGGTTGTCTCTTCTCTTTGATAGTTCTTTCCATTACTGTTGTCAAGCTTCCCAAGTTCACCATAATTCTATTTATTATTTGGTTTTGTTTTCTATTGGGTAGGATTTTGTCCAAACCCTCACTCATTCTGAGTGTCTGCCCTGTTTTCTTCTAATAGTTTTAAAGTTTGGGACTTATGTTTATGATTTCAGTCCATTTTCAGTGAGAAGTAGGAGGATAATTTCATTTTTCTACCTGTGAATGCCCAGTTACCCCAACCCTGCTTCTGAGGAGGCCTGATGAAGAAGAGGCTATGCTCTTATAGGCTTCCTATTTCCCTCTAACTTTGCGACTCCCCATGTCTAACTGGTCCTGCGGTACAATCGATGTGCCTTCAACCTCTGATGTAACCAGGGTTGTTGGAAAAGTCGCTTCCTGCTCTGAAGGCCTGGTCTGGGCAGCTTAGGGTAGCTGACAGGACCCTTCATGTATCGCCCATCTATGTTCATCCCTTAGCATTGCTGACACCTCATAAACTTCTCTCCCTTGGTTGAACTTCCTTCCATTCTATCCATACATCCTGCCCTCCAAAGCCTCTGAGCCTTTAATCGAGTAAGTCTCCTCTTCCTGGATCACTTCCTTGCTGTGTGAAAACTGACTCTCTTCCCTTATTGGTAAAGCCAGTTCATCCCCAGGACTTCCAGGTTGCTCACTTCCCATGGGAAGCCTACATGGTCTACCACTATCTCAAGCATCCGTGCCAAGAGTTGGAACCTCAGATCCCAATTCCTGTCTACTTTTGATTATCAGACAATTTAAGTCTTGATCCTTTTCTGATAATCTCTGACCCTTTTATTCTTTCAAGTTTATTTTTACAATGTTCCTTGTGAAGAGTCTCCCTGAGAAGAATTCTTTCCTCTAAGGCCACTGGCTTGTTGACTTTTCAGTAAGGCCACTGTATCGAGGGCAAGTTGTACTAGCTCTTACTGTATTTGTGGACTGAATATATATATGGCATTGGAAAGCATAATTTTGGATTCTGGGATGTAATTTGCTGACACCCCCCCCAATCCTCTGAAGTTTATGTGCACTTCAATGAAGCTTCCTCATCCCCTGTCCCCCCCAAATGAGAGAGATTACACATCTGCCTTATTGATTATGTGTCCTCACACCCTTGGAGACCAATAATGACAAACAGGGTATTTGAGAGAGGACCAGCTGTCCAGGTCACTAGGGCATCCTCAGGTAGACCCCACTGATTAGAGCTGGGCTGGTATTTTTCCATGTCAAATTTCTTCCAGATCGTTTCCGTTGGTGGAAAGTTTCACTTGACTCCTTGTTTTCTTGTCCCTGTTCCCACTCTGACTGTCCCAACAGCTTCTCCATATTTCCCCATAGCCTCCCTTTAGGCTTCCCTTCCTGCTCCTGTCAGACGGCATGGCTGCTAGTAAGAAGGGATGCTCCTCCAGGCCGTCTTCAAGTCCTATCCATTTGGAGGCTTGCTTACCTTGGTGTGTTATAGACACAGCATGATCCACCATGCCTCTATCCCTCTCTTCAATACTGTACAAATCCAAGACTCTGATGAGTCTTAGTACCTGCCTCCTGCAGAGTGACTACACACACACACACACACACACACACACACACACACACACACAAACATTCTACTCATAAACATCCAGTCTTATGTCTGAGTCTGTTTCTCTAGCCTTCCAGTCCAGGGCATAACTAGTTTGGGTCATGTGGCATGTTCCTGGAGGACAGTGTGCTTTCATTTGCCAAGTGTGCATGTGTGTCCGTGTGTCAGCATGTAACTGAAGTGCTCTGGCTGGAACAATTCTGCCATATAGCCTGTTTTACTCAGCCAGGTGTAAAAATTTGCCCTTGGCCAAGTCTACAAAATGACTCTTTCAAACTGGCTGTTTCTTCCAAATGTGGCCAGACCAGGAAAGGTGTTGAAATGTTTCACGAACAGAGATGAGGATCTTGGGGCCCTGGCATGTCCTGCCTCAGAGAGGAGAACTGCCCTGGGGTCTTCAGCTCCCAGTCTCTCATGCTGGATTTTCAAAGGGCTGCCATGGGAGACCTGTTCACTAGTCCAATGGAACCGTTTACAGAAGCCTAGCTACCCTTGGCTTCGTGTGGAGAGAGACAGACCCTCCCCCCACAATGGTCCACTGTTCCCCCCAAAGCCCAACAGAGAGGCAAGAGGGAATAGGGCACAGGCAGCCCCTATGTAGGAAGATAAAAAGGTTCCCTCGTCAACCCAAAGGCATCTCCTGCCTACAGATCACCGAGCCCTGTACTATGCCGGACTCTTTGATAGAGCCCGTGGTACAAAGGGCATTGTATAGGGCTCTTGAAGCAGATTCAGGGCCAAGACCCCTCTACTATAGATCCCGGCAAGAGGAAACTATGGGAACCCAGGTTGGTCCTGGGTTTTATGCGTTTTCACAGGCTGTGTTCAACAGCATGGGAACCTTCCGGGCTTTCTTCCGGGTAGCTGACACTGTTTCTCATCACTCGTGCCATCAATGCCTGTGATTCATACAGTCCTCAGGAAAACAGGGATCTAACAGCAGCTAGTTGTGGAGTCAGTCTTGGGTCTCAGACCCCTTGGCCTACTTCCTGTGCCCTGTAGCTAAACCGATGGGCTTCCAGGACCCTAGTTCAGAGACGTTTGGGGTGGATGAGCTCTTCTCTGTTCTTTATGGGCCGTTCCCACTTGACCTCCTATGCTCAGCCAGGTCTCTGGGGAGGGCAGGAGGAGAGACAAGACTCTTTTACTCTGTTCACAGCCAGCCCAGATAAACAGTCATTGGCATTGCTGGCTAAGTGTCTCTCTGGCCTCTCCCCTCCTCTGGAAGTATGTGTTTTATTTTTCCAGTGATCCTGCTCTTCTCAGGCTCCTGGGAGCTTAGAAGGCCCCACTTTCAGTCAAACTGATCTAACCACTAACCTAAACTGACTGGTTCTTAAGCCACCGTTATGTGTTAAAAAGAGATTTGAAATGCGCGTCTCTGGATTCCACATGGAGACTGTGATTCTACAGGTTGGGGTGGAGTCTGGGAAACTTTACTCTATTGCCCCCCCTTCCCTGCAGCAACCACCAGATTCTATTGACTAGGTTACTGATAGGCACAAATTACCCCCACTCCCTGACAGGCCCCCGTCTTTGCGGCTAGCCCCTCTCCTCTTTCTTTCCTTACGCTGAAATGACAGCCGCTCTTCTGGTCCAATGGCTGCTGTTCCTTTGGTCCAACCCAGTCCAGAGGACCGGTGTTTCCGAGGTCAGCCTTCTGTCGGGTTCAGTTCCTGCACTGTCTGTGGTGTTGCTCACAGGCCGCCCGGCATCTTCACATCCCTCTTTGCCTGTACATGTTTCTGTCATGTCTGCAAGCTTTTGTCACTACTGTCAGTGACCACACTCATTTATTTGTGTCTTTTTTTTCCCCCAGGAACTCCGACTCTGTCTTTTGTTGCTGTTGTTTTCTTGCCCAGAACCCAGCTGAGTACATGAGAAGTACTGACTTGAATGAGTGAATAAGGCAGACATAGAGGCGTATTTCCAGGGCCACATGCTTATTTCATATCTGCACTAGTATTGCCAATGTCCATATCCTTCTAGGAGTTTATACCAGTAGCATAAAAGCCATGAGATTGCCAGAATTCGCAAATAAATTCATGATATGCTCCCCAGCAGCAACAACAATGTGTTCAGAATTGTAGCAGTGTGATTTTTAAGAACCCGAGAGAACGCATCCGTCTCCCTAGGAAACTTCTGGAAAACAAACAAAACCCTAAAACCTTTCAACTCAGAGTAAGAAAAAAACCTTATCAGGGAGCTATGTTGCCTTGAACTTCTAAGGAGTTACAAGGGGTGGTGGTGGTACAGGTTCCATTAAGGAAGTTGGGTTTTCAAACTCATGTTGCTACAGGAGAGAACAGTGAGTTAGAAGGCAGAGGCAGGAATGTGTACCCAGTCATGGGAGACCTCAGCACCTGACAGTCAGCCTGTGTGATAGGAATGTCCCTTCCATTAACCTGCTGACTGACATCTGAATTCACATTCCATGCAAGCAAGGGGCCCGGAATCAGATGCTGGCTTGAATCCAGAGACTGGTGTGGGCCCACAACTTGCCTGAGAAATAGAACAAAGAGAAGTCACGGACATCGGCCTGGAGAACACAAGGGATGTGGTTAAGGTAATTCCCAGGGAAGCATGAGGCCACAGGAACACACCAGACACAGAAGGAGGGTGTTCTGAGTGTCAGTCCCTGAAGGTGTCAGGCTCTGGGTTAAGAAACGGAGCCCTGGGGTCAGGAAGGGAGGAAGGAATTGGTCCCGGAGGCCTTAGATGGTGGGGTCAGTTTATGAAGCTTTGCCTGTGAATAGAGAGGGAGTTGTTAAAGGCACCAAGCTGATTTGGACAAATAAAGATTTCTTTCTGAGGCTCCTTGTGTGTTCTTCCCCGCTGGCAAGACCACCTACCCCTGGCTGAACCTCCTTCTTGCTCCATGTGACCAGCATAGTTCTGGGCATGGAAAGCACTTGGTGTGAGGAGAGGGTCCCCTGGGCTCTGTGGTCCTCCCCTCCAAATTTCTTTTCAGTCCCCAGATCGTCCCATGACACTTTTCCAGGCAGTGGAGGACATGGCCTGAAACACTTAGCACAGCACAGTGGTCATGTAAAACCGAAAGGTGGTTTCAGTGTCTCCAGTGAGACACGTTTGCTAGTGTCTGCAGCCCCGACATCCAGGTTTTACAAGCTATCTGGGCAGTGCTGAGAGGGGGCCCCCGTGTTTTTCATATCTGGACTCTCCCACACTTGCGGCCTGGTGGGCGGCTTTCACTTTAAAGTCAGAAAACATTCCAGCCCCTGCCCGTTAGTGTGACTCCTGATACGCCTCATAAACTATTCATAAAACAAAACGATTCCAGCCCGAGTTGCCTTCCCCTTCTTCCTCCTCCTCATGGTTTATTTCCCTCAGCTCTTCCACCTTCCCGGTTAACCCTTAGGGACCCACTTAACCAAGCATTGTAGCCGACACAGTTCCACATGGTGCAGCACCACCTCAGTTTCCTTTGAGGGTTGTGATGTTGTTTTTCTGCATAACCTTAGATTTTCAGGATAAAGATACCATGGAACTCTTCAGCAAGGCTGGCCCTCTGGTATGTTCCCCTGCTCTAAATGTGTTGGACCCAGAAAGGTCAGAGAAGGCTTGTCATCGGGTGGGGGTGGGGAGGGGTCTTGAGTTCTTGCTCTGTTCACAGACACAAGGCAAGCTTTTAAAGAAAGGATACAGTCAGGGGCTGGAAATGAGGACCATTGTGAATTCTTTCTTTAACCAACCATTGGTCAGGAGTCACAGGAACATACAAACCTGGATTCAAAGCTTGGCGTGGCTATTTTTTTGCTGAATGGTGTACATAAGCCTTTATCATCCACCTACCACCCACCCACCCATCCACCCACTTACCCACCCAGCCACCTACCATTGTGAATTTATCTATTCACCTCCTCATAATCCATCTGTTTAATCCATCTGTCCATCCATCCATCCATCCATCCATCCAATAATTAACAAACACCTCTTCTGGGCTAGCCCCTGTTTTAGACACTGGGGACTTAGAGGTGATAAAATACATATTTCTGTTCTTTTAAGCTGACATCCTTGTGACCTTGGAATTTTAAAATAACTTACCCTACCAGATAGTATAGAACTACAAGATAAAACGTGAAATATTTGTGAAGTTCAATTACATGACATTGCACTTTTTTGTAGGTCAAAGATACCTGGATACAATTCATTTTATGAGAATCAAGGGAACAGTAACTGCTTAGCACTTAGTAGGTCCTTAACAAAGGAACAGGAAATGAACAGTTTAAGTACAAAGGGTATATGTGTTCACCAGCATGAACTAAGCAGCCTTCCAAATGCCTCAGTCATTTGATGGAAAATGCAGTTGAAATCAAGGATTATTTACAGCTTGTGTGTGTTTTTTTTATTGAGTGCTGGTAGCCCATGAAGTCTTGAGAAGCAGCTGACAGGAAGTGGATTGTTGAGTTTTCACTGTGTTTTAACGCTCCCGTCCTCCAGACCGTAGGAACAATATTTCAAAACAGTCTGATCCTTTCTTTCTCAAGTAAATCAGCAGAGTTTAAAACAGGCTTTGCATTATTCAAAGCATCCTTGGAAGAGGGGTGGGTGAGGATGAAGACCTCACGTTAAACATTTACGTCTCATTGCTGGACTGCAAACGTAACCCATCTTGACTAAAGCCCCTTCCAATGGTTGAAATAAATCTCATACAAAGAGTCTATTTTTCCCCCATCCAGAAAATATACAAAAGCAGGTGTCTAGACTTCCTGGTGGGTTAAAAAAAATAGCAGTCAGTTTTCAGTGTTTACTTGTTTTCAGGTGCAGTCAGGGTTGTTGAGAAAACACCAAGGAAGCTTCCCAGAGCATCACATCACCATGCTGTTTGGCTTTGCAAGGCTTTACCAAACACTGCTCCTCTGCCCCGAGGGCTCTCATCATGGGCCCTAGGGTCCAAGGGCCAGGCTTTCAGTCTTGACTCTGCCACTCTCTAGGATAGTGACTCAAAGATTCTTAATTTGTCAATGAGACAGAATACTCAGGCCTATGGCTGTAGTGTCTGGAAGAACAAACAGGGAAAGTACTTGGAAAAGTCTTATCACAGTTGGATGTATGTAAGCAGTAAGTTACTAGCCTAGGCACTGTGCTTGGTGGTGTGTGAGTGTTGTTATTTGGGTAGAAATTTCAGCACCCATATCTCTTGTCAAGTCTTGAAAGGTATATAATTCCTTTGTAGCAAGGAATCATGTTTTGTTTTGCCCAAATTCATATTCAGCCCTTCTTTGTTCAGTTCCAACTCCTACAGACAGGAACATTCAAACTTTGAATGATGACAAAGACCATGGATAAATCCTGAGTCTTTAAGACCCCCCAAAGCATTTCTGAATGGCGTTAATTTAGTTGGGAAAGTATTTTGTGGCTAAAACTTTTATCATGTGTCTTAGAAAGTACTTTCAGTTTTATATAGAAGAAATGATGATAGACTACTTGATAATAATTTTCAATTTTAAAAGGAGTTATTTTTATTATTTTTAAATTAAGTGGTGTGTGTGTGTGTGTGTGTGTGTGTGTGTGTGTGTGTGTGTGTGTGTTGTGAGTGTAGGTGCTGGAAGGTAGAGGCATCAGAATCCTCCTGGAGCTAGTTACAGGCAATTGTGAGCCACTGACTCATTGAATCTTGAAGATGCTAGGAATTGAACTCAGGTCCTCTGCAATAGCAGGATGTTCTCTTACCAGTTTACATTATTTTTCAGCCAGGTGTGGTGGGGCACAATCAGGAGGCAGAAGCAGACTGATCTCTGTGAGTCCAAAGCTACTCTGGTCTACATAGTGAGCTCCTGGACCTTTCTCAAAACAAACCAACAAACAAACAAAATCAACCTCCTATGTGTCTTCTTGAGAGATGACCAGTATCTGACACGGGGGCTGGAAAAGAATAACGACCGTTTTAAAGCTGTGATTCAAACATTCACTAGGCAGCCATTGCATGCTGGGCATTATTGTTTTATTGGCTCCTCCTCATCTTATCTTTATTATACAAAAGCATAGGTGTCGTTGGCATTTTCTTTCTTTTGAAATAGAAAACAGTATCTTATTTGACTTTTTATTGGTGTATTCTCATTGTACACCGTGCCGGGTTTCACAAGGGCATGTTCATGTAAGTGTACCCTTCATGTAAGTGTGTTCCCCTCATGCCTTTCTGTTTTCCTACCTCACCCCTCTCCCATTAGTTCCCTAGGTAGTGTCTCTTCTTCTTCCCTGATATTGTAACATTTTCATGCATCGATGGAACATTTTTGCTCACATGCAACCCCATCCCGTTGGACTATGAGCACCCTTTTCTCGATCTAGATTCTGCACATAAAAGGAAACATGTATTTGTCCTTCAGAGTCTTTTTATTTCGGTTGATGTTGTTCTCTCCAGTGCCACCAATTTTTCTGTAATGCCATAATTACAATCTACTTTAGAGCTAAACAACATACTATTGTGTATACATCTATCGAATTTTCTTTATTCATTTATCTGTTGATGGGCATCTAGGCTGACTCTTTACCATCCGGCTATGGTGAATGGTGCTGTAAAGTTGGGTGTGCAGGTATCTTTGCAGCATGATAATTTGGGTCTCTTTAGGCATATATCCAGGAATGATATAGCTATACGGTACAGTAGTTACGCTTTTAGTTTTATGAAGACCCCCCCATAGTAATTTTCATAGTGATTATACTAGTTTACATTCCCACCAGCTGTGGATAGGGTCCCTTTGGGGGACATCCTCTCCAGCACTTTTTTTCCTGTTTGTGTTTTTGTTGTTTTCCTTGGTGATAGCCATTTTGACTGGGGTCAGTTGGAATCTTGTAGAGTTTTGATTTGCATTTCCCTGGCGGTTAAGACTGTTGAAGTATTTTTTTTCCCCCACACATATTAGCCATTTGCACTTTGCTTAAGAACTATCTTTTCAACCCTTTTTATTTAATGATTGGGTTATTTGGGTTTGGGGAGAAGTTTTTTTTTATTCTTTGTATATTCTAGATATTAATCCTCTGGCAGGTCTATGGCTGACAAAGATTTTCTTTGAATGTTGTTCTTTAACCAATAGTGATCAAGCAGAGGACCCTTGCCTCAGGATTAACGGGAGTGGGGATGTGTTTGTTTCCAAACAGCAACTTCTGCTCTTAAAAAAAAGGTAGGCTCTAGGTATGTCAAGACATTTTTCTTTCTTTGGATTGGCCCAGATTAGGGATTAGGTTTGGTCATGGTACTCTTTGGTGGCCTGTGAGATAAAAAGCTCCATCTCTGAAACTTAACCCTCATTGTTACTATCCACCCCACCCCAGTGGTCTCACCTTCCCAGCTCTCTATTGACACAGTCCTGCTGTTTAACCAACCACTCTTCACCCCTGTGGTCTACCACTTTTATTTAGTTTATAAGTCTGGGGTCAGAGATTGACAATGGGCTTGACTACGCTCATTCACATGTGCTATGGTTGGCTTGGCAACTGAGCCTAATGCGTCTCCTCCGGTAGGCTAGCGGGCTCATTCAGATTGCAAGAATGGAAGTCTGAGAATGAAGAAGTTCTGCCATAAACATGCACCTCAAGTCTAGTTTTTTCTCTCCCAACACCCTGATCACTAAGGCAATTTAAACCATTGCATTGGTTCATGATACTGCAAAATCATAAGACAAAGGCATATATAGAAGAATGACTATATACATGGATTTAATTGTCAAAGAATAGTAATAATAATAAAAGAAGGAGACTATAAAGGGAGCAATGCATTAATCTACCACAACTTTAAACTAGATTATTTTCCCAGGTCATTTATGGTTTAATGAAAGACTACAAATAGTCTCATTTCAGCCATGACTGGATCCAGGTGCTCAAATAAAATGGTTAGTAGTTTGTCCTAAGTCCTTATCTCTGCTGACCACTCTGCTGGTTCTTATCAAGTAATTTGCTCCCATGAGGTGGAAAAGACAGCCCCCAGACAATTGTAGATGCAGCCTGCTAGCTTTCTAATCCAGCAGGAAAGCTCCAAGATCCTCTCATTGGCCTATCTTGGTTCATGTGTCCATCTGAGAGCCAATCCCTGCAGCCTGCAGGACCACAAAGGCTCTTTCTTACTAGATGTGTACAGAGCCATGGAACCTGAGAAGTGAGATGAAAGGAGACAAGAGGAGAGCTGGTCTGAAATTTCCTGAGAAGAGGTGATAGGTGCCAGAAAGGGAAATGATGGCTGTCTACTGCAGGTAGATGTTGTGAACTATGTGTGTGTGTGTGTGTGTGTGTGTGTGTGTGTGTGTGTGTGTGTGTGTTTTGGTGTGAAGCCATGTGTGTGTGAATTCGTGTGTGTGTATGTGTGTGTGTGTGTGTGTGTGTGTGTGTGTGTGTATGTGTTCCATGCTCAGACTTTATAAATCAGACAGACAGAGAGAGACACAGAGAAAGAGAGAGACAAACACAGAGGGAATGAGCAAGCCAAGAGCAGGCATGGGGTCCCGCAAGATCTGCAGGAAGTTTCATCAACAGTGCAGAGTAGTAGAGTTGTGGTCAGGCTAGCAGGAAGGCAAGCAAGTGGGGAAGTGTAGTAGATAAAGGGAAAATGGAAGACATGTTCAGAGAATGGGAGATAAGGGGAAACAGTAAAATAGAAAGCCGATAAGAGAAAGATGAGCAATGTGAAGTTTGGGGAGAGCATCTTCCAGAAGCATGGTTTGGGGTCTGGTCTTCTGGGTTCTCTTACCCAGATCTATTGAAGAATTCTCACAAGTCTTTCTATTAGTTTCCTTAATTCTATAATAAGCACTAGAATAACCATCTTGTTTGCTACATAGTTCTGATCTGAGAGACAGGAATGCCCTTTAAGAACTACGCAAATGTGAAGTGTCTGGTTTGTTACTGGAGGGAAGAAGGCTTTCACAGATGACCTCAGAGGAAATTCTAACCCAACTCATGAGATCCCTTCATTGCTCATAAAGGAATGGGGTCTGAGAAGACAAGGAAACAGAAGGTCAGCCTAGCTATGAAAACGCCAGATTATTCTGCTTTGTTTTTTAATTGGCCCAGGGTTTATGTTTCTGGAAGATTCTTAGGTTTCTCTTGGATGACCTTTTCATCCCTTTATTTCTCAAAGAAACTATCTGGTTACATCCTGGATTGTTCCTAAAATTATCTGTGGCCGAGGATGTAAAGACATGTAAGAAGAAAAAAAAAAAAAAGATCAAATCAAAGAACACTAGGAAGTCAGGACTAAGAGGTGGTCCTCAGGGACAGAAGGCTCCCTTTTCCTCTCCATTCCTAGGTATAAGTTGGTGCCATGTGAGGATTCAGAATGTAGTTCTACACCAAACCCAAACAAACAAAAGTAATGACAATCTGCCAAACTCATCTCTGTCTCACATACGTGCATGATTTTTCTTCACACGGTTTCTGTACTTTTATGTCTAGGGAAACATTTCACTGTGTAGAGAGATTCAAAACAACACAGCATTATCATTTACTTGTAAGCTAGAATGTACACCCTGTAAGTGGCCGTGTTTGCCTTTCCTGTGTATGTCATACATGCCATGCAACGTCATCTCAGCAGATCATTGGAAGGTGGAGATTATTATCCTTACTTTACACATGACATGTGACCCCTCAGCAAGGATGTCACACAGTGAAAAGTTACAGAAGAGGGGCTTAAATTAGGATTTTGAACTTCCTTACCTACCACCCCCTCTAGAAAAGACTGGATTGCCTCTAGCTCAGTGGCCATACCTGGTTTCTACCCATGGCTAGCAGTTTGTTCCCATTTCTGTGGCCTGGCACCAATCCTGCCTTCCTTTCCCATTTTCTACTCAATCTTTATCGTCTGTGAAAGGAGGTCTGATGACTGGAGAGTTCTGAAGTCTAGAAAAGGTCACCATGCTGTCCTCTGATGGAGGCTCTACAGTGCAGGAAGCAAGCAAGCTAGTTTGACCCTAAGCCAATGTCACTGTCTCCCCGGGGCTGGAAGATCATTGTAAATGTGCCAGTGTCCCTGAAACACATAAATCTGGGTCCACACTGGATGCTTGGAGGGTGAGTTGGACAACCCATATTTAAACTTCACTCTTGTTTGTTAACCTCCTGCTAAGTCATAGCTACAGCAGCAAGTGACCCGCTACTGAATCCAGACCTCAGTTCAAATGCTGCTTCTGTGAATGGCCCTCACTTCACATTCAACTCTTATATTATTCCTTTTCTTTCCCCTTTCCCACAGATATAAGTGTGTTTTTGTCTACTTTTTTATTTTGAACAGCCCCTCACACACACCTACCACCTAGTTTAAAACAGTATAAGATCAGGATAGAAACATCACCTCTCTATCCCAAGTACTCAGAGCAGAGTCCAGGCTCTATTAGGTGCTTTTTGTGATTTGCATGTGAAATATCCCCTGCATGTGTTTGAACACTTGGTCCTCAGCTGGTGGTACTGTTATGGAAGTTTATGAAATATTTAAGACATTGCTTTGGAATAATCCTTCTGTACGCTGTGAATATGTATTACTCTCATTGGTTAATAAGGAAGCTGATTGGCCCACAGGATACTCGGATGAAGAAGGGTGGAGTCAGGAGAGACTGAAGCCAGCTGCTGAGGAAGCAGGATATATAGAAAATGAGGTAACAAGCCATGAGTCATGTGGCAAAGCATAGATAAAAAATATGGGTTAATTCAAGTGTAAGGGTTAGCTAGTAACAAGCCTGAGCTACTGGCCAAGTATTTATAATATTAAGCCTCTGTGCCACATATTTGGGAGCAGGAATTAACTCCATCTACAGGAGGTAGTGCCTTGCTGTAGAAGGTAACTGGCGATGGACCTTGAGGTTTGAGAGCCTGCCTAAGTTTCTGTCTGTTTTCTCTGCTTTCTGACTGTAGATGTGATGTAGCCATCCACTTCAGGCTGCCACCCGCATGCTTCCCCTGTTATGGTGAACTGTGTGCCTTGGAACTGTAAACCAGAATTTTACCTTTCTTGCCTTTAGTTGCTTTTCGTCAGGTATTTGGCTTCAACAACCAGGAAAATAAAACAACAATCAACAAAAATTTGTTGAGTGATCAGTTGAACTGTTTTAGATTTTCTTTAGATTTGTGGTCTAGGAACTAGAGTCATTTAGTGTCTGTCAAATACTTTGCTTTTACTCTGTGCTGTGTCCTAATTAGGTAAGTTTGACTATCTGACTTACATGTCATAGTAACTATATGAAAATACAAATCATTGTTATTATGCATAGCTTCTTTATACTCTCTTAGTGAGAAGTTGAATAACCCCGTCAAAGCTATTCAGCTAAAAGATAACTGACAGGAATTAACCAAGACCTGACCCCACAAACCCCATGGATTTTGGCCTCCTATTCCTGAAATAAACTGTGGCCAGTTAAATGCCAAGGGAGTATTCTGCTGTGTGGTTGTGTTGTACTGTCTTTCCTGATATACAGGGAGGAAAGGGTTAAAGAGGAGCTCCAGTCATGATCTTTGGAGTACTGATTGGAGACAGCACCAAACCACAGGAATGGAATGTGAAGGAAAGCCAGGCCATGGTGCTATATAAAGGAAAGAGTGTCCTGGGTCCATGTGGAGAGAGAACCCAGGGAGCAGTTGGAGCATTTGCACTTGACTCCACCGTGTTTGTGTTTCGCGCGTCACCTTGGTCCAGTGCCCTACACATCAAAGCTTTAGTTTCTTCCTCTCTAAAGTGCAGAGTAACTGGCATACAGTGATCACTCCATAGCAGCCCTGACTTCCAGTGTTAACGTTGCATTACAGCTATTGAGTATTTTGACATTATGGTCACTAATATTAGTAAGGTGCATGAAGCAGGCAATGGAATTATGTTATCTCAGCCCAAGAACACATAGCTGGACCCTTCTGATTCTAAAGCTCCTCCCAACCGTTTCCAAAATTTCAACTTTCCCATTCTAACACTATAGGTTCCTTAGTGTCTCCTGCAATCTGCCTTGTCAACCATCGCTGGCAGTGGATTTTTGTAAATCTCTTTGAACCTTCTCTTCAAGCTTTCTCACCCCGTGTCTCACAGGGTCTAGCCCTTTCTAGACCATGCCTGATTTTTCAGTGGAAACCTCCTCCAATGAGCCTGTTAAGAAGTGATGGCGAATTCATTAGAGGTACAAACTTACACCATACACACAGAATGCTCAGCCATCCTCACCTCTGGTCCATGACTCTAGTCAGAGTATGTTTCACACTTCGTGGATGCCTACCTCCAATCATATGCCCTGCAGTACATGGCAGTGTAACATCCAGGGCTGCCTAAACTAGGTTGCAAACCCAAATACCTGAAACTTGGTCATATCCCCCAATTTCAAAGCTTGCTCTTTCCTCGCATTCTCCCACCAGGAGTTGGAGTCTATGAAAGGACTTTTGACTTCAACATAGGGGCTGCCAGAACTGCTGTGGGTGGGGCTGTTGTCCTGACCTCAAGGTGGTTGGAAGCATCTTCTTCTACTGTTTAACGGCTTGCACACACGTGACAGTCATACATGCCCACACGGTTCCCATCTAGTTCCTTTTCTTTTGTTGTTAGTGCCTGTGGCTTTTCTTTCCTTACATTGAAATGCCAACCTCACTAGGAAGATTTAGTCTTTCTAGTAAAACGGCTAATGCCCTTCAGACAGTCATGCTCCAAGGAAAGGCTATTTTCAAGCTCAGACCAATTCATGTGAAATTGTATTGTGTTTGAGAACCAAGGCTTCCAGGTTGCTCTGCCTTCTGAGAGTGGCTAAATTTTAATAAGGTGCATGAAGCATGAAAGAAAATGGTACTCTCATCTGAGCCCTTGGATTCTTTATGCTCTGATTAGCTTTTCTTGCTTCAGTCGAAGCTGGACACCAGCTGTGGGCTCCATCTTTTCAAGGCTCCACGCTAGGTGGAGTTGAATGTCTGAAGTAAAGGTGATGAGTACGGGAATAGAGAAGTCTGCTCTTCAGCTGTACCTGAGGTGTGTTGGGAATAGAGAATGGATGGACACAGGGCAGGGAGCTCCTTCTCACGGGAGACACGGCCTTGGCTTTCAATTTGTGCTCCTAAGACAGCAGGTCTCAACCAATACAACCAAGGACCCTTGCACAGAGGTCACTTATCAGATATCCTACATATCAGATATTCTACATATAATCAGATATTTATATTACTATTCATAACAGGAGCAAAATTACTGTTATGTTATGAAGTAGCAACAAAATAATTTTATGTTTGGAGGTCCCCACAACATGAGGAACTGTATTAAAGGACCACAACACTAGGAAGGTTGAGAATTACTGTTCTAGGAGAGTGCTCTGGCTTGGGGAGGCTGGCTGTTGGATGTTATTTATTTATTGATTGAAATTTTTTTTTAATGGAAGGCCAAGGCCAGGTTTGCTAAGGCACAAGGCAGATGAACCTTTCAAACAAATGTTGGAAGAACCTCTCACTGGGAAGGTGCCAGAGAGAACACCCAGCATCAAGGCTGTAGAAGTTTTCTTGAATGTCCAATGTACCTTATGTTCAAAATAGCAATGGAAATGTGTGGTGTTTAGTGCAGGCGCATATGTTTGTAATCAAGGTGTAGTTCTCAGGGATGAGAAGCAAAATGCTGTAATTTGCTGCTCAGCATCATAGCTCTCATACATTCAGTGAAACAGCTTTATTTATCTTCTGCATATAGAAACTTCCATATTGCAAATTTATTGAATGGCTAATGGCCTAAAAGTATGGGGTTCATTACAGAGAGATGTATTTATTGCAGTGTTAATTAAATAAAAGCATTGTAATCTTTCCAAATTGAACAATTACGTTCATTTAAACATTTTAGGGAGAAAAAAAATCTTCTATATACTAATTGGGTTGCATAATGAAAAGCATGTGTAATGGAAATTTAAATCAAAACAAATACTGAAATAATTCGAACAATTCTTTAACAATGTAAGATGTCTACCTCCGTCTTTATTAGAGATCCTCTCAGGGCCATCTTGCTTCAGAACCTCTGCCCTCTAAGCTGGGTATATGGTTTCAGAGCCTTCAGGCCACCCTCACATACCAGCTGGCCAACCCTTAGACATCAAAGTCTGGGTTGGCTACCAGCCGCAGCCCCTGACACTCTGGCCAATTGCCTGGATCCTGACAGGCTGGCTGGAGGCCTGGAGGCTGAGCTGACAGCCTCTTCTGGAGTCTGATGAATGGTTTCTGGCAACAGACAGCTCCGTTCTGACTGCCTGTGGGAGCAGCGCCCCTTCAGAAAATGTGTGCTGTCTCCTGGCCTGTCCAGGCTAGGAACCCTGAAAAGTACTTGATATTGCCGTTAACAACCTGGAGGGATCTGTGTTTGCTTTTGGAATTCCCACCCCTCCCCATATTTGGCCGGCTGTGAGGGGTTGGTGGTAAAAACAGTGTTATCCGGTGCGTTGAAGAGATACCCGGTCTCGGTGCCCTCTGTGAAGGATTTTCACAGCCTCCAGTTTGTGGTTCCCTTCCCTGCTTCAGTTACGTACGGCTTCAGCCCAACCTAACATTAAGATGCTAGGAAGGGGCAAGGAGGCAGAAAGGCAGGCACATTTTTTCAATGTGCTGCTCACTTCCCGCTTCCACAGGAGGATTTGTTTGGGATCCCTGGTTTACCCACAGCTTGCTCTCTTGTTTTGAGCCAGTCTTCAGCCAAGCGGGACTCAGTCAGCGCCCTTGTCGCACAGACATGGAGTGAGGCAGGAGGGCTGCCCTCTCCTTTCTGACATGAAGATTTTGCTGGGATTATCAGGAAGCTTAAAGAGAAATCACTGCACTAAAACCTTCAATTATTAAAAGTAGCAACAGTAAGTTGCTTTGGAAGCAAATTCCTGCTTGCCTTATCCTCAGGATGAAGTTTTAGAAACAGGGGTATCTAATCATAATCCTCATGCTGACTAAATGTATTAATAAAAAGGCTTACGGCAGCATGAGTAAGAGCACAGACCGAGCAGGCATCTGACACGGGCACATTTTTCCTATGCCCCATTTGGGAACTCTTGTCAAAAGTGACTCTAACTCAAGAGACGTAGGTGGACCCGGAAGAATGGAGGAAAAAGTGCTAATGCCAATCACTGTGCCCAAGATTTTAGTGGTCACATTGATCAGGACAGAGGAATTCTGAAAAATATGGAAGGCATTTTCCCCAGGCTCGAGAAAACCTTGGTTAAGACGGAGCAGGCTTGTGATTTCAGATGGCCTCCTTCACGGCTGTGACTTTCTCTTCCAGTGGAAGGAAAGAGGTCTTTTAGAGGAGAGTCATGTTGAGATGCACTCCATCCTTCCTTCCCACGTGAGGCTCAGCCCAAGCGTGACTTCCAGCATAGTGAGCAGGAGGGTAGATCAGACTACTGGGATTAATCGACTAACTGCCATTGACGGGTGAGGGCGTTCATATTTTCGTAGAAACTTCAGTCTCTGATTTTCTTCTCTATGCATATTGGGATAACTGCTGGTGTTTCAAGCTGATTTTGCCCTTTGTTTAATATATTAATGCTAATATAATACTAAATTATTATACATTATATATAGAGAGTAATATATATATATATAATATATATATAATATCTAGTGCTCATAATCCTAACCATTGTTGAAAGGCACTTTCTGCACAGTATGGTAGAGAAAGTGTCCTAGTTTGAAGATGGTTTAGAGAACAGGTCCTGAGGTATTTATTAGTTCAATGCACCTCTTATTCCCAGCCATACCCCACTTTTCAACTATGCAGTTTGAAGAAGAGTTTCCCAGGAGTTTTTTGAGGATTGAAACCATTAGATATAATAACAGCAGCAATGACAACAATCATTTGCCTGTGATGAGCTAGCTCATTAGTGATAGAACTATGATTTGCAATTAGGTATTTAAAGCTCCATCATTAACTATTACTCTATATACTACTCTGGTTACCTGATTCTATGTCATATTAGTTATTCAAACACTAAATCTATTTGAAATCTGTTGCTGCCAGTGCTGAAACTGGTAGGGGCAGCTTCTCATGGACCACAGTGCATCATGTTGTACAAAACCGGATGTACCATCATCTCTTTGTGTTTCCATTGAATGGGTGGACACAGTGGAATTGAATGTAGCATCCAGCCTGAGACTGAGAGTCATGGTATTTTGTAGAGTTTTCCTTCCTCGGTTTTTCCTCCCCTCATCTCATCTGTGAAGGGGAAATTGGCTGATGCAGTGCAAGTGAACTGATTTTTTTCCATCTCAGTAGACCAGGTTCCTAGCAGCAAATGTACAGAATTAGCAGAGCCAGAGGAGTCTGCGGGGAGGTGGTGATTAGCACATGGCTGTGTTGTTTTGAGAAGCAGGTATATGTGGTTCCTTATGGTAGGATTCACAGTCAATGTGCAGCCCTGGGCAGTCTTAGAAGCTCCTGGCAGAGGTGATGGGTATTTATTTGCTCATTAGCTCATTCACACAACACAAGTGTCCGGCGCTGTTTAGGCACTAATGACATCATACTGCACTATACAGGAAGATGGTTGGTGGCTTCTCGATACTACATTCCAGTGTAGAGACAGACTCACCAAAGCATTCTGCACAAATGGCAATCAAAAATAATGGGACTGGGAAGATGGCTCAGTGGCTAAGAACATACACTGTTATTACAGAGGGCCTAAGTTTGGTTCCCAGCCCCTGTTTTAGACAGCTCATCACTACCTGTAATCAAGCTCAAGTGGATCTAAAACCCTTAGCTTCCACAGGTAGAAGGTACAAGTACCACTCATATATATATATATATATATATATATATATATATATATATATATATATATGTATATATATACATATATATAATATACATACATTATATACACCAATATAACACATGTATATGTGTGTATATATTATATATGTATATTTAGAAAATTATAAATAAATAAACACTTCTAAACCAAGAGATGTGATTTCTGACTTCTGGACAGGCCCCTTTAACACAAGTGAAGTTCCCTCAGCATTTCCACCTGGATAATGGGGTAAGAATCCATGCTTAGCACAGGACCATGCACGGTCTGTGCCAGGCAATAAGCTAGATGATGTGGATAAAACCTTGAACATTATAGGCAGGGTCCCTGCATGCCTGGACCTATAAGCTTGTTTGCAAATAAGAAGTAAAGAAAAATAGTTACAGTATGTGTGGAGTGTACGGAAGAGGGCTCAGAAATCCTCTACTTTACTATGGCTAGAGAATGAAGAACTCAATTTGACTTTGTAGGTTATGACTAATTATTATAGTTACGTGATCCTGGCATTTCAAGGTGGAAGCAGTCACAAGGTCATGTATGTATAAATGAAGGGTATGTTTGCATATTAACAAAACTTTGTTTATAAAAAGCAAGAAGCCCACATTTGACCTTTGAACCACAATTATGACAAAGTGGGAATTATGAGTCTCTAGGCGCATGTTATCCATGGAGGTTGATATTTGAGCAGAAAACTAAGGGAGTAGGAGCTGGCCATGGGCTGAACACTGAAGCAGAGGAACAGTGGACATCAACTGCCTGAGGTGGGACAGAGAATAAGGTCTAAAAGCAGGCGAAGGCTGAAAAACAGGTGTGTGGGAAAAAGAGGAGCTGAAAAGTAGACAAGGGCCATGACACAGAGTCCTACACCATAGGTCCTACATGGCAGACAGAAGCATTTCCTCTGTCTACCTATCTGGAAGATGGGTATGGACACATACCTCTACAGAAAGGGTTCTCACAGAAGACCATCTGTCCATTTGTAGTTACAGGACCACTGCCTTTCTTCTGACAGGGTGATGAGGATACAGCTTAGGATCACCTAAAGGAAGCTGATACCCAGAAGTCCTCGAAATACCCTAGCTGGTGTTTTGGCCCAGATTCCTTCAATGACAGCTTGCTATTTAGAGCTGATAATCGTGCACAGCTATTATTACCCAGGCCGAGAAACCCTGAGCAGATCACAAGTTCAGCTCGCATAAGACCATTGAATGTTTGATTGCTTAACCTTCCCTTTTAAGCCAACAGGATAACCTCTGCTGTTCACCTTCTACCTTCCCTAGAGGCCTACTGCTGAGCTGCAGATCCCTTGGCTCTGGGACGCCGAATACCTGCCCAAATATTTACCAAGATGCTTACTTTGCATTTTTTTCTGAGATCCTCCATGCCTTGGCCCCCACCTAGCTCATAATCTCCAGCTTGCTCTTCAGTGGAACTTCAGACCGTGGGAAGAGGTTTGAGCACAGAATCACTAGAAGAGCAACAGAAAGTTTCCAAGGCTCCCTGAGAGCTTCCTTTTTCTTGCCTGGCTATGGCTGAGGCCTAACCTGAGCCCTCACCCTTTATGAAATTTGGGAGCCAGAGAAGATGTCCTTATTCAGCAAACATTTTTCAACCTCACACACCCCATGTTGGTGACATTTGTCTTCTGTTGTTGCCTGGGTATATTTTTTCTGGATTGGATAAAATTTTGAGCAAAGATTTCTGTTTTCATTTCCGGAAATTTTGTGCGTCACTGTAAATCACATGTAATTATGTGTATAAGAACCAAAAAAAGGAAATATTTGGGTTGGAGCTCTGAAGCTTAGATTTGGCTACTTTACCCAGCGAGAGCCAATTGAATGGAGTCATTTTCAATATCCCCCAAAAGGTAGTTAAGTCATAGAAATCGAGCTTTCCCCAGAGGACTGAGTGAGAAAGTATGGCTCATTAAGGAAACAAAACAATTATCTTCAATGAATGGACTGGTGCATGACAACGTGATATGGAAACCCTCTTGTCCTTGAGAAAACAACACAAGTAGCTATTGAGTATGTGAGGAGAAATGTTTTCTCTGGAGCCAGCTTTGAAGCTGTCGTAAAAAAAATACCCACTAGGCAGGTAGCACTAAAGAGTAGCTACAGCAGAAAGCGTGTTCACCAGAAGGCATTGCTGTGCACTTACAGATGTGAATTTTTCATTTCTCACCGGACTAGTCAGCAGTGGTCGAAACCATCTCAGGGCGTGTGCCACAAGAGCGTGCATAGAACATCTCCTCCTGAAGCACTTCTTGCTTACAGAATTGGCTGCTAGCAGTGGAATAGATCTGGGTGAGCTGAAGTGTTGGGGGAATTTATTAAGTGTCTACGGGGTAGGGGTTCATGGAGAAGGGATTAGCAGGCTGGAAAGGTCACAGGGGGGAAGGGGAGGGTGGAGAGATCATACAGGGAAAAGGGGGGAGGGGGAAAGATCATGGGGGGAGGAAAAGAGGCTGGAAAGGTCTGAGCACCGGGGGCTAGTATGCAAGGCTGGCCAGAAGTGTCGAGAGAGCCTCTGTGAGGGAAACAGCCCAGGCCAGCCTGTTCAGACTGTGCTGCCACTGATCTAGAGACCTCTTGACCTTGAACTCCGAGACCACCTCTCAAGGTCCAGGACAGAGTCCTTCTCTATCTATGCTATATCCATGAAAGGTGGGGCTACCTCTAGCTTTGGGCCTTCCCTAGAGGAAGGCAGGATAGGCGTCATATTCCCTGGAAGGCATCAACAGGAAGAGGCTATTTTCTGCTAGGAAAATGAGGTAATTGGGAAACTTAGAAATTAGTACTATAAGTATGATGAGGGACTGAGGATGTGGTTCAGTTGTAGGACCCTACCAAGCAGTCATAGGGGGCCTGGGTTTAATCCCAACACCACATAAACTGGGTACAGTTTTGCACACCTGTAACTCTGGCACTTGGCTGGTAGTGACAGAAAGGATCCAAAAGTTCTAGGTCACCCATGGCTACTTAGTGAGTTGGTGACCAGTTTGACACAGTGTCTCCAAAAACAGGAAGGAAAGAAGGAAGGGATGATGAGCAAGAGGAGGAGGGACAGGAAACAGGAAGGAGGGAGATGGAATGTTCAGCTTTGAGTTGTTACAATTAAGCATTTGAGGCAGCTGAAAGACAAGATTTATTTAGCTGACAGTTTCAGAGGCTGCCAGTCCTTGGTTTGACTTCAGAGTGGAGCAAATGGCAGCACCTCCAGGTGGGAGCACCTGTAGAATCAAGGTCACATCCTTGATAAAGGCTAGGTGTAGCCAGGCTGGCTCCTTCTGTACTGGTCCTTATGAGAGAACCCAAAGGGTCACATAAATAACTTGCACACTTTATGGCACAGGCTTCCTACCAGACCCCACCTCATAATGGTTCCACCAGCACCGTATGTTGTAGACCAAGCCTTCAGACACAGAGGACCCTCTGGGTACACTAACCATATTCAAGCCATGGCAGGGGGTTGGGAAGAGCAAGACATCCTTTGTGCTACGTATTCTGTAAAGACAAAACAAAACTGAACTCGTAGGCTCTTGACTCAATGCCTCCCATCTTGACTAGAGTAAAATCCAAGTTCTAAGTTTCATCATTTCTTCCCATTTGGTAAAGTTCTTGCTTTTCTTATGGTGGAGGGTGGGGCTAAGGAATTGAAAGGAGAGCCTAGAGGCTACAGACAAGCATGGGTTGAGCACATGAGCTCCTCAGAGGTAAAGCATCCCACATGCCTGCCACTAGCTAGTATTCTCACAACTGCTTCATCCCAAATATACAAATTTCGTGGCCCCATTCAGTCATGGGTTATTTTACCTTCCAGGGAAACGTTTGATGGCATTAACCTGGTCAAAGGCTGTACTCTAATTCTTTGGAAAGCTGGAGCCATTCAGATCTATGAGGTTCCCCAGCTCCCCACCCCAGCCTGCCCTGCTCCCCCAGCAGGGACATGGGGTCTTCAATCAACAGTAATAAAAGGCAGAGGGTAAGGAAAGGAAAGACAGAAGGTGAAGGGGAGATGGTGTCTGTTGGAAGAAAATCAGAGTCTGCCCAGAGGAGATGGGACTTGAGCCAGGCTTCAGGGAATAAATAAATGCACCATTCTCTCTAGGGAGCCCCAAAACAGTGTCAGTGTTATGTTGATGGAGATGTAGGAGTGTGTGTGTATGTGTGTGTGTGTGTGTGTGTGTGTGTGTGTGTGTGTGTGTGTGTGTATAACAGGGAGAAAAGTACTTGGTCTGGGACCAGCTAGACATTTCCCTGGCTGGTGCAGCATCCCAAAATATGTAATAATTAAACACCAGCCTTGCTTGAGTAAGGAAGAGAGGACTCCTTCCTGTAAGTGCTTCTCTTGGCCAAGTGAGATTACACCCACCCAGGTCATCTTAAAGCATAATCCCCTTTTATTCTGCTTGCCTTGGCATGAGATGGGATGTGGGGATCCAATGTTCCCTTTTCTAGCCTTGTTCCTGGTGTATTTGCTAGCATACGTATCTACCTATGTTGAAGGCATTTATGCCACAGGAAAATCTATCTTGTTTGAAAAATATGCCCACTGTAGTCAAGCAAGCTATGCCTGTAGTGCTGCTGCAAGGGCAGAAATCTTCTTCTTTCCAGGAGGAAGGATTTGCTGTGCTGCACCTGCTGGTGGAGGTGCGTTTGTTCTCTGTGGGAGGGGCCAGGGATTTACAGGAAAAGGTTTGCCTTGTTAGCTTTAGAAGTAAACTCTCACAATGCAAACTTTAATGCCCACAGTCAAATACTGGCATGAAGATGGACTAAACACAGACCGTGAGTACTCACCAGGAGCTGTTATTACATGCCTCTGTGGACAGCAACCACTGGTTGTACCATTCCAGATCCTCCAGTTACAGTTGAACGGGAATCAAGAAACATTTTTTTCCCTCAAACTTCCTACCTTCTGGAACTTTCTTCCAATCTGTTTACCTCCAACTAGACCCTACTCATGCAGTCTCTTGGTCCCATGTTATGTTGATGGTGGAGGAAGAAGAAAGAGTACCTTCAGTGACTTCCTCTATGCTAAGTCCACAGCGGTGTCTGCCTGTCTGAACCTCTCAGCCCTTCAGCTTCCTTCTCAAACTCTGATTCCATCAACTGCATGGGGGCATTTCCAGTATTTCGGAGTATAGATTCATATCAGTAAGAAACTGAAACATTGGTCAACACCTCTAAGGTAAAGTGCACATGTGATTATTTATGAGGTGTGTATTTTCTTATGGCTAAGTGGGATCATTTGAGTTCTAGTTCCATTCTTTACTGCTGTGTGATCATAAACAACAACAACAACAAAATCACCATCATCATCACTTCCACCGCCACTAACACCACCACCAACTGAAAACCATCTCTCTGTGTTCCAGTTTGAAGAGAATGGAGTGATGGTATTTCTATAAGGATTAATATCAGTTGGTGTGGGGTGATTGGGACGTGTCTGGTGACACAGCCAGCGCTAGCTTAGTTCTTGTTTTATTTTTTTAAAGGGATTTAAAGATTTATTTGTTTATTATGTATACAGTGTTCTGCCTGCATATATCCCTGCAGGCCAGAAGAGGGCACCAGATCTCATTACAGATGGTTGTGAGCCACCATGTGGTTGCTGGGAATTGAACTCAGGACCTCTGGAAGAGCAGCCAATGCTCTTAACCTCTGAGCCATCTCTCCAGCCCCCAGTTCTTGTTTTAATCACCTGAAGGCATAGCAGCTTTTATTGCCAGTGACAGGGAATGAGGCTAGCTCTGTGCCCCAGAGATCGGGGCCAAGGTACCCCCATAGAAAGGAACGTGCCCTCCAAAGAAGCCACATTTTCTCCCATTCAGATATTCTGATGGAGATAGGTTCTTGGGACCCACTGGCCATTGTGGAGCTACGGCTGGAGATATTCAGGAACCCTGATGATTTCTCCCTGTGCCAGCCAGATACATGTCAGCCAGACACAAGCCAGAGTCACTTGAGAGGAGAAAAGCTCCATTGAGAGGTCTGCATGTGGCTCCAGGGAGATGCTTCAGGTGAGAATGTCAAGTATGGAGCTGACCACTCCAACTAGATGACCTAGGTAGTTAGTATCCATGAGAGGGTATTGCATTGTCCATGTATCCACTGACATATGTAAGCAGTTATTTGTACACTGACATTAGATATACCCCCAATACATAGGAATAATGGAGACGGGTAAATTAATGTTATGGCTCTCATTTGAAGAATCCTTTAAAAACCATTGTGAGAGAGGTGGTATATCTCAACGACAGAACACCAGCCTACTGTGTACAAGGTGCTAGGTTCAATCCATAGCACCACAAAACCAAGATGAAGTAGTGAGTAGAACACACACACACACACACACACACACACACACACACACACAACCACGCACGCATGCGCGCAAGAAAATGTACATGCACACATACTACTGAATAGAATTCTTTTGTTTGTTTTTCAACGATAAAGTAACCTTGAATCATTTGCACCAAGCAGTGGAATTTTATTCAGAACTTCAGCTCAAGTGTGATAGAAGAAAAACATATATTTTCTCAAAGTCAAATGTGGCCTCTTCCCAGTGTTGTTCAGGCTATAACACAGTACTCTAATCTGTGTGCAAGATAGCAGATTATTCCGGTGTAGAAAAAACAGAAGTTCTGTGTTGCTCATTCTTTTGGAATTTAACCTCAACAGGCAAGCATTTATCTTGCTAAACTGTGAACATCTATCTGAACCTATAAAACGCTTTCTTTTCTCCATCTCCCCCAGCAGTCATCTTGTCTACTAACACATATGTATCAAATACTGAATTGTTAATAAACTGGTGCAAATTTTTCTGGGGACAATGAAGTATTTTATCAGAAAGCCTTTGCCATTGTGATTGAGCATTTCTGACTCACGGATCATTTCATTAATGGGTCATTTTAAGTGATGGACAGGTCATGACAATTGTTATAACTGCCTACACAAGAAAAGACCAGAAATCAGGAGGTTTCAAATTTCCTTCTTGGGCTTAGAATTGAACGAAATTGTACAATGGCGGGGACTAATGTACTTCCTGTGTTCCTTGGTCTGAATGAACATGGCTCTGCTTTCCATGTACCAACCAGAGTCTAGCATTCACAACCCAGCCATTGGTTTGTAAACATTTGATTCAGAAGCTGACCTTGAATCTCAGTAGGATAGAATGTATAGAATGATTTCAACATATGCAGCCTACCTCTGGCAAGCAAGCGAGTGTGCCCACCCAGCTTTCCACACATAGCTTTCCTTTCCCATTGTAAAACACCTGGCATGCCCATGTCTTCTGATCAGGCCTCCCTTTCTGACATGCGCATTCACACTCTTATTGCAGGCAAAGATCCAGCACAGGGAAGGGCCTGTTGCAAGAAAAGCGGGCGTAGAGTAGCGACCTATCAAGTGATGACAATTCTTAGATGTATTGGGTCCTAGGAAGGTGTCTGAAACAAGAACCAAATTAAAAAGCGAGTGGTTACATATGTGTAACTGACTCCTTTGCAAGACATTCAGTAGACTGTGTGGAGGTCCCAGAGACCTTACCCATGGGCATGAAAAAAGGCCCAGCTGTTAATTGGCTCCGTGGGTATGGGATTGCCTGCTGTGTTTGAGTGAGGACTCACCTTGGGATGCCAGTACGGGATTCCCATTTGTGAGAAACAGGATCGCAGGAATAATTAGTGGACTATTGAAATACCGCTTTTCAATCGTGAGCCCTCTTCTTCTTTTCTTTTTCTTTTTTATCTAAAGCAGCAGCAGTCATAGCAGTCTTCTCTCTTCTAAGGGAGAAAGGAGCTATCAGGTTTTCTCATGCTGGAGCATTCTCCACCTGTCCTCAATTTAATGCGCAAATGAAAGCACATAAATCTTTGTGACATTTTGGCATGAAGTACCTACTTCAGATGACTCCTTTAGGAAAATCTCAACCCAGGTGTTTGGTTTTTGTATAAACTTTGTGAAATGAGGATTGTAACATGACTGTGTACACACACACACACACACACACACACACACACACACCTCCCACAGACGGCGGTTACATATGAAATGTGAAAAGAGTAAGGGATGTGGGTAGGGGCAGGCAAATAACATGTGTGCAAACTTAATATATCTTTTCCTCACCTTAAGTTAGACCCAGACAGTTAAATTATAATTATAGCCCTAATTGGGGGCGGGGGAGGGGGGGGAGAGAAAGTACAGTACTCAACTGCTCTAAGCCTTCCAGCCATGGCTACTTTGTCAGGTAAAATAAACATATGTCCTGGTTTTAGCCTGGGGTCAAACTCGACAAAAGCCATGAAAGATGGGACACTCATTAAGAACCAGGTTGTGAAGTGCTCAGGGTGACAGGGACAGCAGGAAAGGAATAGCATGGTTAGTTACTTCTCTTGGGTCAGATGGCTTGGGAAGACTGGTCAGGGTTACCATCAATGATATACATTCTCCAGAAAAAGTCTAGGCAGGGACTGCTGCTGGCTTGGATAGTGGATGGGTGGACAGGAGTACTTTCCTGTCATCTAAGTCTGTCCCCAAAAGGGCAATGGTTCACAAAGTGCAGCACTTCCCCTTCCAATGTTTTAATTGGAGCATCTCTAGTCTATAAATGTAGAAACACATGGTGACGGTGTCCCACACTCCATGAAAGAAGGTGGCCCCATTGTCCAAAAGAATGAAGGTAAATTCAAAGCAGCTGTGGTTATCTCTCAGAGACCCAAAGGTCAAGCTATCCAAAATTCAGGCATAGATTGGGGGTGCTCTTTAGGACTCGCCCCTTACTGTGAGCTATCGGCAGTTGATAGCTGCTAGGGGAGGGTGCTGGTTTCTTCCCTGTTGCTGTGATAAACATTTTAACAGAAAGCAACTTGGGGAAGGAAAGGATCTATTTGCCTTACACTTCCAGGTCATCGTTAAGGGGACTCAGGGCAGGAACTTAAGCATTAACTTGAAGCAGAAACCATGGAGGGATGCTGCTCGCTGGCTCATTCACAGGATCATGCTTGTCCAGCCTTTTCATACAGCTTAGTTCTGTCTGCCAGGGGTGAGACCACCCACAGTACTGGGCCCTCCTACATCTAGTAATATCAAGTTAATCCTCCATAGGTATGTCCACAGGCCAATCTGATCCAGGCAATTCTTCAATCAAGGCTTTCCTCTCAGACAAGTCTAGGCTGTGTCAAGTTGACAATTAAGGCTAACCAGGCGAGAGAGAGAGAGAGAGAGAGAGAGAGAGAGAGAGAGAGAGAGAGAGAGAGAGAGAGAGAGAGAGAGAGAGAGAATATCATTCTTTCTTAAGGGTGTCCTTAGAAGTAGGTTTCTCATCCTCTAGTGGATGCTCTGCAGCCAAGCACATCTTTGGACTTAGTGGGTTGTATGGGGCAATGGCTACAGTCACAGCAGAGAGGAGGAGAAGGGAAAACGTGTTGGAGGAGGGAAGTGGGATTGAATATGATAATATTTAATTGTATACATGTATGAAATATCAAGAATAAAGAAAAATAGTTTTGTAAAAAGTGAAGTGAGAAGGAGTAGGAGAACCAGAGAGGGTCCTGGGCATGTTAAGATCCTCCCCTGGCCTTATTGTTGACTCAGGCTACTATTTCTATAATCCAGTTAAACAGACTAGTAAATTCCCCCCTTTTGTCTAATCTAGCTTTGAGTTTCTGTCTCTTGCTATTAAAAGTGTTCAATTTGAGATTTCAATGATGAAACTTATGAATAGGCTACTTTTGCTGGTCCAATCATATAAAAAATAATAATTGCTAAGGCTTTCTCTGGCCCAAGAATATTCTAAATAAGTAGGTGTTTCGTTTATTCCATCCATTCACAAAAGATATATGTATTATATGTGATATATGTACATATATGTATAAACCCTTCCATGTAATCCTCCCAGCTCCATAAATAAAAGGATATGTGAGAAAATAAAAAAACGGTAAGATTGATACTTACCCAAGGGTTCATAGCTAATCAGAAGGGGGAAGGCAGCATCTCCAGGCTTTAGAGCCCATTCTTTTTAATAGATTTCCTGTTGCTCAAAAGGACTGCATGGAGGGGCATGGAACATCACTCCAACCCACTTGGGTTGTGAGAAGGTCCTTCGGTGAGAAGGGGGAGCAGGATGCTAACAGTGAGGTATCTACAAATTAGATCTAAGCCCATCTGATTTTATCTATGTCACAACCAAAACTCAACAACAGTTATTGACTCTCTATCATTAGCGATTTCAAATTATGGAAACATTTTATTTTTCTATAACTTTTCTTTGTTTCTTTGACACTTATGTCTTAGCGAAGGAATTACATATGGGCACACACATATGGCATACATGTTATAACACACAAAGGCGGGGTAGAGGGTTAACACTGACCCTCAGTGGTTCTCAGTTTTTAGGGGACACCATACTGTAACCCAGATGAACAGACTAAAGCTCCAATTGCTGCATTTCTGATCATATTCTAACGTGATGGGGCTGGCTTAGAGAGCTTGCATTTCTAGCTGGTTCTTATGTGAATTCATGTTGCTGGTTAAGGCACCATGCTCTGAGAATCTTTGGTTTGGGGCAACTACCGCTGGCCATCCATAAACTCATTTAAAATGTTTAGTCAACTTAGAGGAAGGTTTATATGAGCGATAATTGTTGAGACCAAAGTTGGATAAAGCACAGGGACAAATAACCAAACGAATTGAAACACATGAACTATGAACCAATGGCAGAGGGTCCCCCAACTGGATCAGGCCCTCTGAATAGGTGAAACAGTTGATTGGCTTGATCTGTTTGGGAGGCATCCAGGCAGTGGGACCGGGTCCTGTGCTCAGTGCATGAGTTGGCTGTTTGAAACCTGGGGCTTATGCAGGGACACTTGGCACAGCCTGGGAGGAGGGGACTGGACCTGCCTGGACTGAGTCTACCAGGTTGATCTCAATCCTTGGGGGAGGCTTTGCCCTGGAGGAGATGGGAATGGGGGGTGGGCTGGGGGGAAGGTGAGGGGGGCAAGAGGGGGGAGAACAAGGGAATCCGTGGCTGATATGTAGAATTAAATTATATTGTAAAATAAAATAATAAAAAAAAAGAAAGAAAAATAACCAGACTAGCTTGATACTCTAGGCACGTTGCTGGTACTTTTGCCTGACTGGTGCAGGTGCCAACATAGCTACACCAGATAGACGTAGTTAAGGAATACTAAGACTAATAAAATAGCACACGAAAATATTTGAAAAGGTGAGCATGAAAGATAACATTGGACTACTATCTCTTGGTCCAAGAGTTCATTAGATGAGACTCACTTGAGATGGGACATTGCTGTGGGCTGTCTAATAAGGTCATTGCTTGTCATTAAGATGTGGTGCCAAGTGGTTACACACATATTTTGTATACAAATGTGTCCTAGTGTGTGATTGTGGATTTTCACCCCCCTACAATGGAACGGCCTCCATTGCTCTCAGCTGTGCCAACAGATAATCCTCATGCAGATGCTGTAAAGCAAGTTGGGCTGAGATCATTCTACTCTCTTCATTTTGGACAAAAAGATGGGTTTCATCCAAGAAAGGAGTTCTAATGACTTTTCTTCTAGGGATGCAAATATATTCCTTGGAGGCATCAGACACAGTATAGGCATCCTTAATGCAAAAGTTTGAAGAAATCCTGACATTCTTGAATCCTTCTTTGAGCCATCGAAGGTGTCTCAGGTCACTTACAAGTTAAATGAGTTCAACGAAATAGTCTGAAACGAATGTCCAGCTTAAGATAAATGTGCTTGATGGCCAATATTATTATCTTTGTGTTTATGAGAGAGTTCGGCCTGTAGTTTTCTTTTCTTGTAATGGTTTTTGTGATGTTTTGGTGCTGGGGTTATTGTGACCTCATAAAATGAGCTAAAAAAGTTTTCTTTGCTTTAAAACCTTAAGTTTATGTTATATAAGACACTGTTATTTCTTCTTGAATGTTTGGAGTGCAGCACTCATGGAGCCATCTGGGCCAGCATTTTCTTTGTGAGAAGATTTTTTTTTAATTGAAAACTGAGTTTCTTGAACAGATTTCTTATTTATTCTTGCAATAGTTTGGATAACTTGTATTTTACAAGGGACTTATCCATTTCATCTAAGTTGTTGAATTTATTGGTAAAAAGTTATTCAAAACAGCCTATTGTAATATTTTTAATGTCTATGCGAGCTGCCATGGTGTAAACTTCTTATACCCTGACCAGTGACTCTCCCTCCCTGCCCACCAGGCCATGCCCTTTGTTCTCTGCCTCCCTCCCTCCCTTCCTCCCTCCCTCCCTCCCTCCCTTCCTCCCTCTCTCTCTCTTTTTCTCTCTTTCACACTTTTGCTTGGAGTTTACAATTTATCCATCTTTTGAAAAGATTGAGTGTGTCACTAGGCATTTTCTCTGAGCTCCTCTTCTCCTCTTTCCTTGCTTCAGCTCTAGCCTGTGCAGTGTTCTACCTTTTACTTTTGGTGAGTATTAACTTTGTCCACACACTTGCAGTTTATTGAGATAGAAGCATCAGGCATTTATTTTCACTCCTGTTTGCTCGTCTCTATGCTTAACGGTACAAATTCAGGTCTGGGCACTATTTGAGCTGCCTCCCATATAGTTTGATATGTAATATTTTTATTATTGTTGGGTTCAAAATATTTTCCAATTTCCAGTCCAGCGAATTCAATCTGTAGATTATGTAGAAGCATGTTGTGTAATTTATAAGCATTTGGAGAATCTCCCTAATTATTTTTCATTTTCTTGATTGTTAGTCTAATTCCACATTTGAAATTCTCTGATGTTTACTGTCTGTTCTGGCAGTTAATCCATGTATGCCTTAAAATAATGTGTATTCAGTGATTATAGTCTACAGGATTTTATATATTTTCAATTAGTCAAAGTAGAGAGAAAAGTAAGAACTGTTTCCCCAAGTCCAAGGAGTAAGAGGCTCTGATTTCTGATTTTTCTTAGAGTCTTTTAAAACCACTTTTTAAAGTCACCATGCACAGCGAAGGGTTTCATTGAGGCCTTCATACCTTATTCTCATTCATCTGCTACCCCGATGCCCTCCCTCAGGCCCCACCCACCTCTTCTTATTCTTTTCCTTCTTCTAACCGACTTCCTTCTCTGTCACGACAGGTATATTCTAATACCATCTTCTCCCTTAAGATATTTTTCCCTTCTCATGGTCTCTTTACCAGTTTCATCATCTACAAACCCTCCACAGTATGTGTAAACAGACATGCAAATTAAAATCTAAGTTTCACACATGAAGAAAAACATACGGCATTTTTCTTTCTGAGTTTGGGCTCCATCCCGCAGGATAATCATGTCTAATTCCATCCATTTTCCTGCAGATATCATGACTTCATTTTCCTTTAGATCCCAGGACAATTCCATTGTGTACATGTCTCTTACATTTGTTGTCCATTCATCTGTTGGTGGACAGCTAGACTTCTCCCATTTTGCAGTTATTGTGAACAGCGCAACAGTGAACATGGATGTGCATGCGCTACATCCTTATTAATTTTTGCTGTTATTTATTTTCTTGCTATTGACTAAGTAGCAAGACTAATCCACCTAGGGTGAATAGGATGAGACATTCTGACTAGGGTGAGACAGATCTCAGGAAGGTTTTAATGACGTTTCCCCTAGAGCTTTAAGATGTTGAACACTTTTAAAACTATTATTGACCAACTATAATTCTTTTTCTTTTAAAAATGTCTATTAAGCTCATTTGGTCCACTTGCTTTTGGATGATTTGGTTTGGGGTTTTGGTATTTAATGTTTCCCCCTTTTTATACACTCTAGATACGATTCCCTTCACTGATGTATCAACACAGATTTCCTCCAGTTATGTAGATTATATCTTCACTTTGGTAATTGTCTCTTTTGTGCTTCAGATCTTTTTACTTTATGTAATCTCATTGGTTAATTTTTGAGATTATTTTCTGTGAAATTAGACTCCTTTTTAGGAAACTCTTCAGTTTCTTGATTTCATTTTGGTTGAGCATATTGTTTAGGGATTTATCTGTTTCTTGTAGAATTTCCAGTTCTTGGTAAATGTTGAATTACTTCATGCTCCTCTGGGTTTCCTGGAAACAGTTGTAGCTCCCCCTTTTCATCTGTAATTTTATTAATCTGAGTCCTTTATCATGCTTACATCTTGGAGAGTTTTACCTAGGTTTTATTTTGGTAGTTTCTAAGTTTTAGGTCTTCCATCAAATTCCATCTTGAATTGACTTTCTAATGAAAGTTCATTGTAAGAGATCTATATACATTTTTATTCTTCATATGGATACCCAATTTCCCAACATTATTTGTTGAAAAAGCTGTCTTTTTGGCATTTGGTATTTTTTGATACTTTTGTGGAGAATTATTGGCTGTACCTGTGTGACTTTATTTCTGGCCCACACTTTTATAGTTCCACACAGTACTTGTTGCTGTGGCTTGAAGTATAATTTATAGTTAGGTTTTGTAGTTGCTCCAGCATTGTTCTCCTGCTAAGGATTGCTTTGACTACTCAAGGTTGTTTTACATGTGAATTTTAGCTTGATTTTTCTAGTCCTTTGAAGAAATAATTGAGACTTCTTATGGGCATTGTAAATATGGAAGTTGCTTTTGATAAAATAGCAATTTCTGCAGGTTTCATTCTGGCAATTCATGAGTATGGGAGGCCTTTTCATCTTCTAACGTCTTCAGTTTATCTCTTCAATGTCTTAAACTTCTCACTGAAAAACCCTTTTATCTCCATGGTTAAGAGAATTCCTAGGTGTTTTGTTTTTGAAGCTGTTGTCAAGGGGATGTTTTCTCCCGATTTCTTCATCAACAAGTAGAAAAAGGTTACTGATCTTTGCATGTCTGTCATGTGTCCTACTACTTGACCAAACATACATCAGATTTCTGGTGGATTCTTTAGGGTCTTTTAAGTATAGGAACATGCCGTGTGCAAATCCAGATCCATTGACTTCTTCATTTCCTACTTGTATCCCCTTCAATCTTTCTTTTGTGTTATTGTTCTGAGACTGGAAACACTTTGAAGAAGAGTGAAGAGAGTTGGCATCCCTGTCTTGTTTCAGATTTTAGAGAAAACATTTCCAGGTTTTTCTCCACTTAGTTTAGTGTTGGTGATGGATTTGTCCTAGATAACTTTAGTGTGGTAGGACATATCCCTTCCTAGGCCAGTGAGAGGGACTAGCTGGTAAAGCACTTGATGCAAGGACTTAGAAACTTGAGTTCAATCTTTGAAATGCACATAAAGGTGAAAGGAGAGAAATGACTCTGCCAAGTTGTCCTCTGACGTCTGTATGCATGCTCTGGCATGTGCCCCATTCACAAATACCATGAATACACAGACAATAATAATAATAACACATTGCAGAAAGTTATTCTAAAGACACTTTCCTTTTATTCCTAGTTTCTTCAGGGCTTTTAAAATGAAAAAATGTTGAACTTTGTCACTGCCCTAATTTTGCGTCTCTTGAGATGATCATGTGATTTCAGTGCTTAAGCCTATTTCTATGTTGTATCATATATATCGACTTACATATATTGAGTCCATCTCATATCCATGGATTATAACCAATTTGGTCATGATTTATCATCATCTTTGTGTGTTTTGGAATTCTATTTGCAAGTATTTTATTGGCATCTTTTGTGTCCATGTTTGTCAGGATGATTGGTCTACAATTTCCTTGGTTATGTCCTGATCTGATTTTGATACCAGGATAATCCTGGTCTCATGGAATGTGTTTAATAGTGCGTTTTCCCATTCTATTTTGTGGAACAGTTTGAGAAGTTTTAACTTGAGCTCTTCTTCAAAGGTTTGTTAGATTTTAGTAGTGATTCTGTATAGGGCCAGGTTTTTCTTTGTGAGGGGAGGTATTGTTACTCAATCTCATTGCTATGTATCTGTTTTAGCTCTTCATATCTTCTTGATTTAATTTTGGTAGGTTATATATGTCTAGTAACTTATTTTTCTTTTTTCTAGATTGGAATGTAAAGTTCCAAAGCATTCTTTGACAAGTCTCTGGATCTCAATGGAGCATGTCATAGTGCCTTCGTTTCCATCTCTGATTTTGTTAACTTGTGTCTCTCCCCTTTCTATTTTGGTTAGTTTGGCTTGGGTTTTGTCAATCTTGCTGATCTTTCCAATGAATCACCTTTGAACCATTTCATAGCTTCTGCCCTGACTTTTTTATTTCCTACCATCTCCTGCTTTGGGCGTTTAGATTGTTCCTAGTATTCAAGACTCTGGGGTGCTTCATTTGGGTTATTTGAAATATCGATTGATTTTTCACATGAGTACTCATAACCATAAACTTTTCTCTTAGAACTGCACTAGTTGTAACCCACAGTTCTGGTAAATTATGTTTTCATTTTCACTTGATTCAAGAAAATTTTAAGTTTCTTCCTTGATTTCTTCAGTGACCTGTTGTTCATTCAAAAGTGTCTTGGTCAGTCTCCCAGTAACCATGCAGTTTCTCTTGTATTTTATTTTTAAAACTTTATTTCTAGTTTTGTTCCACTGTGATCTAATAGCATCAAATAAATTATTCTGGTTCCTTTGTAATGTTAAGATTTGTTATTTGTTCTGTAACCTAGAATATGATGTATTTTTGAAAAGGTCTCACCAATTTCTGAGAATAATATGTGTTATGTATCTCTTAGAGCACATGTCGCATAGATATCTGTTAAGTCCATTTGGTCTGTGTGCAGTTAATTCTGAAGTTTCTTTGTTGATTTTTATTACTTATTGATTTTTAATACTTTTTAATTTTTGAGGTTATAATGTAATTTCATCATTTCCCCTTCTCTTCCTCCTTCAGCCCTTACCATGTACCCCCTATTCTCTCTCAAATTCCTATCCTCTTTTTCTTTAATTGTTGTGTGTTTCCTCTCTCTCTCTCTCTCTCTCTGTGTGTGTGTGTGTGTGTGTGTGTGTGTGTGTGTGTAATGGTAAATACAAGCTGCTCATCTGTGTAGTGTTACTTTATGTATATGTTCTCAGGGCTGACAATTTGATATTGGATGACCAATTTGGTGTGCTCTTCCCCGGGGAAGATTCTCCCACTCTCAGCATTCCTTAGTTGTTTGTAGTTCTTCATCTAGGTTTGAGGCCTCATGACCTGTCCTTCTAATATGTGAGTGTGTCTCCTGGTATCATCCTTTTCAAGGTCTTGTTTAGATGGCCATGTTGATGTCTGCAACTTTCATTTGGTTGAACAGCCGACTTACATATTTTTTTCTCTTTGTTTTTGCTTCTATTTGCCAATGAGGAATGTTTCTTAGAGACAAGAGAGAGTTGGGTCTTGTTTTTAATCCAGTCACCTAGTCTCTGTCTCCTCATTGGCAAACTGAGGCTGTTCACAGCTAAGATTATTATTGGGAGATGCTTGCTGATTCCTGTAATTCGTAGGTTGTTTTTCTGGTTGGTTGAATTGTCTTTGTTATTTTCTGTCTCCTCTATTATTCCTGTAGGTTTCGTGGAATGCTGCGTTGGACATGATGGATTCTTTTCTAACTATCCTCTGTTTATCTAGTCTTCTCATAAGGTTTACTCCCTCCTGTGTTGTTACCACTGAGATCTTTCTTCCTCCTTTGTGTTTAGCTTTCATTTAAGCATTCATGAACTGCCTTAGTATGCTCTTCTCCTGAAATATCCTTTTAATGTCAATTTAAAAATAGAACTTTGGAAGACAGAGCAAACTTGGTTGCCAGTTATTTGCTTTAAGGTTTAGGGAGGCATCATTCCATGCTTTCATGACTCTATGGTTGCTGATGTCACAGCTGATGCTATTCTCATGTGTGTGCCTCTGTTGACAAGTTGTTGTTTTTCCTTAGTATTATTTGTTTGTTTTTGACATTATTTTGATGGAGGTTCTTCTCTGGCCATGTCTATTTCCAAATTTCTTTCTCTAGATTAGGGAAATATCTTGCTATATTTTCACTGAAAAGATTCTTTTGTCCTATGGATTCTCAAGTTTGGTCTTTACAACTCTCCCCTTGCCCCCTGCTCCAGCAACATGATGCTCTCTTCTTCCTTGGAAGATATCCAGCTCCCTCCCACCTCAGAGTCCTGGGGCTGTTGTTCTCCTTTTCTCCACTGTTTTTATTCTGAATCTACCCTCTATTCCTTCTCTCATTTTATCTATGATTTTCTCTACCTACTACTTCTTCAACCACATTTAAGTACCTCTTTGGCCCCATTATTAGTAATCCCACCCTACCTCACTTGAACTCTGCCTTGTTCTCCTCAGAGTCTGAATAAAATTTCCCATAGTGCTAAGCAGCTCATTAGAAAATAGAAGGCTTGGAGGTCATTGAGGATGAACCCCTTCCTCAAAATCATGAACTTCAACTTCTGAGTTCCCTAACACACTGATTTTCAGGAAGGGGCAAGTTTTATGATTGTTCTTCCTTGGAATATGAAACACCGTGGAAAACATGGGGGAGTCACAATGACCTCACCTTAAGATGTAAGCGATGTGTGGAAGGGAAGATGCTGGGGATAGCTGCAAACTCATGAATAGCAAGAAAAAAGGGCTATTTTCTCCATTTTTGTGTGTGGTATGCATTCATATGTGTATGCATGATCTCACATGCGTGGGTGCAAATGTGCACACATGTATGTGTAACCCCAAAGTTGGTATTAGGGATCTCTACTTTACTTATAGAGCCAGAGTGGAACCTGGAGCTCACCAATTCTGGCTAGTCTGGGAGCCTCTGTCTGTGCCTCTCAGGTCAGGACATATGGGATTATAGGTGGTCACCATGCCTGCTTGGATATGTAGGCTCTAGGGATCTGAACTCCAGCCTTTGTGTTTACAAAGCAAGCACTTTCACTCATGGAGCCATCTCCCCAGCCCAAGCATGGCTGTATTTTTATTTATTATGTATACAGTGTTCTGTATGCATGTATGCCTGCAGGCCAGAAGAAGGCACCAGATCTCATTACAGATGGTTGTGAGCCACCATGTGGTTGCTGGGAATTGAACTCAGGACCTCTGGAAGAGCAGCCACTGCTTTTAACCTCTGTGTCATCTCTCCAGCCCCAAGCATGGCTTTATTTTTATAGATTAAAAAGAATTGTTTTCTTTCTTTAATTCTCAGTGGACCTGAATCGCATTTCTTGCTCTCGGTAAAATCATGACATTGTAGTATTATCATGCAGCAGGGGTTCTCTAGTAAAGAACAGAGGCACATTATTGTCTTTTCCCTTATAAGTTAATCTAAATGAAATCATCAATCACATGGATTCCCCTGAAGTCCAGAAACATTAGGAAATAATACAAAGCATATCTATTCAAGTAGGTTGGAACAATGGTCATTTGCCCTTAGTAGTCTGACTTCTAAATTATACTCTATATGTTTCATCTGAATTCATTCAGGACTGGGGAGCCAGGGGAGGCCCAGTGGAGATCTTGGTAACAATATTCATCAGTACCTCAAATTATTTATGAATTCATTTGTTTATTTGTATTGTTGTGTGATTTTCTTCCTGTGGAGACACGAAGAAATGACTATTTACCTTGGATGGGATGCTGACAGACAAAGAAAGGGTTCCTCAAAGTCTATCATGGGAAACCAATGGGTTGATTAGAGCTACTTACAAGAGCCTGGGTGACTGAAAGGCAGCACATCAGTGAAAAGTCCCCCTCTCTCTCACCATGGATGATGATATATGAAAAGCTGAACCACTGAGTCAATCCAACCCCCTGGGAACTTTCACTGTCCTGTATCTACTCTTGCACTCTTCAAGACGATATATGTACAGCAGGTACAAGACCCCTTGCAGGGAGGCAGGAGGAAGTGGTGACTGGAATTTCCCTCCCCCTAGGACGGAATGATAACAGACTCATCATCATGACAACTGACCTGGCTGTCACTGTATTCTTCTGCTTATGTCATTGCCAAGACTGAGGGCCAAAGGCCACTTTTGGTCACCACAGCACTCTGCTTCATGATGGAAATGATGGTGTCACATCTGCAAGAAATAAATTCACCACAAGAGAGTTTATTGTCTTCTGAACTAGAATACATGCTCCATCTGATCGTTCAATGTGTTTTCTGGGTTTTGGTTGAATCCCAAACACAACAGTGAGTGCCAGGAACTCAGTCAATTTCTATGGTTGAATGGATGTATACACAGATTGATCCATGGAGAATAAATGTTCAGATAAAAAATAGTTACTTCACATCCATTTGGAGGTACCAATGGATCTCTCCCTGTAGGTAACTTTGTTCTAATGCTTACACACAGAAGCCTAGACTTCTTAAAATATTGTGTGCATAAACGTGACTAATTCAGGTTAGAATTGCTCCCCATTAGTTTGAGTTGGCTTTCTGTACTAATGCTCAAGCCATATGTCCAGAGTACTCATTTTTGAAATAGCTATTTATATAACATATCCCATTAGAAAGAGATTTAACAAATACAACTAGTCTGTGAGTGGACTGCACATGGGAGCTGGTACTGGTGGGCTGGGATTTAAAACTAGTTATTCTGAGGAAGATGGGGAAAAAAGTATCCTTAGGATTATTGCTTAAAGTGAATTTTTCTTTCTGATTTTTTAATCTAAAATTGTGTATGCTACTGCATCCTATCACTGGTAGGATGGGCTCAACAGCGACTTGTTAATAATTCTCAGTACAGTCACATGTACTAGATATGGCCGTTTCTGTTTCCCAGCAGATGCTGTAGATGAACGGTCTGAGTCTTTATGAATTGGAATCAAGATTTATAAATGTCATATCTGACTCCAAAGTTAATCCTCTCCCTGCTGTGCAATCCATGTGGCTACTTTTCTCATGCTGGCCATGGAGTGTAACTCAACAAATCATATCTGGGAGTTTCCATAGATTGATGTTCATGGCCCACCCCTAATCATGTTGAGAGCCCGTTCTGTTCCCATTGCAATGGTACTTAGAGGTGGAGGTGTGGGGAGGTGGTTAGTTAGTCCTCATGAACTGGATATGAAAGAGATTTCACGGATGTCTCTCTCTCCTGACAGGTGACAGACTGCAAAGCAGGCAGTCTGGGAACCTAGAAGTAGCTCTCTGCAGAAACCAAATCTACCAAAGCCTGCTTTGGTCTTAGCCCTCCCAACCTCCAGGATTTTGAGAAATGCGTTTCTGCTGCTGTCTTTGAGTTGTTTTTTCCTATGCTGTTTCTGTTATAGCAGCTCCACTGGCCCAAAGCAGGAGAGTAAAGGGACAGGGCTCTTGGAAATACATATCTAAGTTGGTGGTAACTTATCCAGCTTCACATGGATTCGTCAGAATGTGCCCTACTTACAAGTCCCATGCTTCCTCTTTTTCCGTGTCCCTCACTAAGTGTTTGCCAGCCTGGTTGGAGAGACAACATGTTTCCAATTTTCAGCACTCAAGTATTGTTGTGCAATAAATTGTTCTTGTCTGTTGGTTTTTATGTCATTGTGTGATGCTGTTTCAAACCAGAACATTCTTCAGGGCCTCGTCAGATGTTGATGGCCCCATTAGCACAGAGTAAGCTCTCACTTATTTGAGCCTTTGTTCAAATATTCCTCCCTACAGAAGCCTTCCAGAATACCTTCTCCTCAGTGACTTTCCTCTAAATCTGCACCTCATTTTATTTTTCTCCCTAGTTATCACTGATTGACTTTTATTTTAAATACCTATCTTTCTATTTTACAAAAATGAAACCACCTTGATGAGAATAGGGGCTTGATTTTATTCACCATTGTGTACTCAGAGTGCAGATGAGTTCCTGACAAATGAGAAGGCTTTGCATTAGCTGTTTATCAAATGAGTGATGGATACCTTCACCTCCAGATTCAAGAATCCTTTGACTCCCATGTGGAAGTAGCAGTTGGACATCCTTGACTTTGGGACATTATGTATGGTATGGAATCACTTCCTGAAATACTTTTATTCTATGGTTATTAAGCAGTATCTCTTTTGGCCAATAAGGAGAACAAGGTCCTCTTATCTGACTAGGATCCAAAGCAGACATCCTAAGCAGTGTTAAGGATGTGTGAAGCCAATAATTCACAACCCTTGCTTTCACCCATGCTGGTGTCCAATGTAAGTGGACCTAAGATGTGCAGAAACAGTCCCCAGTTCTAAAATCCTAGAATGCTGTTCTTCTCCCAATGTCCAAGGTGAAACGCCGATGCAGGGTGGGCTTTTCTGAAGTTCTCAGCAGTCCTCTTGTCCTCCCTTTTCATTTTACAACTTAAGGCACTGCCTGCCTCATGAACAGTGTCAATGGTAAGCAATGCGCCTTCTAGAAGGACTCAAAAGTAACTGAATGTGTGTATTTTGAGTTCCTATCGCTTCAGATGACATTCATTCAATCACTGGAAAGGCATGATTTTGCATCTGATCCACATTTCATTGTCATGAGAGGTAAAGACTGCTTTTTAAAGAAGCCCAATGTTTTTGGAGTTGTTTGATTTACATATTCGCCATGGAGGCACGATTTTAGCCACAAAAGCTGTGCTTAGGTCATATGTGAGAAAAAATATTATATATCAGTATGGGGGGGGACTTCTTGAGAGAGAACATAACTCCCCAATGTCCTACCCCTTGAATGTGGGAAGGTACCCCCAATCTAGGAAATGGGTTTCAGTCCAGACTCGGATCTGAGTATGGTGGTTGGGGTCCATGATGCAGACCCCGCTATGGGTGTTTTGGCTGAGAATTCCAGCCCTCCCAGCAGCCCCTTGCCCGGGTTTGTCTTCTCAGCCTGTAATAAGCAGCCCCATCGACGGAGGAGTTTCCATCGGCCTTCAAACAGTCTCAGTCTTTAGAAGAGCCTCCAACAAAGCTCTCAGAGCATGTGTTTAGGGGGTAATCATCTCCAGGCAACCCTGGACAGCCCTAGAAGCTGTCACGACTGTCATCTTTCCGTGAGATGCTGGGCCCTTTCGAGTGTTCATAAATGGGCATTTTCATGCAGAGTCCATCATTTTGAATTGAATTTCAATAACCCCTCTGGTGGCCGCCTGCCAGCCTGAAAAGGTCCGTGCTTGTGAGGCGGCGAGCCTCAGTGAGTCTGTTTGGAAGCTGGCTGGCTCTGGTTTTAGCAACATACTAAGCTGAGCCCAGAAAATATTTTGTGATATTTATTTTTACAGTATGAATGAGCAAAACATTCAAGAAAGTGTTGATGGGGCTCCAATTCTCAAACTCTGGCTTAGAAAATAGAAACTTGGGTTCTCTGCTGGAGCCCCCAGCTCCCCCTGTTCTCCCCCTTTTCCATTGGTGGCGGATTGTTGCTGGCTTTGGCACAGGCAGCAATGTGTTGAAATGCTATAAATTACAGTTAATGTGATATGATTCTGTTTACCCTTGTCCAACAGTGTTGAACCTACCAATTTTTCCTCCTTGGCTTCCCATGAATTAAGGCAATCAGAGAATAGCCAGTTGGAAGGCTGGATCATTTTCTTTCTCACTCAGTGTCAAAGACAAGTGCAAACGCTGAATTCTGGCCCAAAAGAAAAGGTCATTAGGCTCCAAGGAGGCATTCAGAGAAAGCCTAAGACATGGCCCCACTTGCTTTTGAAGAAAAAGGATTATGTTCTGGGATGTAAGGAATTGAAAGCATGATTCCGTTTCCCCAGATAAGATTCACACCAATAAAACTAAAATGGAAAATGCCAAAGATGTCCTAGCTAGGAGCCGAATTATAAACAGATGACTGCCGTCTTTGACGCTCTCATTCGGAGCCTGGGAATCACCCTCAGGAGCAAATAACCCACGGAAGGCACTCCACGGACATGTTAAAGAGCACTGCCCCTTTACAGGTTAGGGGACTCAGCAGCTCTGCTTGTCACACTTCCCTGTGTGACTAAATGGCCCCAATGCCAATGATAGGTTTGACTGGGCAAGGGTGACATTGGTCAGATTTTTACAAGACTCCAGAAAATCAACAGTTTTGTTTCCATGGCTATCGAGGTTTTGAGAACGGGCTTTATTAGGTCTTTGGAGTTCTTTTTGAAGATATCTTCAAGAAAGCAATCTAACTGGGGGAAAGTTCGGATTACTGCATGATCTAATTAAACATTGACTAAGTGACTGAGAGTGGACAGCGGTGTCTTGAATGACAGGTAAAAAAAAAAAAGCAGTCAAATATCCATTCTATCCCACAGCTAATAATTAGCTTTTAAATACTCTGTAAGATGGGCTCAGGAGATAAGTTCTTGTCTTCCAACCACACGCCCCTGGATTCCATCCTCAGAATCTACATGAAAATACAATTCTAGCTATGGTGTTGTGAAGTTGTAGTCTCAGTGGCAGGGAGATGTAGACAGGTGGGGCCTGTGACTCACTGCTTGGTTAGCACAGCCTAACTGAGAAGGTCTGGACGAGTGATCCCGTAGTAAGGCATAGACGCTGCGCTAGATGTGGGAGAGAGATGAGTTTGACGTGGTCTTTACCTTCGAGGCATTTCTGTGAGGGGCAGAAAATTCAGGTATAGAAAGAAAAATTCACAATAGGAAATGGTAAATAGAGGGATGGAGTGCGCAGTTTCCTCCCTTGGGCAGCAACACCTTACAGACACCTCTCTTTATCGGCAGTTTCTCTTCACACACTTTTGATTACCCACGGCCACTTGCAGTCTGAAAATCTTAAATGAAAACTTCTAGAAACAAACAGTCCACAAATTTTGAGGTAATGTACTATAGTGATAGCAAAATGAAACTCTTGGGATCCTGCCAGGGATGTGACCTATCCCTTTGTCCAGAGTGTACATTCTGTATATGCTACCTGCCTGTTAGTCACACAGCTGCCCTCCTGACTGCCGCAAGGACTATCACAGTGTTTTAGGACTGTGTTGATGTTTAATGGTGAGTCAAACAGTAATAGATGTGATACTGGCAGTTCAGACACGCCAAAGAGAAGCAGTAAAGGGAGCCACCTGAGTAGAAAGGTGAAAGTTCTCCACTTAAAGAAAAAAGTTATATGTTGAAGTTGCTAGGGTTTATAAACATGATGTGTAGAAAAACTTTGAGAGAGACCCTATATCACATAACTTTTAGCAAGGTGTTCAGCTATAATTGGGCTACTTCATTACTGCTGTTTCCTTCCTGGTTTATACATTGAGCTGCTTTCTGGGTAGATATATATATATAGGAAAAACCATGCTCAATTTCATCTGCAGTTTGAGACACCCATAGAAGTCTTGGGACAGGTCCCCAGAGTACTTTTAATATGTGCTGGGCTATACTATGGTCAGGACATGCATCATCATATTTCCCTCTGACACCTGCTCAATGGAGCATTTACACTTTCAGTTGCTGGCATTTGAGTTCCTATCTTAGCAGAGATGCCAATCCTGTAGTTACGAGAGTTGCTTCTAATGATGGAGATCAAGATTCAAATATCACAAAACACCAAGGAGTTGGTACAACTATGATAAGTACTGCCAGAAAAAGTGATACAGAGCTCAAAATGTGTACCACAGCAGTTTAGAATTCATCCTGGAAGTTGTTGGAGACTTTGAGGATGTCCTTGAACACTGGGTGAGAGGAGAAAACATTCCATGAAGACCAGTGGGTAGAGAACTACATGTGCCCCCTGATATCAAGCTGTGGGAGCACTGTGGTGTGATCAGGAAGCTGTCAGGCCAAAAGGACCCTCTTTAAAAGCCACATGGAGAGGCAAGCAGGAGTCCCAGAGTGCAGACTCTGGCAACCTTGTGCCAATTGACCTTTCTTCAAATGACTTTGGCGGCATCGTGGAGAATGCATTATAATGGTCCTCTATAAAGGTAAAAGTTGGGAGGCTAGCTAATTCTCTAAGAGAGAGATACAAAGTGTTGGCTGTGCAGACATCCCAAAGTGCAGAGATCTGAGAGATACTTAGGTTGTTAAACTAATAAACATGGTGGGAAGGGGGGATTTTACAGATGGGAAATCAGTGGTCCTAGAGAGCTTGATTAAGTCTCTCTAGAACATGCAGCTAGTTGCCATTAGCTGAGTGAGCACTTTTACTCTATCAGTGAAAAAAACAGGAAGGAAGCCATGAGCCTTTGCTGAGAAAACTAAACAAAGTTCTAAAATGAAGCAGTATGTGTGTGTGTGTGTGTGTGTGTGTGTGTGTGTGTGTGTGTGTGTGATGGTGGTGGTAGTTTGAATAGGCATGACCCTCATAGACTCATGGGTTTGAATGCTTTACCTATAGATTGTGGTACCTGTGGCCTGGTTGTAGAAAGTGTGTCGCTGTGGAGGTGGGCTTTGAGGTCTCATATATGATCAAGCCATGCTCAGTAAGACAGTCTACTTCCTGTTGCCTGTGGATTAAGATGTAGAACTCTCAGCTACCTCTCCAGCACCATTCCTGCTTGCATGTTACCATGTCTGGCCATGATGATAACGGACTAAACCTCTGAAACTGTAAGCAAGCCCCAATGTTTTGCTTTATAATATTTGCCATGGTCATGGTGTCTCTTCACAGCAATAGAAACCTAACTAAGACAGTGTGTGTCAGGGGCAGGAGATATGAGTTCATGAAACATAGTCACAGGACTTAAGAAAGGCTGCATTTTGTTGTGGTAGCTACTCATGGAACATGCACTTAAAATGACCCATTTTAATGAACATATCTGGTCCCAGATCTTGGTCTCAAATAACTTTGCCTACTAAATAGAACCAACCATCCCTAAGAAAATAGGAAGATAAGTGTTAGCTGACCCTGGAATATATAGTATATGTGCGTATACATGTTCGTGTGTGAAAGTATATGTGTATGTGGATGCACATGTATGTGAATGAGTGTCTAGAGGTCTATATCAGGCATCTTCCTAAATTGTTTCTCCACCTTAGTTTTTGAGACAAGGCCTTTCGCTGAACCTGAGATCCCTGATTTTGCTAGACTGGGGCCAACAAGCCCCAGGGATGCTCCTGTCTCCACCTGCCTGGCTTTAGAATTAACAGGCATGTCCTGTTTCACTCAGCCTTTTACAAGCATACTGGGATTGGGATGGATTGAGGATGGAAATTTAGGTTCTGTACTTGCTCAGCAAGTACTTTGCTAATTGAGCCATCTCCCCAGCCCTGTCCCTATTGTTGTTTTCCCATCAGCTTTAGCAATGGAATCTACTGGTATTTTAACTGTTGTTTGCAGCCCACCATCAGTGCCCCACTGCTCAGGCTGCAGCCTGGCAGGATTTCTGGTCCCACTGGCACTGGCTCTGCCACTGCCACCAAGTGTAGTTTTTAACTAAGTCTCTATAGTTCTATTTACTGATAAAGACTCGGGAGTTAGATGTTGGGGTGAAAACCTGCTAGCTCAGAGAGGTCAAGAAGCAAGCAGCAGACCTTCCTTTTTGGCTGGAGACCCAGCAAGAGAACGTCTCTCCAGCCATCCCAAAGCAACAACAACAACAACAACAAAACCCTGTGAAACTCCAAATCCCTCTTACTCCTTCCTATGTATCTCTATATTCAGCTCCCTGACTCTTCTGTACTCTATGGCTAATTCCTGTCAACTAGTTGCTGGCTCCACCCCTGATCCAAGGTGGATTTTATTAACACAGTATTCAGTTTCACAGTGTGATCAAATATCCCACAACATCCCATTTCAGAATATTTTTTGTTGTTCTAGAAAGTAAATAAGTGATTAAGGAAGGGAGGGAAGCAGGAAGGGAAGAAGAGAGATAAAGACAGGGATAAGAAGATAATGGTCAACTTGGAGAGACTCAATGAGAAAATATGGGTGCCACTATAAATGAAGGACAGAGATGGATTATGAACCATCTTGAGAACCAAAAATCCAAGTCCATATAGTTAATAAATAAATGAGGGGAAGAGGATGTTTTACACACAAAAGGATGGCTATGGACTAGATAGCATCTAGGGAATATCATCATTTTATAACCACTACAACAAAGCTTCAGATATTCATTGTTGCTAAATCCTCAGTTGAATATTGTAATGAGTGGCAGGATGATTGACTGACTTCAAAGAATAATCATAAGGGTGAAAGGAGTGGACTTAACAGTTGAGAAATCAGATGATACTTGGGTGATCAACGCTACATTACCAAGGGGGCAGATGCTATACAATTAACATTCATTCATCCATCCCTCCAGATCTTGACTTGAGATGGTATTAAAACAAAGGGCAGAAAGAAGCAAGTCTCACAAGAAAAGGGAAAAATGGCCAATGGATTAATTCTTTTTTTAAATGACTCACCCTAGTTATCAGGCAAATTCGCCAAAGCATGGGTTGTTAGTTTTCCTCCTTCTAATACTATCTAAATGATTAATTTCCTTTGGCTCAAAGATAGAAGCAAGAATTGTTATACTCTGTTGCATGATTAGCTTGTTGAGTACTTCTAGAGTGCCATTGGTAAATCCCACTGTGTTGCATACCCTTAACTAATGACTTGACAGTCTCTAGTCTAGGAATGGATTCTAGAACACAACACTAGTCACATGTTTGAGAGTGTTGTCCTAGTGATGTGACCCAAAGCAATAAACATCTGTGTCAGTGTTCTGTAATTTATATATTAAGTTCACACACATTTAGCAGCCTGAAAGAACACTCAGTTAGAATCTTAATTTCTCCAGTTGAGAACCCAGGCATAGCTTGTCTTCTCATAAGTGGCCATGGTATGCTGGCTGGGGCTGGGGACTCACCTGAGACAGGGATAGTGGAGGTCCACGTTTCCAAACTCACAGGGTTGTAGGTAGCCTGTGGTTGTTGTAAAATGTCAGATAAAGGCTGCTCTTAGCTTTCCACAAAGAGTTTCCTGTAGTTACCATGTTAACCGTGCAATAACCAGCAAGGAAGATTGTGCTAACGAATCTTGCCCAAGTGATACATTCCTCCTTTTTACCTCCTTTTCTCCTTTCTCTTTCTTTTATTTCATGTATGTATTATGTATGTATGTATATGCGCAAGCATGTGCCATAGTATGTGTATGGAAGCCCAAAGACAACTTGTGGGAATTAGTTCTCTTTTTCCTCTCTGGGGCCTCCGTGGAACAAACCCAGGTCGTTAGCCTTGGTTGAAAGCACCTTTACCTCCTGAGCCATCTTGCCAGCCCTTTCTCTTGTCATGATAGGATCCAGTGCCTAGCACATGCTGGGTAAACGCTCACTAAACTCCATTACCAGCCAGAGGCGGCATCTCATTCTTGTGTTTTATTTGAAGTGAGCCCCTCACCTCTCCCACATCGAGGGGGACACAGGGCACAAATACCAGGAGGTAGGAATCACTAGTGGTCATTTTAGAACCTACCCGCCCCAGAAAAACCAGATGTCCATCAACAGAGTCAGGCTGAGTGGATGATGGTAGCTCCACAGCACGGGAAGCACACCAGCAGTTAACAAGAACGTTGTCTGCGCATGCGCCTCCACTTGGATGCGATTTCCTAAGTCTCGTGATAAGTGGATAAAGCAAACAACATGGTTTTGCATGCAGCAGACACATTTTCAAAGCATTTACATGAAAAATTCTTTTTTCAAATGATCCATTCTTAAGCACATGTGTGTATGCATTTAAATAGAAAGAGAAAGCTTGGGAGAAGCTTGCCTAGAAGGAGAGGTACACGGGCTCACAGTTGAGGGGGATAATAATAAGCACCTCTGATTCTTATGAATTATTAGTTTGGGGTTAACTTTTATTTAAATAGGGGGACATATTTGTGTACTACATTATTTTTTTTCTAAAAACAAAACAACCCCCCACCAACAAAGCCAAGAAGGTGGGGGCACAAATGAACCAATGTTGAGTTTCCAAACTGTCATGTGCTATTCATAAATGTATCCCAACAGCACAGATTCACTGTGTGAGTTCTTAAGGTCTAATTGGTCTGCTGTCCTAGAATCATCATAGGTATCTCTGACTGTTGTTGGGACAAGGACACCAGGAAAAGCTGTGTTGTCACAGACCAAGGAGCTGCAAGAACAGGGCGGCAAGGATCTGGCAGCTGGATCCTATCGAGCATCCTTCTCTCCCAGACATGAAAGAACCACAGTAGCCACCCAGAGTGAGGTCGGTGCTGTGGGGCACTTCTGGGAGGCCACAGGAAAGGATGTGGGACAAATAGACCCTATTGTGACATGTCTCTTTGTTTTGTGACCTACTTTGTCATCAAACTATGAGCCCAGATGCCCATGGTGGAGGCACATTTGGAGAGCTACCAGCTTCTGGTGACTTCTGGGGGGCTGCCTCGTCTCTTTGTGCCTTCAGCTGTCAAGCAGTGATGGCCATCAAGTCACAGTCAAGCTGTGAGGATTGAAAGAGTCAATACACCTGTTCTCCAGAGCTTAGCAAGATCCAAGGGAGACCAGCAGGGCTGATGCTGGGATTGTCTACTGGGATCCAGGAGAACTGACTTGTCCAGGCTGCTGTTCCCAGCTCTTCCTAGTCCCTGGCATGCCTTGACCCATTGAGTCCCTGAAGCCTCCCAAGGAGGAAACTGCACTGAGTCTTCCTGGTTTATAGACAAGACCACTGACACTTGCAGTTCGGTTAATGCACCAAGTTCATGAATTGGGAAGCAATGGTGCTGAGATTTAGATTTATGTCTGTGTGTCTCTGAAGCTTCTACTCACAGATGGTCTGTAGCTCCCTAGTCCTAAGTACCCTCTGGGAATCTGGCCATGCTCTGCTTAAAGTTACTTCTACTATTTAGAATAGTAGCCTTCAGGCTGAGATTGAACAGACAGCATAAACAGCATCTTGTTTGTGCAAGTAAATTGTTGCTGCTGACCTCTTATAAACCAGGAGGTACAGAATGATAAGCATTCTATTCACACAGGTAAAATGTTACCACCTATGAACTTGTCAGATTAGAACAGGAGCCCATGGACACATGGGTGTATTACAATCATACCCAAACCACCACGCTCTTCGCTGTCAATCACAGTGGATAGGACCCTCTCACCTCGGACTAGACAAAAAGGCACATCCCAAGACTGAGATGTGTTAGGCACATTGACCCGTCTTCTGGGTCATAAACCTTGTCCAGGACATGGACACAGCAAAAGACCTCTACCTCTGCCCCAAGGCTTCCAGTTCAGTTTCTCCAGCCCAAGATAGCCCACTTCAAACTGACATTCCAAAGTGCCTGCCCGCCAGGCAGTGGTGGTGCATGTCTTTAATCCCAGTACTGGGGAGGCAGAGGCAGGTGCATCTCTGTGAGTTCGAGGCCAGCCTGGTCTACAGAGGACAGCCAGGGCTACACATAGAAATCCTGTCTCAAAAAACAAAACAAACAAAAAAAAACAAACAAAAAAAGAAAGAAAAAGCAAGCAAGCAAACAAACAAACAAAAAACCCAAGTGCCTGCCACCTAGACCTACAATTGACAAAGATGAGTATCCCCACTGAGATGCTTCTTATGTCTTGGCCAGCTATCTGCCTGTGGCTTCAATAGTACCCTTTCTTAGCCATTCTGTAACCTACATATTATTGAGTGAGATGTCATGTGTAATTTAAGAGTTAATATTAGTTATTAAGCCTGGTATAAAAGAACCTGTGTTTATCCATGGCCAAGGATACCCTGTGAATCCTAGAGTGCTGGTGAACTCAAGACAGTGAAATAGATGGACCTGGTGACCATATTGTTTATTTAATAAGTTTTGATGGTGTAGAAAGACTAAATGCGTCCAGTCATGTTTCTGACATAGCTCACCCAAGACAGGCCCACATCATTTGCTTTTGGAATTTTGAGAAATTGCCATGAAGCATTATGGGTCTTGGGAAGAGCCCAGAACACTTTGGAGAACATTATCTGGGATGCTGCTGGGAAGTTACCACAGAAATGTGAACAGAAGGATGAGTTATTGAGTAGTCAACATGAAAACCTCTCATAACTTCCTTGGAGACCAACTAATCAAGGAGATAAAAGAAGATCCATATGATTTGAGTTACACACTTCACATGGTTGAAGTGTGTGTGTATGTGTGTATGTATAATTGTACTCACACACATATGGAAGGTTTACAAAGTCATCCAAGACATCTTTTCCCTTTGGTGGCACTTATAGAGGCACACTATGTCAGAACTGCAGGTGTGTAAAGGAACTTTCTAGATTGCCCTTTGTGGTCCACAGGAGATGCTAGATGGCTTCATATATCTTGTCCTATTTAATTGTGATGAATAATGCAAATGGCTTCTCTGTTTTCCCTATGTGACCCCTAAGAGTGGGACAAAAGTCCAACAAAGTGGTGGTGTTTGCTCACACAGTACAGAGGGAAAATCTAGGCCTCCTGGTCCCATGAATCAGCAGTCAGGCTCGATGAAGGTCCACGGAAGGAGAAAAAGTACTTTAAAGTTTGTTAAATACCCTCCCTTTTTTCACATTTCTTCCCCAAAATAAAGGTTTAGACTGAGAATTCAAGTCTGATTATCGAGGCTGAAGAGATGGGTCAGTGGTTAAGAGCATGTGCTGTTCTTCTAGAAGAGCCAAGTTCCAATCCCAGCACCATGTTGGGTGGCTCATAATCACCTGTGACTCCAACTTGAGGGGAATCCACTGCTTCCAGCCTCAGTGATCACCAGCACTCCTGTGCACACTCCGCAGACACATAATTAAAAATAAAGATGTCTTTTCCTTAAAACCTTGATCATGAAAAGGCAGACCATAATAAGCATTGTGAGGGTGTGTCAGATTGAAACATGACTGCTTTGTTGCTGGGAATAATAAAATGGTGGAGCTGCTTTGGAAATGGCTTGACAGCTTCCAAATTTTAAGCAAGCAATCATTATATGACCCAGAAATTCCACTCCTAAGAAACATGCAGGCACGCACAACTATTCACTGAAGTGAGAAAGCCAAAATTTTCACACAAACCAAAGGCATGTCAATTGATAAATGGATATGCAACAGATGCCAATGAGTAAATAGGAATGGAGAACCAATCCATATCATGGACCTGATGAACCTGGAAAACAACACAATGTGAAAATAGCCAGACTCAGGATGAAATGTAGTATGTCATTCTGTTCATAGGAAATGTCCAGAATAAATCCTGTAGAGATGGACCTTAGGAGCTGGTCACACAAGGTTTGGAAGGGGAGGAGATGGAGAGACTGGTGATGTGTGTTCAGGGTTGGGGTTTCACTATGGACCAGTGGAATTGTTCTAGAATTAGATTATGGTGATGGTGGTGTAACTAGGAACATACTAAACATTCCACTCTTGAATTGTTCATTTTGGGGAAACTTATGACATGTGAGTTAGACCTTAGCAAAGTTATTTTAAAAAGAATACAAGTCTGACTTACCAAGATGCCCTGTTTGTGAAAACTGAATGAAAGAGCACTTGGAATTCTCTGAGTCCTATGGGAACATGGGCAGGTCTGGGGGAGATGTCCTCTGTGGGGACATCAGTGACAGCAAGGGAGGCATCTGAGACAATCTGAGAGTCTTTGAAGAGGCCTTAAAATGAGAGCTTCAGATGTATAGATGGATTGTCTAGATGGAAGGGAGCTTGGGGTGAAATTCCAGAGGCAGGCATGAGTAGAAAATGTTGACCAGTCACCCCCAACTGCCAGCATCCATTGATTTGTACAAAGAAGACACTGAGTTTCAAATTATCCTTGACAAAATGGTGACAGTGAGCATCTTCTGGACAAATTTATACTGAAGATCAAAGGAAAAATGCAAAGAAATGAACAGATACTTACTGTATTAAAATGATGCTATGGAAATCTTGATTCTTTCAGTCACATTATGTCAAGGGTTCTATTAAATTAAAAATGAGGGGTAGAATGGGAGAGAGAGCTCAGAGGCAGAGGGTTTCCCTAAATGAGCAAGGCCTTGAACTCAATCCCCAGCATGAGGAAGAAGAAGGGGTTGGGAAAGAGGAGGATGACCAAATTCAGATTTATAAAGTGAGATGTGGCATTTCTTACAGTAGACACTCGTCCTCCTGGGAAAGACCCCTCCTGCAGTAGGTAGCTAAGACTGTGACTGGATGGTTGCTTTCTGTGGAGCTGAGTCAGTTCTAGACTATAGAAAACCAGAAGTCCTATTTTTAAAAGGTTCTAAGAACTTCTAGATCCCCTTTCATCTTTGGAGGTGCACCTTAGTAAGCTGAATATCCTGTATGTTTTGTGCTTTGGACTCTCTGCTAAGAAATGTGATTCTAGGTTGATCAACCAAAGGCAGTGTGCAGAAGGAAACGGCTCATCTCATGGTAGCATTCTATTTTCTCCTTCACTGGGAATGTAGTAAAGTGTGTAAGGGAAGAGGAGTCCTGCTCCTTCTGACACTGAACAAGATAGAAAACAGATGTAGCCATCAGTCTAAGAGAAGTCAGTAGGTAACCAATAGTGAAGGATGATACACTTTAAATCTGCACTCCACGGGCCTTTGGTAAACAGAGACACACATGGATGCTCCTGGCACCTGGACAAAGCTGGGCTCACTAGTGTATGGTTGCTCAGTGGTCGGTCCATGGCTGGAGATGATGCAGGTCACCTTGCTGTTGATACTTATGGGAGTGGAAATTTTAGTTTCTCTTCACAGCAAGGACAGGCTTGATAACTGCTGGGTAGTAGGGTGGGAAAGTGTGTGGGCTGGTTTCACATCACCTTGACGTAAGCTAGATCCATCAGGAAGGAGGGGGCCTCCACTGCAAAAGGGTCTCCACAAGATCAGGTGGTAGGCAAGCCTGTAGGGCATCTTCTTAATTAGTAATTGATGTGGGAGGGCTCAGCGCATTGTGGGTGGGACCAACCCCTGGCCTGGTAGTTCTGGGTTCTCTAAGAAAGCAGACTGAGCAATCCAAGGGGAAGAAGCCAGTAAGCAGCACCCCTCCATGGCTTCTGCATCAGCTCTTGCCTCCAGGTTCCTGCCCTGCTCGAGTTCCTGCCCCTACTGCCTTTGATGATGAACTGTTGTATATGGAACTGTAAGTGAGATAAACCCTCTACTCCCCAAGTTGCTTTTGGTCACGGTGTTTCATCACGGCAATAGTAACACCAGCTTTCATTCAGGAAGATGGTCTGGAAATGAATTTGGGAAGAAGTATAACCCTATAATTGGTAGGGCTAGGGGGACTAAAATGGCATGATAGGGATTTTGATTGATTGTTCCTTAAAATACTTGTTCAAATTTGACATCAGAACTGCCATTTAAGTTTTAACACGAGCTGAGAAGTACTATGGGTTTCTTTTGTACAACACATGCAGAAGCACACATACAAAGGGTGCTCACTGATATGTGGGTAACTGTGACCATGAGTGGTAGGAAATATGGATGAGTTGTGCCTCTGAGCGTGTGAGCATGTTTGCACTTGTACATGTGTGGATGAGGGCAGGGATGTGGGTACGAAGCTGTATATGGATACATACATGTTGGCATGTGTGTAGATGCCGGCAGGTGTATGTGTGCATGTAGTGCTGTGGGGTGTGTGTGTGTGTGTGTGTGTGTGTGTGTGTGTGTCGTCTGTGTGGTGGGTCACAGAAGCCCCTTCTACTTTTATTGCTTAAGGTTTCCAGAGGCCGTGACTAGGTCTGACACTGAGTTGATGCTGCCATCTGGGACTGGACTCACTTCATGCTTAGCACCACCACTGCTACAATGACCAACTCCCACTCATGAAGGGGGCTTCTCATCCACCTTATCTGAACAACCTCACAGCCCTAGATGCCCTTAGCTGCAGTAATGCCAGCTCACCCCTAAGGGATGGGAGGCCAGTGGTCTCCGCAGCCAGCGGTGAATGCTCTGCTCTGTGAAAGCACCAGGACTCAAGATAAAATGCTTTCCTGAATGCCATTCCCTGGAGAGAAGAGAGGACGGATCAAAGCAGGGTCAGGTCTGAAGCTGGCACCAGGAATCGCGTGGTCCCTTCCCTTCACTGTGGGGCTTGAGTTGCACAGCTGGGCAGTCAGGTCTGAAGTTAGCTCTTCAGCAGTAGCTGAGCTGCCGCTGGTCAGAAGAGAGGAAGGGGGGCAGCCTCCGCCACCTCACAAGCAGAGAAAGATGGTTTCCCAAGCTCCTGCAGACAGGTTCCTGGGGCGATGTGGGGACGGGGCCTCCAGGCAGGCTGATTTGAAATGCTTCCAAATGGATATCGTGCTTCCAAGCCTTGGCCCCTGGTGCTGAAGCTGAACTCGACTGGAGAGGAGACCAGGGGGCCGGAATTCAGGCACCCGCTCCCCAGCCAGGAGGGTTTGTTTAACCCCTCAGGGGTGCTGTGTACCTTCCTTGTCAAGGTGGTTTGCGGCTTAGTGAAGCGATATTTATAGAGTGCTCTGTGATTCTTGGGTGAACATTCGTTTTATAAATGAATGATCAAATTTATTAGCAATGAGTAACTAAACCCTCTACATTTATTTTGTTGATAATACAAATTTACAAGGTTTTAATTGCCAGTTTAAAAACCCCAAAACCCATACATAAATACATGGGTAATAAAATATCTCCTCACTGTGCCCTTGACTTCTGTAGTTACACGAGAACTCATGGGAAAGGTTGAAGGAGGCTTCAGATGGGATGGCATAGCTTTCCTAAGGGGACTAGAAGCATTTGGGTTCAAACCCATTACTGATAACTTTCTGAGTTTCAAACACAGTAATTCTACTAAAAAGAATTACCAGTAATTTGCTTTGCAATGCTTATTATTGATAATCTGTTTTATTCCCCTTTTCTGGTTTACTACCCTATGACCCTTTGACCTTGCTGCTCCTAATGTGGTCTTTAGATCATCTGATACTTGTCAAAACTACATGACCTCTGTACCATCTCAGACCTGCTGTGTCTGAACCTGGACCCTAATATTATCCCAAGCAGAGTGTGCATCAAGTTCGTGATCTGGCCCTCTGGGAACTAGCTGTGATTCCTCCCATTTCAGAGTCAAACGTCTTGGACTTCAGGGAGGCTCAGTACACTACCCATGGGCCTGTGGCAAGTTGAAGTTGGTTCCGGTCTGTTCTAGTCAAAGTGCTCAGCCGCAAGCCAGATGTTGCAGGTGTGTGGAGTCTACTGCGAGAGTCCAGAAGCAGGGACTTGTGAGGACAGTGATGACAGTCCCAGGCCCCCAAGGTAGTGACTTCACTGGGCTGTAGTCCAGGGATTGTATACTCAGCTGTTTGTGGCTTCATCTTTTTGAGCTAGATAGGGGAGACTCATACTAGTCTGTCTCTGTGGGATGCATTTCAGAGAGACCAAGGGACACCTTCAGCCTGTGGCTACAGATGGGCTCAGCATGTATTCTTTCTCAACTACATATTGCTTATGTAAAAAAAAAAAAAAAAAAAAAAAAAAACCTTTTAAAAAAAGAGTGATTTTATTCCTAGAAAGGGAGTCTGAGGCTAAGGTGAGATGGTGAGTAAAGTATACCTATTAGTAACAGCTTCGCAAATATTTTTGAGTGTTTCAGTCGAGAACTATCCTGAATGTCTCAACTACAATGTGACTAGGAAGTGGAGCCCTGATAACACACAGGAAGAAAGGCTACTGAGAAAGATGACTTGGATCATTCCCATGTTCTCCACTAGTGTTCAAAGGAAGTCACATCAGATCTTGGCCTTCAACATTGAGCTGATTGACACAGATGTCATCTGGAGCAAGATTCCTACCCAAACTCTCTGATCTCCCTCTTTTTAAACCCTGTTTTGGTGGCCTTAATCTGTTCTTGCCCTCAATGGACTTACTTTATTCAAGACAGGAGGGTTCCATGGGTCAGGCTGGGCATTAGCTATGTCAATTTCTAGAATAACTGAAGATAAAGAAGGGATATCGGGACAGATAGATCCTGATCTATTGGCCATCCCGTGTACAGGTAGTCTACTGTACTCAGGGAGCCCCAGAGTCAGCCTGCTCATCGGTCAAGTGGGTGGGTGGGTAAGGGGTTCTTTACTGATACAGAGGAGTGTGTGACTTCCTCAGAAGACACAGGCGTATTAATAAGTGGGCCAGTCTTTCTCATACTTAAAGTGTCCTCCCTCTGATCCCCCACCATAATTGTTTTAAAGCCACACTTCCCTTCTGTGCTTTTACTGAAATCACTCAGGACGCCTTCTGAGACCAGAGCCTTCTAAATTTATGATCTGTCATCTGGAACTTTCCCTAAGAGAAAATTTATTCTGCAAGAAACACCCCCCAGTGGGTGTCATTTTCAAAGAGGTCCAGGGAAAGAGATGGCCTCCCCCAGTGGAAGCGCTAACAATGGGATTTACACAAGCCAAACCTCAACCTAGGCAATGAAAACTACTTCTGGAGGCTCTCAGGAGGGATGCAGACAAAGACTCTTCACAATTGGCCTTTGTTTCTGATTCTGTTAGAAATTATTATGGGACCATGGAATGAATATGAACTTAGGGATATGGTTTCATCTTTCTGGGTGTCCTCTCATGAAATGACTGTGGCCTAGACCAACCCAGGCCACCCAACAAACAAGACTTGGATTCCTGACTCTGTCTTTTCACAGATTCAAAATGTGGTTATGGAACAGCAATCTGTTTCTACTGCTAGATTTAGAAATGGGCATACCCTATGAGCTCTTGCCTTTGAGGTGTCCAACAGATTTAACAAAGGCAGACAGTGTCCCATGGTTCAAACATGGACATCTATTCTACCCTTGTGCATGAGCATTCATTCTGAATGTTTTTTGAACTTCCCAGGAAAGGAGCCCTTGACTATAGTTTGGAATGCTTTACCATGAAGAGTTATTTATTTATTTACTTTTCCTCAGTAGAGAGACAAGTAGTATTTCCATGCTAAGTAGATCTTATTAAAGAGTATCTAAGAGGCATACACCAATGCCCCCAAGCATAAAAGGAACAATATAAGATTTTTTGGTGTTTTTAACTACTTACAGATGTTTAACTACTTACAGTAACTACTTACTTCTGAATGTTGCAGCTTCCATGGAAGCTGAGGAAGCCTAGGGCTTTGTAGGAAGGTCAGAGATCAGGGGAATCAGTGATAGAGAAGGTGATTGGCTGAGCCAGGCAATGAACTGTCTTTGACGAGGTGCTGTTTTAGTTCCTTGGAAACTCTGAATTTAGCCAAGGAGGTCGTGGAAAGGAAACATACAGAAAAATAATAATTTAAAAAAAATGTACAAAGATCCTTGGCTGGGCCAGGAGCTGCATGAAGGTCAGTGCAGATGTTTGGTGGTGCAGTATTGCAGAAGACAATGAGCCTCACTGGTTTTGGAAATGAGTGGCATTAGATCATGCCATTTATGGATCTACCAACTGTATCCACTTCAGTAGCAGCCCTCAGCAGCAGCATGGGCAATAGGCTTAGAGGTTTGGCTTGGAAGCAGAACGTTGAGATCATTGAGAGCAAAGATGCCTAGGCCATGTGGTAGAGCTGAAGGAAGCAATTCAAGGTTTATTTGGAGTGTTCAAGTTTACAGGGTGGTTGGAGGATTAGTCAAGGATGGTGTTAGGTTTTTAGTTTAAGGACCTGGTTGGGGGAGGTATGTGGATCATTTCACAGACGAAGATCTCAGGAGAAACTAGTTGGGAGATGAAGTAAATGCAGAAGCCTCATCAGCCTGGGAAGCAGAAGAGAGTCCCATTTCTAGGATTCAGTCCTCGTGACCTACATGTGTCCCCAGGCCCTGCTTCCAGCACTGTGGTTGGGGTCATCTCTGACATGTGAATACAGAGACACTGACCACAAGTGGACTCTCCTGCCTCTTGGCTGCCCAAGATTCATGGCTATATCACCCCATTTTTTCCCCTGTCAACCCTTGGTCTCCCCTGCATATCTCAATTCTTCTTCTGTCTCATAAGGGACACTTGTCACTGAATTTAGACAAAGGGGATTATCTAGTGAATTTTATGTCAAATCCTTTAAAGTGGTCATGTCTGCAAAGACTTTCTTCCAGTGGGGTCAAACTCAGGTTCCAGCTCCGATATGGGCTGGATGGCTGGGGCAGCTGTATAGGCTGTTTCTTAACACACCACTCCCCTGTGTCTGCTGCAGCACTGGCCCTTCTAGCCTGATGGTGGACTCTCATGAGTGTGTGTGTGTGTGTGTGTGTGTGTGTGTGTGTGTGTGTGTGTGTTTATCTGTCTGTGCCTATGTCTGTCTGTGTCTCTACCCCACAAACCATTTTCACAGAGCCTGAAGGATCCTTTGGAGCAATGCCTTGAACCACAGATCTACAGCTGAAACAAGGCTGGCTCTGCCTGGTCTTTTGACTCTTCATACAAGCACCACAGCCTAAAGGCTCTGAGCCAGGATGCTCACAGCTCTCTGTCACCAGGTCCCCCTGAGCCACCCACAAGCCCTGGGTCTACTGGTTTGCTCTATTACCAGTTATTGATCACTGCCCTCTAAGCATCATAATCCTCCACCATTCATTCACGCCAGCCACCATTCATAAAAATAAAGAATAGGGTTGTTCTTTATCATGTAAGTCTGCAAACCTAGTCTGAAAGGATCTGCTCTCTGGGCATTTCACAACTCCCATTGCCATATCTTGCCGTATACCTGAAGAATATGAAAGTCACCTTAACAAGGTTGGTTTAAACCTTCCCTACACCAGGGAGAAAGGCTCTCTGCCAGCTCCTGTAGGCTTCCTACCTGGAGGAAGGGACACTGAGCTTCTCGGTGATGAGCTTCTTTGGATGCCACCATAGCCTGGGCACACTGTTGTTTCACTTCTGCTGCAGGCCCTGCAGTCCAGACAGGTGCTCATCTGCTTACTGCTTCTGAGCTCATTGTCCTCCTCTTCCCCCACTTTCTGCCATCTCTGGTGTTGTGTTTTGCTCTTTTGGGGGACCCGCCACCCAGCTCCCACATAAATCCCACGCAGAGGCTTATTCTTACTTTTAAATGCCCGGCCTTAACTTGGCTTGTTTCTTGCCAGCTTTTCTTAACTTAAATTATCCCATCTACCTTTTACCTCTGGGCTTTCCTTCTCTTACTTCTGTATATCTTTCTTTCCTCTTGCTCCCTAGCTTGCTATGTGGCTGGGTGGCTGGCCCCTGGAGTCCTCTTCCTTCTCTCACTCCTAGATCTTTCTTCCTCTATTTATTCTCTTTGCCTGCCAGCCCTGCCTATCCTTTATTCTGTCTTGCTGTTGGCTATTCAGCTCTTTATTAGACCATCAGGTGTATTAGACAGGCACAGTAACACAGCTTCACAGAGCTAAACAAATGCAACATAAAAGAATGAAACACATCTTTGCATCATTAAACAAATGTTCCAGAGCATAAACAAATATAACACTTCTTAAAATAATATTCTACAATACATCTCTGCATTTAAGCTATCATTTGTTTTAGTTTCACCATTCCAGGGGATCTAGGGGCTCTTTTCAGAGCACTGCCTCCTGGTTTGATACCACACTAGCCTCTAGACAGATGCCCAGCTTATGGTAGACTTCCTTCTGTCTCCTCATTTCTACTTTTTGGAGGCCCAGCACTGCTTACAAACAGTTCCCTATATGGTCCTGCCATGGAGATGCCCCATGGAAGGTATGGTTCCCTCCAGTACCCCCAAGGAGAAAAAAGTCATCTGTCAATTAAAATATCATCAATGAAGCCAAAAGCATTTTATAATCTTTGATACAAGTAGATGAATGTAGATGGCAGTATGGCTGTCCGGAGGGGCAGCAGGCTTGCTTTGGAGTCTGGGATTTTCAACAGAATAGGACTGCTACAAAAATTTATAACCAAAGGGTGTGTTTTCTACACAGGAAATCTTTCCTAGTATGTTAAAACTTTATTAAAAGGAGTTTTGAGTGATGAAGGCTTTTGCTATGGGGCAAGGGTGAAAGCCCCTTTTTTGATGGGATCGGAATCTCAGCTCTTGAGCTTTCGAACAGTATTGGGTTGAGCACCCAGTGCCTTGTGTCCTTGGCCGGGCCGTTCGAAATGCATCTGCCTTGCACTTCACATCTTTAATGCAGCAGAATTCTTTGGCTGTGGTGCTGCCTTTGCTGGACCCAGCTAGTCATTGCAAAGAAGGCTCATGTTTCTGGCCAGTTATCAGAACACAGGAGGAGGCAGCTGGCTGGGTGAACCCCGTGGCCTCTCGGCTGGGGCTAAATGGGGGTTTAGTGGACCTCTTTGGGATTTGTCAGAGAGAAAGATCACATTTTCAGTGGGGAGAAAGTAAATTCAGAATCCAGGAAGGGAGAGGTAGCTTATAATAATAGTTTCTTACCTCTGTTCTGGGATTTACATTTCACAAAATGTATACATTATTCAGTGTGGCTCTCTGCCCCCAAAAGTCTGTGAGTTATATATTATTACCCTCCATTTACAGATTTGGAAACAAGAGAGAAGTTACCTGACCAGAATCACTGACTAACAATAGGACTTGCATTAAAGCCTGACTTCTAGTATTACCTTCAACAGGAAACATCAGAGGAAGTGGAGGAGAAGACTACCGCGTTTTACCTTTCCGCCACACAGCAAAGTGGTGGGGCAGAAAGATTCAAGTGCTCTTGGCAGCCTTGTTTGTCATAACTCAGAAAGCACGAGGCTTAGAACAAACAGATAGAGAAGTATAAGCCCCAGCTGCAGGGAGGGCAATTGATACTGATACTGGAATCCGCATGTGACCTCCATCATAATCTGTGAAAATGGGAGATGGTTTAAGAGTTGGGGTTGGCAACCCATGGCCACAAGCCAAGCCTGCCTGCTGCCTGCTCTGTCAAGCACAGCTTACTTGGCCATGCCCACATGTCTAGGTTTTATCTCTGGCTGCTCTTAGGCTCCAATAAAAGAGTAACCACTTGATATAGATACTAGAATGCCCAAACCACTTTTTTTTTTCTATCTGGACCTTTATAGGAAAAGGTTGTGACCCTGATTTAGAACTGATTTTCTCATCTTAAAATATTGGTTCATTCTTGAAGGTGTTAAAAAAAAAAAAAGGAATCGTGAGCTAAGTGGAGTGATGCACATCTGCGGTCCTAGCACTTGAGAAGCTGAGGGAGAGGAGAGAGAGTTGAATGCCAGCCTGGGCTGTATAGTAAGGCCTTGTTTCAGAACAAACCAAACCACACAAAACAAGCATTGTAGGAAAGCCAAATTGAAAAGTGACTAAAAATGTAAGCTAGTAGCTGGAAACATTTTCTGGATGTGCAGTTGCAGTTTTGGAGACACGAAATAAATAAATGATGCTGAACACCAGTGAAGAGAATTGATGCGGGAAGCAGCCTTTATGAGCACCTGCCGCGGGCATGGAACGATGGGATGTGGTTCAGGCCTGGTGAATGCAGAAACGACCTCCATTTCTTGGTGTTTGACTCTTTCTCCTGTCTCAGGCTATCTTGAGTGGTAATACCACGTTCCATGCCATCATCCAGGACTCAGGATCCATCACAGCATGCTGCTACCACCTTCCAATGGTCTTAGGGATTACCTGTGGATTCTTTCCAACTCACCCAATTGGTGAGGGAGACACATGTATGGGAAGCAAAGCTGTATACTTTAGGGACAATTCTTTGAACAGGTCTGCCCACACTCTGGAAGGACTAAGTAGTTATAGGACCTCACACAAAGACTGCTGAAAAGCTCAGGAGGTCCTGCTTTCCTTGTCAAGACCTGTGAGCAGGTCAAATGTTTTGACTTTGTCCCCCCTTGGCTAAGGACTCTCCTCCCCTAGCTATCCCCCACTGCCTTCATTTCTAACTTCCTATTTCCTGACTAGTCACCCCACCCCGACCCCGATTCCTTCCCTTCCCTTTGAACCTGCTTGGGGTTGACTTGTATAGCCTGCTCTTTGGATATAATGTCAACCCCAAATTCTGTAGAACTAGTTTCTGTCCTGTGAGCTGCTTTCATTCAACCTAAATTGACAGAGGGGGGAAAAACTATTGGAACAAAAAATAAACAGCAAGAATTGTGCCTCTTTCACAGTGGCCAGGGTAAGGGGGTGCAGCACTGTGCTCCAAGGCTGAATGGGCCAAGAGCATTTGGCCCGTGTATGTGTGACTCTAAAGTGGTATTTAATTAAAAAGTTGCAAGCTCATGAAACAAAGGATCTTGTTGGGCTCTCCCTTGTACAGTTCCAGTTTCTAGGAAATCATTATGTGTGATTTATGGGCTTCCTTCCCACAGAAGTATGGAAGTTATATGTAGTTCGTGTTTGAAAGAGAAAGAAAAATCCCCTATGGGAGCTCATTATCTGTCTGGCTAACAAAGGACAAAGGACAAATCTGGGAACATCTTTCTTGGCTCACTCATATTTATGACACATCCCATTGGTAGGACATTATTCTCAGGGCAGTTTCTGGAGTTTATTATTGTTATTATTATTATTTTTTTGTCTTCTCATTCTTCACAACTGCATCATTTTTTTTTAAATTTTTATTTTGCAAAACAATTCAGTTCTACATATCAGCCACAGATTCCCTTGTTCTCCCCCCTCCCGCCACCCTCACCTTCCCCCCAGCCCGCCCCCCATTCCCATCTCCTCCAGGGCAAAGCCTTCCCCACAGACTGAGATCAACCTGGTAGACTCAGTCCAGGTAGGTCCAGCCCCCTCCTCCCAGGCTGAGCCAAGCGACCCTGCATAGGCCCCAGGTTTTAAACAGCCAACTCATGCAATGAGCACAGGACCCGGTCCCACTGCCTGGATGCCTCCCAAACAGATCAGGCCAATCAACTGTCTCACCCACTCAAAGGGCCTGATCCAGTTGGTGACTCCTCAGCCATTGGTTCATATTTCATGTGTTTCCGTTCGTTTGGCTATTTGTTGGTATGTACTCACTCATAGCAGGATACTAGATGTGGCACAAGGATGACTGGACTGCTACTCACATCACCAGGGAGGCTACCTGGAAAACAGGACCCCAAGAAAGACACGGGGATCGCCCAATGACAGAGAAATGGAATGAGATCTACATGAACAGCCTGGACATGAGTGGGGGTAGTGAAGGGCGAGGGTCGAGGGAAAGAGAGCTTGGGGGAGCGGGAGATCCCAGCTGGATCAACAACAGAGAGGGAGTACAAGGAATAGGAGACCATGGTAAATGAAGACCACATGAGAATAGGAAGAAGCAAAGTGCTAGAGAGGCCCACAGAAATCCACAAAGATACCCCCACAACAGACTGCTGGCAATGGTCGAGAGACAGCCCGAACTGACCTACTCTGGTGATGGGATGGCCAAACACCCTAAATGTCGTGCTAGAAACCTCATCCAACTACTGAGGGATCTGGATGCAGAGATCCATGACTAGGCCCCAATTGGATCTCTGGGAGTCCAATTAGCGAGAATGAGAAGGGTTTATATGAGCGAGAATTGTTGAGACCAAGGTTGGATAAAGCACAGGGACAAATAGCCAAACGAATTGCATCATTTTTTAAAAGTGTTGAACCAGATGTAAGCTTCTTTCCTTTGGGGTCATCAGTAGAAAAGATGCTATATAAAACCATGACTGGTTCTTTGTGTCACAGATAGTGGTTAACACAGAAACTCACAACTAGCCAAAGTCCACAGTACAGAGAATAAAGTATCAGTAGAGTGTTCAGCCACACATGAGACATCTATAGCACCCCACTGGTGTAGGGACCATCATGGGAGAAGGAGCAGGAAGACTCTAAGAGCCAGAGATGGGGAGGACTGGAGTGAAACAGTGTCTTCAGGATATGACCAGGCTTTGGCACTCATGAAGTCACAGCAACAGTGGTTACCTGCACAAGATGGAGTCATTTGATATCCTAGTCCCTGCCTCCAACTGAGGACCTATAGACTGTTGATAGCTCCTGGCAGGGACAGACATCTTTTTTCTTTAAGAATGTGGATCCATTGGTTGGCCCACACCCATAAGTTATGAGAAGTGAAAATTCTACCTAATGGTTATTACAAACAAAAAAGGGAGGATGTGAAATTTGGGGATGGTAGGGAGGTGGGGGTGGACCTCTAGGGCTTAAGGGAGGGAGTAAAGGATGAGAATACATTGTATGAAATTCTCACAGAATCATTTAAAATACTATATATTTAAAAATAATGAATGGCGAATTCTCCATCTTGTGGAACATTATTTGATTTAGTTAGTTAGCTAGCTAGCTAGTCAGTTATCTAGTTAGCTAGTTAGTTAACTAGCTAGCTAGCTAGTCAATTAGTTTGTTAGTTAGCTTTTTGCTGCTCCACTAGCTAGCTAGCTAGTCAATTAGTTTGTTAGTTAGCTATTTGCTGCTCCAAGTCTGGAACCCAGAGCCTCATGCATATTAAGTATGTGCTCTATCATTGAACTGCATCTCTCTCTCCCAAACCACTTTGAAGAGAAAGGATAGTGTTCCTGTTGGAATGTGAAATGTCCGCATAGTCTCATGTGATTGGCCACTTGGCCTGTACTTGAGTCATTATTTGAAAAAGTTATAGAACCTTTAGAAGATGGGGCTTCTCTGAAAAGAATGTGCCATAGGGACTGGGACTTAGTATATAGCCTATATCACTATAGTCTAGTTTACATTCTTCTTCCTGACTGCTTATGCAATGTGACTGAGCTGACTCCTCCTTCTTCCATATCTTCCTCACCATGTCTGCCCTGCCACAGTGGACCCTATTTCCTTTAGTTAGGAGCCCAAATGAACCCTTTCTCCATAAGTTGCTTCATGTGAGGTATTTTGTCATAAAGACAAAAGTGGCTAACAGAAACGGTCATGGTTCTTTTCTGTTCATGAAAATGATATGGCACCAAGGGGGTTTAGTCTAAGATACATTGTAGTTGTGGGTAGAGATTGTCTTAGAGACTCTGAACTCAACTGAGAGTCACTTCTCACTCATCCATTGTTGTCTTGGTTAGGGTTTCTATTGCTGTGAAGAGACATCTTGACCACAGCAAATCTTATTGGGGTAGCTCATTTACAGTTTCAGAGGTTCAGTCCATTATCATCATTTTTGGTAGGGAGCATGGTAGAATGAAAACAGATTGGTGCTGGAGGAGCTGAGAGTCCTACATCTTTCGGGCAACAGGAAATAGACTAAGACATTTGACAGTATCCTGAGCGTAGGAAACTTCAAAGCCTGCCCTCACAGTGGTGACACACTTCCCCCAAAAAGGCCATACCCACTCCAGCAAAGTACACCTCCTAATAGTGCCACTTCTTATGAGATTATGGGGGCCAATTACATTCTGCTCCCTGGCTTGTAACAATATCAATGCAAAATGGGTTTAGTCCAACTTCAAAAGTCCCCATAGTCTACCACAGTCTCAACAATGTTTAAAAGTCCAAAGTTCCAAGTTTATTCTGAGATTCATGCAATCTCTTAACTGTAATCACCTGTAAAAATCAAAATCAAAAAGCAGATCACATACTTCCAACATATAATGGCACAGGATAGACATTATCATTCCAAAACGCAGAGAAGGGAGCATAGTGAGGAAATAGTGAACCAAAGACCAAAAACCAGCTGGGCAAACTCCAAACTGTGCATCTCCAAGTCTGATGTCGAAATGCTCTTCAGATCTCCAATTCCCCTCAGATTTGTTGACTGCAACACACTTCTTTCTCTTGGGCTTGTTTCACTCCCTGTTAGCGTCTCTCCTCAGCAGGTAACCCACAACTCTGACATCTCAACATCTTGGGTCCTTCAAGACAATCCACGCTCCAACTTCACAGTTTCGCTCAGTGGCCTCTCTACTAGGCCTCCATTCAGGGACACCCCTAACATATGCTTGGCCTCAGTGGCTTTATTTCATAACTCCTTTCTTCTGTCCTTAACTCTAAAGCCAGAACCATGTGGCTGAAGTTGCCAAGTTCTGGTGCTTGAAGGGGCTGGAACATGGTCCCCTCATTAAATTACATCTTCACCAGCTTTCTGTCTTTCATTACCTAAGTTTGGCTGTCCTGAAACTTGTTCTGTAACCAGGCTACTCTCAGACTCAGAAATCTGCCAGCCTCTGCCTTCCCAGTGCTTGGATTAGCCCACCACACCCAGCTCTAAACTTTTCTTTAGTTTTTTTTTTTTTTTCCGTAAGTTGGAAACTTAGCTGGGTGGGATCTTGTCCAGAGGTCACCACTCCCTTTATTACATTTCTTAGTCCGTTTATCTCCTTGAACACAGGATTCAGCTCCATTCCACTTCCTGGTGCTCTTTTTCTTCTCAAAACTTACTTTTGTAATTTACCCTGCTCAGTTTTCTCCTTTTCATTATAAATTTGCATTAGAGTTACCACTAATATCCACACGACAGAGTCAATAGTAGGCTGTTTTGAGATTTCTTTTGTCAAAGGAATTAATCCAAAACTCTTCACTTTAGCCTCAGGCAGACTATTTGGCCAAGGGCAAAAGGCAACTACTTTCTTCACCAAAATATCACAAAAATGATCTCTAGGCAACATACTAAAATTCTTGCCCTCTGAAACCTCTTGAGTGAGTCTCCAATAGTTCAAATAACTCTTAGCACCTTGGTCTTTCATGCTCCTACTAGTATGACCCATTAAGCACTGCTTAAAACATTCCACTGCTTTCAGAACCCACAGTAACAAAGTCCAAATTCCTCCAAACAAACACATGGTCAGGCCTATCAGAGCAATACCCACTTCATGGTACCAACTTCTGTCTTAATTTGGTTTCTTTTGCTGTGAAGAGGCACCTTGACCATGGCAACTCTTATAAGGAAAAAATTTAATTGAGGTGGCTTGTTTACAGTTTTAGAAGTTTAGTCCATTATCTTCATGGCAGGGAGCATTGTGGCATGCGGGCAGACAGATATGGTGATGGAGAAGCTGAGGGTCCTACATCTTGCAGGCAACAGGAGATCAACTGAGACATTTGGCAGTATCCTGAACTTTGGAAACCTCAAAGCCTGCCCTCACAGTGACATACTTCCTCCAACAAGACCACACCCACTCCAAGAAAGCCACACTTCCTAATAGTGTCACTCCTTATGAGATTATGGGGGCCAATTACATTCAAACTACCACAATTGGCATTTTACCATGGGGGTTATTTTTAGTTTTCTGGTCAGTGTGTGTGGTCTGTGTGCCCCAAAGGCCCTACAAACTTATTGAGGGCAGAGGAGCTACTTTGGACATGTTGACTGTCTCCCATATACCTGGAATAGGCCTTGGAAGCTAACATGCATCCTGGCTATTAGAGAGGAAGATACAGCTGGATGGATAAGTGAGCACTCCCACACTGCCTAGAGGGAAAGAGGAATACGTTGTGAGACTATGCCTCCCCTCAAGTGAGCCTTGACATAATCCTTCAAGATTGACTGAGGTCCATGGATCAGCCACCCTTGGTTCCTCTGAATGTAATCTGCAAGTAATGCTCCACTGATGAGAAAAGCATCAGTTGCTCCTTAATTTACCCCTCAGGGTGACCCCACAGTCCAACTCAACAATCCAGGGATACTGAAATGAAGAAGAGCTAAAGGGGTAGTTCATAACTTCTAAAATACATTTAAAATTGTTCTAGATTTTCTCCTCACTAGGAAACACCTCAATGAGATGTCTGAAAATGATAATGCCATTTTATTCCTATAGGTTTGAAAGCTGTCAATCCACCCTGGTAACCATCAGTCAGGCCCTGGGCAAGGGCTGACATGGGATCAAGCTCTGTTCCTGTTTCTATGACTCGGGAGTCTCTGCTTGGCCTTGTACTGATCCCCAGAGATAGAAACAAGTGAAGAGGCAGCACAGAGAGTGCCATGCCGGAGGCCACCTGGCTGCAGTCTCAGTCCTACCGCTGACTAGCTGCAGGCTTCAGGGCATGGCTTTCTCTCTCTGTTATCTGGACTAGCATCTAGCAACTATGCCTCATGGTGGTGTGCTGTGCCAGGGTTGCTGAGACGAGACAGTGGTCGGTAGGGGGCTTAGCATGATGTGAGCACATAGTAGGAGCTTTGTTCATATCATTTACCATTGCTGTGTTTATTATCAGCCCAGCTCCCTGGGAAAAACTGAGAATAGATTTTTATAGAATGTCATAGGAGAGATTGAAGAATAGTAACTCAGGTTGGACTAGATCAACCAGGGTGCATTTATTTCATATATCTGTATTTTCTACATCTACTGTAGAACAGGGTTTACTGAAATGTAGGCTACTTTAAAATTTCTTTTCTTACCATGTCTGAATAACCATGGCCTGTAGTATAATCATTTTAAAGATTTGAACTTTGTCCCTGTGCCCTGCCACATAGCTCATAACTCCCTTGAGGCCCCTAGGGGCCACAGGTATCTTCTCTATGCTGATGAGGTGATAGGTAGCAGGGTACCCATAGAGAACTGTAGAATGGGGATTAATTGTCAAAACAACCAACCCATGTGACTGGAGGGTTGGAACTTTCTCCTGGGTCCCCTCACCTCCAGGGAGAAGAGAGGAGCCTCGAGAAAAGTTGGGCCATTGGTAGATTTCGTCAGTGGAGTCTGTGGATGAACATGAGGCTGGAGTGAGCAAACCAGGAGAGGAGGCAGATGCTCAAACAGCTTAGGACTTCAAAGACGAAGTTTTCAGCAAGAGATCCTCCATCCTCATGTCTAAAGATGAACCAGCGCATCCATCACCTTGTACCCTTTAAACTGGCCACAAGAACGGAAGGGTAATCTGATGACAAGAAAGTAAGTTAGTCATTTTTTCCTGACCCAAAGCTAACAAAACACTAAAAGACAGACTCATAGTAATAAATATGCTTAGCTCCCTCCTATTTCAAACACCTCCTCTGAATTTTAGGCCACGTGAGAACATTTAACTGACTGCAAAGTTGAAGTGATAGCAATGGAACGTGGTTTAAATCTTTTCTTCCTCGGTTGGCCCGATATGTGGAGCACAGTTTTACCCCAGTAATCCTCGGCAGAAGATGGTTTTTATGCCCACCTCAACAAAGGCCCCAGGAACTAGTTCCTTGTTCTAGCCTGGTTCAATCACTTTTGCTTTGCTGTCAGGCCTACCCTCCTTACCCTGTTCTCTGCTTTCTTTAAAAACTGCCCTAACATTTCTTCAGGCTTCTGTGGTTCTCTTTGTGATTTTGTCATTTTTCACTGGCGCTGGGGTCTAAACCCTTGTAGGGGCTGTGCCAGCACTCTGAACTACACCCCCGACTCCCCTCCCCATTTGGTTCTCTGTCTGGGAATGTGTCCTGGGGCAGGCAACCCTAAACTAAGGTTGCATCACCCAAGGACCAAGGTGATTTTCAATAAAACCACCTCAATGATGGGGTTCAGACTGCTCTGTGGTTGGTGAGCCTCAGTGAGGATTTCAAGGTCTGTGAACCTCTAGAGGGGAGAGAGTGCCATCTTACCCACACCCCTACCTTGCTCTGCAAGACTCTGACCTGACTGCTTGTGAGGCACATGTACAATTTATATTAAACGATTAGCTTCAAGTAAAGGGGTTTCCTGAGATATGTGTACCATTCTAGTCACAGGGAGGGCTCATTGGACCCAAAACTAGTCAGTCAGAAATTTTGGGTGTCCTGGGATTTTTCAGCAGGGATCTGGCATGGGAAATAGTCCTGTGGGACTGATTACTGAATCATGGAATTTGTGTTGACTGTGGGTGGTTATAGTGAGAACTGAATTATTTGGTTGAGTACCTGGTGGGTGTCTACAGAAAATGAAAGAACTGGTGTCATGAAGAAAGATACCTCTTTTCTGACATCACAAATATGTGTGAAAATGGTCCAGAGCCGGTGATACCTACTACGTGTCACTGCAGGTCTCAGTAACTTGAAAGCCATCCTTTCTATACAGGACAATAGTATGGCAACCACACCCACATCCAAAGCACAGTGCAGACATTGCTCATCAACTCTTTCTACCAAACCCAGGCTCTGTTTGCATGTGAGCCAATCATTCTCTGATGTCCTGGCCATTCAGACCCTGGCGCTGGATCCTTCCCAACTGACACGGGCCATAAGACACTTAGATGTGGTTCTGGATGAATTTGAAGCTTATTAAAGCTCCAACCTTCTTCCCCTATCCCTCTTACACACATTGGGAGATAGGAGAATCGAAGTTTAATAACAACTATTGCCTCTTACAGAAGTGCCCTTTAAGATCTAGAGAGAATTGGCTCAAAGTTCTCAGGCCTGATGATGTATCTGTTCTTTGTGGCACCAGAAGATTTTTGGCTTCTCAAAGAATCCCCAGGTTGGGTTATCACAATGCTATATCTGCTTAATATAGCAGTGTACCCTATTGGATGTCCTAACATGGCTACGAGTCCTTAGCCTATTGTTCTAGATTTATTCTTGCCCTCCTCAGCACACACCCTTTCTTCCAGCTTTCATGAAGTGCTTAAATCTGGGAAGATGGAAGTGGGTTTGCCCAATGGCCATCCTCTTCCTGGAGTCCATTAACTTCCACCCCATTGTCCTCTCCTTATCCCTCCTTACCCTCCTCTTTCTCCAGTCAAGTCTCTCCTCCCTCTCTCCCTTGCTTCCTTCTGTCCTTCCTCCTTTCTCCCTTTTCTTAAAAAAACCACATTGCCTGTGTTGATGTCTGAAGCTCCTGAGACCATCAAAGTCTGCGGATGGCGGAGGTCGGGCCGCCACTTGGGGCACATACACACAGGCAGGCAAAACACGTAAGCACATAAAATCAAATAAGTCTACATCTAAAAAAAGATAATGACTTTCCCTAGGCTGTCTTGTAACTAGATACTGACAAGCAACAAATAAGATTTAGACACAGTCTTGTACAGAACTTAGAACTGTCTTTCCTTTGGTCCTCTTCCTAGGATGCCTGGAACTTTAGAACCGTCTTACCCTCCCCCGCCAAAAATAGAATGCTTAATGACTTTGTCAAACTGCCCAGATTGACTTACTTCCAGTTTTCTATTTGTTTGAAAATAAAACTTCTATCTTATTTAAGATTTGGGCTTATCTATAATTGTGCAGGCAATTCATTTATTCTCAAAGATCATGTTTTTCCTAGTTCTTATATAAAGCATGTGTGAGATGCATTCCTTTTAATTTATAAAGTTCAATAGGGAAGGGTCCATCTTGAACCTGAACAGATGGAGTGTTGAATGCTTCCTCTCTGCTCTGGCTCAGGCTACAGAGACTCCAGTGGCTTCCACAGGCCAGCGACCAGCAGAACATGCTAATGCTTGTATCATCATTAGGCACAGAACCCCGTTATTCCCATGCTGGGCTTCTGGGGAAACCTCAGTTTTGTGGCTGGAACGACAGACCTCACCCAAAAGTTGAGAAGTTCACATCAATCAAAGCACACATTTAGGAATAATCCAAACATCAAGCAGATGCCGTTATCAAAATGCTGAGTGTGTATTCCCCAAATGAAAGTCAAACATGAAAAATAAGCTAAACTAAAGCATGTACTGTTCCTTTGACCAACACTGCTTCCTCAAATACCAGTAGGGGCATCTTCTAAGAAACTGCCAGTGTTGTAGACTTAGCTGACAGATCCACAAGCTGCTCTCCTTCCATCTCCGCCAGGGACATGGATGAGCTAAGGCTTCAGACAAATAGTAATTAGCTGATTTTGGTGTTCATTTTTTTTTTAAAGATTTATTTATTATGTATACAGTGTTCTGTCTACATATACACCTGCAGGCCAGAAGAGGGCACCAGATCTCATTAAGGATGGTTGTGAGCCACCATGTGGTTGCTGGGAATTGAACTCAGGACCTCTGGAAGAACAGCCAGTGCTATTAACGGCTGAGCCATCTCGATATGAGCATCATTTTTTATGCTCATATCTCATACATCTTCTAGAGTTCTTACACCTAGACATGATGTGTGTGTGTGTGTGTGTGTGATTTCTTATGTTTATGTGGAGAATCTTAGTATTCGTATTTTATTGATAATGATATCAAATTCCATGAACAATAATGATGTTGATCATAACAGGAAATGCTTCTGATAGTTTCTTGTTCCCCTCTGATGCCTCCTCTATTCCCTCCACCTCCAATGGCATCTGTGCCTCTCAGAAAAAGCTTTTTCCTAATTAAAACAAGCTAACAGACATAATTAAAATGAACTTTTACACACAGTAAAAAGGCGGGTGAAACAGAAGTTAGAAGTTACCTGTGATATCGTTAAATATAGATGACCACTTCACAGAGGCCCCCACTCTCCCCAGGAGTGTGCTCCCACATAATGGTGGTTTATACTTTTGCCCAGTCTTGTCATGGCCACTTCCTCCAGTGTCTGGATGGATGCCTGTGATATACATTTTAAAATATTTCTTTTCAGATTTACAATCTCATATTTCATATGCTTGTTTTTCATCTTTCTTTGAGATGATAATATAATTACATACATTCCTCCTTCTTTTTCCTTCCTCCAAACTCTCCCATAAACCCCTCTTTTCCTTCTTTTGAATTCATGGCCTCTTTTTTCATTAATTGTTGTTGCATGCATATATGTAGACCATACCATATATGAATATGTATTTCAAGTTAATTATAAATCTATACCATTTTAACATGACACATATTATATATGCAGAGCTTTTCTTCTTATATTACACACACACATACTGCTGTGTGTGTAGCATTTTAGGACACCTCCCTGATTCAGAAGTTTGACAAGTATTACCAAATGGTCCTCCAGACAGTATGGACTGGCTATCACTCCATTCAGGACAGGGTTTATAGCTTCCTCACCCCCGACAAACCTGGGCAGTGACTACATCATTGCAATTTACTGGCTGAATTGTTATCTCAACATCAGTTTTATTTTGAATTAGCATAGATGTATTGTCTTTCCTGAATCTACTAGCTTTTGTGTTCACTTCCTATTTCCTGTGCCCAGTCCTGAGTCGGAAGCGGTACCTTTTTGGTTATTGACTAGACTAGCTGTTGGTTAATCCATTTCATTGGGTTCACAAATAATCAGCCTTCTTTCTGTCTTCTTCTACATCATTTTAAAATTTTCTTTCTTTTATTTTTTTTGTTTTGTTTTTTGAGACAGGGTTTCTCTATGTAGTTCTGGAACTCACACTCTATAGACCAGGCTGCCCTTGAACTCACAGAGATCCACCTGCTGCTGCCTCCCAAGTGCTCAGATTAAAGGAATGCACCACCACTGTCTAGCTACATCATTTTTTTAAACCTTTATTATTTTCTCCTTTCCATTTCCTTGTTATCTTTGTGGCATTTTTTTTACACATTTGAGAGACTTATGCCCTAAGCATTTTAGTCTTTCTTGCTATTAACAAACATATGAAGATGATTTCTCTCATCTGAAGTTTTGCTGTATCTTATAGAATTTTGGCTGAAATGTTCTCACATTGTTTCCTACATATTTTGTATCTGTAGCTTTGATATTCTCTTGCATATGAAAGGTGTGTTTTTTAAATTTATTTTAATTTGTTAGCAGGGTTTAATTTGGGTAGTTTCTTAGTGACTTTTCTATTGCCGGAAAGAGACTCATGACAAGGCAATCTATAAAAGAAGACATTCATGATCATTGTTCTCTGCATTTTGACCAGTGCGATTTTCTGTAATGGTCTCCCTCCACCCTTGGATGAAGGGTTAAAGCTACGTTTATCTCTGGCTATAAGAATAGCTATTTAGGATTCATGCTGAATTACTAAAGTTGAAGTAGTAGTTCTACTCTAAGATCCATGAACTCAGTAGATCCAGCATGTTGTCTAGGTTCCAGTTCCAGTCATGATTTTCACCTTGTTGAGTAGCCCTTAAGTCCAATTAATCAGCCCTTGGTTCCTGGCAGTGTATGGGTGCCATGCTGGTCATTGCTGTGGTTCATCTGTATCACCGCTAGGTAGGACTATTGGTTGCTTCCCAGCCTTGGCAGCTTACATAGCATCTTCTGGTCTCAGGGAGCAGTTTTCAGGTTGAATCTTCTAATTCCCATATCCAAAGTACATAGTATCTTCAGTAATAGGGACTTGTCTTCAACCACCAGAGGAGACCAAGGGTAATGGTAATAATGTATGTTTTTTTTTTTTGGAATCTCTTTGATAGCTTGAAAGGGAGTGTCTTATGCCTGGTACTGGAGTTTTGTTAGATGGTCTACGACCCTTGGTAAGGAACTTTGTCAGCTCAAGTCTCATAACTTTATTTAAATTCTGTGTGTGTGTGTGTGTGTGTGTGTGTGTGTGTGTGTGTGTGTGTGTGGTGTGTAAAATATGTAACTTGGGGTAAATAAAAAATATAATTCCTTATAGCTTTTTCAAATATCCATATTTTTCTCTCTTCCCGTCTCCTTATATTGAGGTAGGGTCTTGCTATGAAGCTCAGATGGGTCTAGAATCCTGAATCCTACCTGCTCAACCTTCCAAGCCCTGGGATCTGAAGCGAGTGATGCTCTTTTAGATCCTCTTCATGTTCATTATGCGATATCCCCCTTTCTGGGGGGTGTGGGGAAGATGCTCTGAGAGACAAAATTTCTATGTAGGAAACTTCCTCCTTTCGCCTTTACTCTTTTCTCTTTTTTCTTATCCATATTTTAAATAGCAGGTAGTCTGTTTTTCTCTTTGTGAAAGGAATTGTTTCCTTGAACAGTGAGAACACTTCCGCTATGACACGAACTTTAAGGTAGATGTTGGCAGTCCCTCAGCTTCTCAGGAGGACAGCCATGGCTGTTGGTGACCTTGACTCCATGTTGTTAACCTCTAGTCTTGTGGAAACTCCTGCCCTGAACGAGTGGATTCTACCTCACCCGTGGGTTATCTTCCCATCTCAGTTCCTCCGTTCTGATGTGGGGGACTCTTTCATGCAGTTTGAGCCTCAGAAGAAGCCCCAAACTAGTAGGCTTTCAGCAGAGTCTAGCCTTGTCTTTACCCACGGCCTTTGCTGCCAGGCTTGGAACCTTTCTGTGCTGTGCTGTTATTACATACTTGCCTGTCACCATCTGGTAGATGCACATCTGATCAAAATAGCTTCTCTCCCCTGAAGCTTCACCCCTGGGACTCAGAATTTCCTTTGTCAGGTGAAGAAAGGGGGCTGGGCTCTAGAGGGCCATTCATTGAGTAACTGACTCATCGTGGAGCTTTACCTTGTTCCCTGGTCAGCCCCACTCTCCTGTGTGAGACATCCGTGGGGGTTCTTTTGACTCAAAGTATATTCCTTCCATTTGATCATAAAAGTTTCATACCTAAATGATATATCAAGATACTTCATCAGCACATTAGATCATTTCTATAATTTCTTTGTTAATTTTACTTCTTTGGGTAAACTTTCTATAGCTTGAAAAGGGATACTCTGTGTCTTCCTGCTAGACTGCACTTAACCCTTGACATTCTCTGATTCTCCCTCCCCCTACAGCACTCAACTACTCAACCTTTGAAGGTTTCCCTCTTTAATTGCCTTATGTTTTGGTCATGTGTACTAACCTCATGCTACTCCAAAGACCTGTGCTTTTAATTTACAACGCGTTGGCCATATCTTTATAAAGCATGCTGTACACTGAATTTGTAGAAAATGAAGTCTGAATTAGATACACAATGCCAAACTGGATTTTGCTTCTTAGACCAACAAACATCACATTCCTCACCATACAGTTTTCAAGTACTTATTCCTAAGCTTGTAGATTTCTATACTGTTGGTGGGATGAACCCACAGAGCAGATGGCTTCTACAAAGCCCCTATGAGGAGTGTCACTCTGAGCTCTCAAGGACACTGCCATAAGAGTATTATCTAGTGTGTCCAGCGCCTGCCTCTACCCTACACAGTGCCTAGCATTACAATCCACTACTGCTGTTTCCTGGCAAACGACTGGCGGTAACCATATGAATAACAGAATAATACTCCAAGTAGCATGTACCTCCTGAGGTCAAAACTCCTAAGTTTATCCCTGACCCTCACAGCTTCCTTTTGCAGAGGAAGGACACAGCTGCTCAGATTCAGATTTGAAGCCAAGGCCAAGAAAGGAGGAGGTCTGCACACCCGAGGCCTTTCCATCCATGCTGTTCGATTTGAGCCGGGTCGCTTCCCTCACATGTGGTTTCATGTCTCTATTGGGAGTATGAAGCAAGGTGTGAAAGACAAGGCAGGATATTAACCAGACCAGGGCCTGAGCCAGGTGTGATCTTTCTGTCTTCTGTCTGTCACTTTATTTATCATCCTTCTCTGAGGACCTCCGGAGGACCCTCTGACTCCCAGTCACATAAACATAGGTTCCTCTAAAGAAGGCTTCTGTGACGAGAGCTTGCTGGGTCATACCATCCCAGGAGTAGGAAATAATAAGACCTTCATGGTCTGCCTTGTTGGTTGTGTTAGTCATTTTTGCATGGCTGCTACCAAAATTTGTCAGAGAGGCACCTGAAGGGAAGCAGGGCTGATTTTGTCTCAGAGTTTTAGGGGCTTTACAGCCCACAGTAGTAGGGGAGGCAGAGTGGCGTGGCTCAGTCTGCGGCAGCGAGAGTATGCAGCACCAACTGTTCACTTACTGGTAGACCAGAAGACACAGTGTAGCCACAACCAGGGCATAGGCTAGGATCTTCAAAGGCCCACTTGGAGCCTCTTTTCTCCAGCTACCCTTTTCTTCCTATAGGTTCCACAGTCCCCAGGATAGCACCATCAGCCAGGGAACAAACACTCAAATAAGAGCTGGGGTGAGGGGTGTGTGTGGGGGTGTGTGTGTGTCACTTTGCATTCAAACCATGAGACCCTGCCAGCATCCTGATCCAAGGGTCTAATATCATGATGGGGAAACTCCAAAAATGCTTAGGACAAAAAGAAGGTAGCTCAGTTGCTAGTCAAATGGTCCCAATCTCTTGAACCAAGCATCATTGTTGTGCAAGGACCTGGCCATTGAAGACACAGGCCGTGCTCTGGACTGATAGGGGAGAAAATAAAGAGAGCCCATGACCAAAGAGCAGACATCCACCGAAAGGGGTAGAGTGCAATAGAAGTAGGGAAGGGTGGCATTTAAGGACAAAGACCCCTTCATAAATTATTGAAAGATACTGTTATCCTAAACTATGCACGAGTGTGTAAAGTATCTTATCCACGGACCTCCCTCGACTATGTAGCATCCCTCCTCTGCTATCCTAAGTGGCAATCTCATTTTGCATCTGCTCTTCTTGAGTCTTATGATTATGCTTATAGCTTCCAGTTGTCATAGTTAACTTCTGTTGAAAATGTAACACACCAGGAAAGAGGTAACCTCAATGGAGGAATGGCTTACCTTGGCTTGGTCTGTTGGCATGTCTGCACAAGTATTTTCTTGATTGCTGGTTGATGTGGGAGTGTGGATGGTGCCACCCCTGGGCAGGTAGATGGAGACTGTATAAGAAAAGGTAGTTCAGTGAGCTAGAGGAAACATGCCAGCAAGGAGCGTTCCTCCATGGTCTCTACTTTAGTTTCTGTGTACAAATTCCTGCCTCAATCTCCTACCCAGGCTTCCATCAGTGATGGACTATTACCTATAAGGCAAATAAGCCCTGGGTTTGTGGTATTTTATCACAGCAACAGAAAGCAAACTAGGTCATTTGTCTACAAATTTGTTAGATGCTAACTTTTCTTCAGTTATTACTAGGTGAATGTGATGCATGAAAGACTCTCAGGTCCGTGGCAGGCATTCAGCCAGTGTGCTCTCCTGTTTCTGACCCTGTGGGCTCCACTGTCTGAGCACAGCCTGTCTATTGTGATAAACACCAAGCAGACATTTAAATTCCTGTGAACAATGACTTGAGAAGGTGAAGCAATGAAAAGCAGAGGGATGATTTGGGCCCAAGAATAAATAGTGATGAGTAGGCAGGCCATACTATGCCTAGGATTTGTCAGCTTTTAACAACACTGTTAAAGCTTTTCTTCGCTCTGAAATAGGCAAAAGGGGTCTGGAAGGTGGCTCAGATAGTCAAGTACCTGTTGCATAAACAGAAGGATCTAGGCTTGAATCCTCAGCAGCCTCATAAAAGCCTGGCATGGCATGGTTTGCCTGTAATCCCAAAGCTGGGGAGGCAGAAATAGGTGAGTGCTAGAGTTCACTGGCCAGCCAGCCTAGCCAAACTGGTGAGCTCCAAGTTCAATGAAAGACCCTGCTTCAAAGAATAAAGTAGAGTGATTGAGAATGACACTTGATGTCAATCTATAGAATCCATGTGCGTATAAGTGCATGCACCTACACACACACACACACACACACACACACACACACATGCACACACACACACACACACACTGGGGATAGCAAAGGGAGTTTTAAGAAGTTTAGGGTAGATCTTTTTAAAACCCTGTAACCCCATAACTCCATAACCCATTATGTTATTTGTCAGGTAATTGTTGATTTGATAGTGGAGCCTGAAGAATACATTCTTCTTCCCCAGGAAGCCTTGAGTCTGTTGGATCCAATGACCTTGGAGATATCTTAGAAGGAACTGGTGATCTGTCACCAGGGAAGAGTGTAAATGATTTGATGTCTTTTGAAAGCACAGCTACATGGAGCCGCAAGGGTGGTTCAGACTATGTTTGGGGGAAGTTTCAGCTCCAGGTTTATTTCATAGCTGGACATGAGAGTTACTACTCCCTAGACTAGTGTTTCTCACTCAGGAGAGGTTTTGAACATTGAGTGATGTCTAGAGATAGTTTTCATTGCTTTCTAATTGTGGCCATGTTTGAACCAGGAGTGGCATTGTTTCTGGCACCCAGGTAGGAGATCTGAGGATGTTGATAAGTACTCTATCATGCAGAAGACTGTCCTATATCAAGGCATCCTGCACCAAATACCAACAGTGCAAAGTTTTAGAAACTCTGCTCTCAAAGGATGTCCTGAGGTAGAGGGCGACTCTGGGGGAGTTACTCATGGGAGTTCCCCGTGTTTCTTTCTAGACATAGCTGTTGCCGTGGTTGCCATTTGCCAGGCCCTGCATCAGGTGCCGGTCCCCAACATGCAGTTCTTCATGCTCCCTGACCAAAAGCTGCTCCATGTTTAAATATTGCCAAACCTCAAAAACTGTCACAGTGCCGAACACGTAGAAGACCACACAGAATGGGGACTGTGTGCTGAGCAGCCCTCACACTGAGATGTGTGGCCCTCAGACAACTCCCTTACCTGGAGTGTGAAGGCTGAGCAGCGAACAGAGCTCAGCCCCTCTCTCCACCCTCCTCTCTGCCCCACACTATGCTATGGCCACTCCATATTTCTGTTGTACTACAATGCCAGGCCATGGAAGTGATTTTCGTCCAAGTGAGTTGATGCTCTCCATAGCTACCTCTGAGATGCACGCTGCTGCTCTGACTCAATTGTTGCCTAGCACCTGGCAAGAAGAAGTCTCCAAGCTGCTCCTGAACAATAGAAGAGATGCCACGGGACACATTTCAGAAATAGGCTGTTGATGCAGCACCATCCCCAGGAGGTAGATAAATCTTCCATTCTCTCCGTGGAACCTTTTACTGGACATTGATGGGGCTCCTAGTCACACAGCAGAAATTCATTTACAGCCAAATGGGGGAGGTAAGTGTGGCCATAAGCAAAATGCACGGGGGACAACCTCAGCTCATGAAGCAGCAGGAAGTTGGAGAAGAGCCACGTGCAAAGAGCTGCCTGGAAACTAGAGGTGGGGTGTGTGGGAGGGGGTGGTGGTGCTTAACACAACGTAAGGCCCAAGAGCCGTTCATGTGTGCACTCACTACTTTCCTCATCATTGGGCCGAACACCTGACAGAAAAGCAGCTTCTGAGAAGAGAGATTTCTTTCTGCCTGACAGTTCAGGGATGTATGACATCATGGTGGGAAAGGCAGTATGGCTGGAGTGCTTGGTCAGTGGTTGATCTTAGCAGGTGGTTACTGCCCAGGGAAGAGAGAGCTCTGGCTGAGCGAGGGGCCTAGCTCTAGCCCTCAAATCTCAGGCCCCCAGCGATGTGTACCTGCCAGCTAAATCCATGTCCAAAAGGTGATAAAGCCCCCAAGAACAGTGCCACCAGCCGGGGGACCAAGAATTCAAGCACATGAGCCAATGAAGGTCATTTCACACTTAAACCATAACAGCATGGGAAGCCATTTCGTCACTGGCTGTAAGCACTGAAAAGGCCTCCTCGGCTCCTCTTTAGGGTCTGGCCTCCCATCACTTCCCCCCTCTCTTTTCCTTTACTGTCCCCTCTGTCTTCCTGTTGGCCACTGAGCCTTGCCCTAGCAGGCTGCTGATCTTCACCTTTCTAATTCTCAGCTGTGAAAATGTATGGACCCAAAAGTAGAACCTGTAAAATGACAACTTAGATCTGATAAAAATTATTAACTCAGTGAAACAATAGTTCTACAAGGGATTATAGAGTGGAAAGATATTAGTATGTTAGTATTATTGTCAATAATGAAAAGAGCAAGTGTTGATCCCAGGACATGAAGGAGCCATCTCACGGAGGTCTGCAAGTGGGATACTCCTCCATAAGGTGGCCCAGATATGTCTGTTTTAGCCAGAGGTAACTGGGGCTAATAGACAGTGAAAATCTAAGATGTTGGCTTGGGGAATCTAAGAATTAGAAACAAAGATGTTTTGAATAATAAGTATTTTGACATATTTATCTGAAGCATTGAGGGCCAAGTGCCAAAGAGAAAGAAAAAATAGTAAATAATGAAGATAAATCACAAATCCATGAACAACACACTTCGAAAGTCAAAGCTGGGAACATTTTATCCACCTCATGCTGGCTAAATTACCTTGGAGATGTTTAAAGCCTACCTTAGTGTCCATGAGAAGATAAATTACAAAACCAAGAGCCCAAAAACAAAGACCTGACAATTGCAGTAGCCATGGTAGACGAAGAAAGTTCTTCCTGTGGAATTTTCCAGTACAACCAAAATAATCCTGGATCCCAAAGCCAGCATTGCCAAAGTATTGCATAATCTATGGCCCTGTTTATTAATCACCCCTGTTAATTAACTGTGAGATTTGGGAAATGTTACTTAGCTTTCTGAGACATGTTTCTATATTTAAAAAAAAAAACCCAGATATATTGAGTATGGGTATTGTTTTTGACATTTGCTTATGTCTGCCCAAGGGAAATGGATCCCTTCTCCCCTTTATCTCTGCACAGTGGTCTCCTTTGTTTCTTTCAAAGAGGTCAAAGCATTAAAAATAGAAGTCATGTTTAGATCTAGATTTGGAGGTCATTTCTCATGCAAATTCAAATCCATTCTCAGTGTTTTAGGGAAGTAATTATAACGGCACTTTTTTTCTTCCCCGCCCTCCTTCCTGCACTGGCAGCCATGTTGAGCCTCCTTCTAAACCCCATAAGGTAGTTTTCAAAATACTCTGTTATTTAAAAAGTGTTTTCTTGTTTGTTTAAATGATGTGGAAGTTTCGTTTTGTTTTTAAACAAAGGAGACCTTATGCAGAGGAGGAATATATAAAACAAGCCCAAGTCACTCTGCTCCCTTTGAAATGGGGCATGCTGATTCCACCTCTTCCCATGCTGGCTATTTTCCAGTTCATTCCAGGAAACCCTGGATGTTTCTAAAGAAATGTCAGGATACCATTGACTATATCTTTTTTTTTTTTTTTTTTTTTTTTTTTTTTTTTTTTTTTGAGCTGAGGACCGAACCCAGGGCCTTGTGCTTGCTAGGCAAGCGCTCTACCACTGAGCTAAATCCCCAACCCCGACTAATCTTAAGAGGCACCAGTATATACTAATGAGACAGCAGCATCCATTCTTCCATTCCCAGAAAGTGTATTGAAACCAACCCGGCTTAGCTGGGAGGGGGTGGGCAAGCTGAGAGTAAACATGTATGTGACTTCCCCAACAACCACAATTGCTGTAGGAGATACAGTTCCTTGGCCTAGATCTGCCTGTGAGGATGCTAAACATCTATGTGGAACCAAGGCAAGAAATCAGTCATCCAGATGTCTCCAAAGAAAATACTGTGGCACTGTGGGACTTTCACATATTCATGGTAGTCTGTGAGAACTCACTTCCCATTTCCTTGCCTTGGGGCCCACAGTTTCTACTTTCTAGAATAACGTTCATCCTTCTGTGTATACCTACCTATCAGGCTCACTCACCTTCTGAGGCCTCCTGTGTGTGATCCTCCTTCATCTTGGGCCCAGGATTCTTCCTTTTGTATGATTTTCACCTTTGCCTCCTCTACTTTCTGCTAACTTCCTCAAATTTCCTTCTAACTTAGACTAGTCCTATGCATTGCAGGTATGTTTATCCTCTCATTGCCTCAGTCAATACCTAACAGGAACAACTAAAGAGAGTACATATTATTTTGGGCTCCTCGTTCCTAATGGTTTGGTCAATGGCTTCTGTGCGCCATGTCATTAGGTGGAGCATCACAGTGGTGGAAGCATGTGGAGAGGGCTGTTCTTGCTTTCTTCTGTATAAGATGCAGAATGCGGGCTGGAGAGATGGCTCAGAGGTTAAGAATGCTGGCTGTTCTTCCAGAGGTCCTGAGTTCAATTCCCAGCACCCATATGGTGGCTCACAACCATCTGTAATGAGATCTGGCTCCCTCTTCTGACCTGCAGGGATACATGCAAACAGAACACTGTATGTATAATAAATGAATAAATCTTAAAAAAAAAAAAAAGATGCAGAATGCTAGCCAGAAAGTACCAGAGCCAAGACCCCCAAAAGACCGACAGTTAGCTACTGCCTTCAGGCGTATACCGCCATCTAGGGTTTCTAGTACCTCCTACATTACATGATCTACTTGGAGGCCAAGCATTTAGGATGTGAGCCTGTGGAGCTCACGGACTCTGAATGGATGTGGTATTGATCAAGGATGCATCAGTTGCTTGTATTGTTAACTTGATATTGTTTTATTAAATAGGGGTACTCTACAAAGTGTTACACCAGGGAGGATCATTTCTAAAGAAAAACCAAACCTTGTTGTTTCTGCCTTCCTTCCTTTTGAGTATCAGATGGAAACTGGGAAAGCTATATCCACATTATTACTTCTACAACAGCCTTGTTTTCTCTTGATTCTCAGTGTTCATTAGAGGCTATATACTGCTTTCACTGAATGAGATCATTTCCATCTTGGTTTTCTATGATTATAATGAGTTGTTGAAGAACACTCTCCACCCCCTGACAATCAAATTGCCTGGCTTGGATACCTCTTTATCTATTCACCATGCAGCAGATTTTTGGGAACCTAATATTTCCAAAGAAAATACTTTATTTTGGACATTTCATCGCCCTTTGCCTGAGTGATTGCAGAAGAGTGTTGTTTTCGTCGAGGGTGGTGCCCATAGAAACTATTTTAGTGAGACAAATTTCTATCTACAAATATTTATTGAGAACTGTACCACATCCCATGCTGAGTAGTACAGCAAGCTCAGAGATAAATACCACGTTCCAATGAACCAGACAGAACCCCGTCCTCGAGTGGATAATCAAGTACAAGGCAAGACATCCTGGCGCATTATTAGATAGGAACTGGCTTTTGTTTACTCCGAGTTTTCTGTCAGGAATTCATGGCATTTTACAAAGAAACATGAAAAAGTCTTAGTGGTAAGAATGGTTTGGAAGAGGGAAATAAAGACGTCTGAAGTCAAAAGCGTGGCTAGCTGACAAATAAACCTCCTGGCATCTTCTGGAAACAAGGGACTTCTCTTCTCTGTGCAGGAAGAGGTCCCCTGTCAATGCACAGCATGCAACTCAGAGGAGACATCCAGTAAACAAGGGTGAAATGCGAGCTTCTTCCACATTAGGCTTTGTGGCAATTCTTTTAACTTCGCTGAACACAACTTTGAAAAATCTGAACTTCGGGGTCACATTTTGTGAACCAGGGTAGAGTGAAGAGTTAAAATCTGGAGACTATTGCCTGTTTCTTTCACTCTGGATAGAGTATGTTCTGTCTGAAGAAAGAGGATGGGAAGAAGCATGGCAGTCACACTGCTATAGTCTAATAGCTATCTGTTCTTTAAAATACACCCCAAAGGGTCTCACTGTGTGTCTGAGGGTTTCTGTTGCTGGTATAAACACCAGGACCAAAACAACTTGGGGGAGAAAGGGTTTATTTCACCTTATGGTTTGTAGTCCCTCATCCAAGGAAGTCAGAGCAGGAAGCTGGAGGCAGGCGCTGATGCAGAGCCATGGAGTAACTCAGCTCACAGGCTTGCTCTTCTAAGAGCTCAGCCTGCATTCTTATAGCACCCAGGACCACCAGCCCAGAGATGGCACTGCCCACAGTGAACCGTACCCTCCCACATCAATTACTAATTACAAAAATGTACCACAGGCCAAGATGAGTGGGGGCATTTTCTCAGTTAAGAGTCCTTCTTCCCAAATGACTCTAACTTGTGCCAAGTTGACATAAAGCTAGTCAGTACACTGTGTATCCCAGGCTGACCCAGAACTCATTATATAGTTCAGGCTGCCCTTGAATTCATGGTCTTCCTGTCTCAGGCTCCTAAATTCTGGCGTTACAGGCATGTGCTTTCTTTCTCTCCCACTGAAGGATTTTCTCTTGAATTGAATCATGTCTACATGTTGTTTTGATAGGGAGAAATCATCTCTCTGTGTCTATGGTTTCCTTCTTCCCAGCTTAAGACAGGCAGGGAGGAGAGAGCAGGGAGGAGGGAGCAGGGACTCTTCATCCTTCCTGCGTCTTTTGCTTAAGCACTTGAATCCACGTCCTCACGACTGTAGGTACTTACTAATGCTCTTCAGTATTACACCTTCACACATTGAGGACAGAAGGGCTCGAAAATGCCACTGTGAAGAAAAAATGTATATGGGGTGTGTGTCTCTGTGTGTCTGTGTCTGTGTGTCTGTGTGTGTGTTGCTATCCTATTGAGCAGAAGTCATTTTTTGGTCACCTAATTGTAGGTGTCTGTAATTCCAAATTTGTAATATGAGGAGAGGGGAGTTAAGAATGGAGGTTTGGAAGGACAGTAGCTGTGGCATTCAGTGCAAGGCCTCATGGACTGTGAATGTAATTTTCGGAGAGCAGAGGGAGAAAGGTTTTTCAAAAAGCCATAAAAGAGAACAGAAGGAGCAATATCAGGGCCCAGGCCTGCAGTCCCACACGAAGAGGGAGGAGGCAGGAGATCTGTGACTAAGAGCCAGCTTAGTCACAAAGACCCTATCTGAAAACAAATTAACAACAAAACAACAGCAAACAGTCAGAAAAAGAAGCCAAGAAGTTTAAAATAGTAACAGCACGGCTTACAAACTGGAACTTTAAGAGAGAGTATAAAATTAAATATCTGCTATTAAAACTATTATTAAGTTCGGCTCCTCTGGCATCCTCATTTGAATGAGAAACACACTAGTAGCAGGCTATGTGAGCAGGAAATTATTCAGATTACAAGTGATACATTTTTCCCTCAGAACATACAGTCTTGGTTAGAGCAGTTGTAATTACTCACTTAGTGAATTAGGAAAACATATATTTGGAAAGAAGTATGGCAGAGGCCAGCCTCTTCCTTCTCTACTCGGACTTACGAAAGAGAGAGTCATTTCTTGGAAGCCCAAAAGCAATGCATTTCCTTAGTTCAAAGGGTGATGAGGCCTTATTTGCATTTAACAAATCAGCAAATGTGCTGGAGATGATTGACAGACATAAAGTAAATCCTGGTATGAGGTTCTGATGCCCATGCCCTTGTGTCCTTTGAGGGAGCCACAGTCCCAAAGCCACAAGCCAAATGGGACACAATGCAGAATACTTTATCCGCCCCTTAAAACCAGGGATTTTTTTCGTCCTTTTGGTTTATTTTATTTTATGTATATGAATGTTTTACCTGTATATATGTGTTTGCACTGCATGTGTCCCTGGTGCCTATGGAGATTAGAACAAAGTGTTGTATTCACCCGGAACTAGAGTTAGAGATGGTTGTGAAGTGCCATGTGGATGCTTAGAACTGAACCCGCATCCTCTGTGAGAGCAACCAGTGCTCTTAGCTGCTGAGCCATTTTTCAAGCCCCTAAAAGATGAACGTGCAAGGAAAGAAAATATTCATATATATGCATACATGTATAAATATGCATGTAAATACCATATATATATATGTACCTGTGTATGACTTAAGTTTTGGAACACTATGCAAACTCACACAGACGAAAATCTAAAAAGGCTTGCTCGAATGTTAGGTTTTACTGTAGAAGAGAATTATGGGTGGTGTTTTTTTCTTAGTTTTTAAAATAAACTTGGTATGGGTGGGTGGGTATGGCTTTAATAATGAGATAAAAATAATCATTGTAAGGAAAATTTTATAAAACCACTTCATAAGCCAAGACAGTCTCGTTCCCTTTGCCTAACAAAGAATTCTGTTAAGTTTTCTACTGAAACCTTGCCATGCAGACCTATCAACCAGATTTGTCACCGTCTCTTCAAAGGAGGGGACTCTGGTTCAAATTCATCCTTAGCCCAAAGCAGCTAATTTGATTTTATCAGCCATCAGCAAAGCCCTCGCATTCAATAATTTATGCATTTTTTAGCTCCATCCCTACAGGGCAAGATTCATGGCTTAATGGAAACCATTGCACTGTGAGGCAGCTAGACTTCAACTTCCATGTCATCCCTGAAAAGCTTACAGCCTGGTACTGAGTGGTCACCCGGAGCCCGTTTCTTTGATCTGACAGCATTGGATAGGAACGCAGAGGTAGACACAAGATGCCAAAGAGTGGTGTGCTCGTCTTAGTCCTGGAGTGGGAGGCCCAGTGGACAGACAGGTGCAAAGGTGGTTTTACCATAGATTTGTATGGATAGTATGCTTACATTAAAAGTTAGCTAGTTGCCCAGGTATGGGGGTAACCCTAGCACTCAGGAGGCTGAGTCAGTGAGATTGTAAATTAAAGGTCAGCCTGGGCTACAGAGTGAGAGACTCTGCCTCAGAAACAAACAAGCAAATAAACAATGCCTCCGGGGCATCTACTGTCTGGAAAAGCCTGTCAGTATCTGCTTCTCTCTAGGGGACCCATTCCTCTCCAGCCTGATCTAAGGTCTGCCTGCACTCCCTGTCAATGCCTCCTGACTTCTCTTTCTTTCTGTTGCCGACATTCAAACTAAAGTTGATGTGCTTGGCTGTGGTGACCGTTCCATCCATCACACTATTCTAGTGGATGCTGCAAAGCAGGTTTGGCGAATGCCTCACATGTGACTGATCCAGTGCTTTGGAAACAAACCTCCCTTCAGCTGGCCAGTCTAGGCAAGTGGTGTCTCTGGCCAGTGTGATGGTTCTGAGTCACGTGACACAGGCCTGGCACTGTTTTGTTTTTAGCAGTACCATCTCTCTCTCCCCTCTGTGGGTGATAACAGTAACAATGTGTTCAGAAGCATAGGGCTAGTCCCAGGGATCGGGGGACTCTCTCTCTTCAGAGACATGTGATGATATTTTATTTGTGCTGAAATGTGGTGATATTTTATTTGTATGTTAATAAATAAAGTTTGCCTGGAGATGAGAGGACATAGATAGCCAGCCATAAACAAGAAGTCAGGCGGTGGTAGCACACATCCTTAATCCGATCACATGGCAGGCAGAGTCTCTGTGTGTTCAAGGACACAGCATCCCAGTACCAACCATACAGACCTGGAGGTCTGTACAGATAGGCAATGACGAGGAAGTGAGGTGGCTGGGCTAAGAGCCAATGAGAAGGCAGAACAGCAAGGTAATAAAGGCACAGGTTAGACAGGAAGAAGCTGGTTCTCTTGGGAAGCTGTGTGGCGGCGTGGTGAGCTAAGGTTAGCTGGTGACGCTCGCTATTTCTCTTATCTCTGGCTTTCATCCCTGTATTTGGCTCTGTGTTTCTTATTTAATAAGACTGTTTAGAAATTCATCTACAGAGACATTAAGAAGGAAATGTCCCATTAGATTCCATGGAGTCACCAATTGGGTCATCTGCAGTGTGCTTTGTGCTACTCCGTGAGGAAATATACAAGCACAGAGGGTGAGAGCTAGTGGCCCCCAGCTCTGCTGGGAGAGGCAGAGAAGGGCCCTAACTTCAAGAGCAGCCCGTCTGACACTGCGGCAGAAACCTTGTCTGTGTAGGACGAGGCTGGGCAAAGCTCTCCTAGCGTGCGCAGGCTACTGTAGAGAGCTTTTTGTGTTGTACAGATGTTACCCTTTCAGGATCCTTACAGGTGTTTCTCTGGCAGACTATTCCGGTGTCCCTTAGTTTGGGACACGCCTGTTTCCCCTCCTCTCCTAGCTGTAGCTTGTACACACATACTCCTGCAGCTTCGTCACCCAGCTCCTGTCGTCACCTTTTAGCATCTCTTCTCATTCATTCATTCTCTAGGGTAGGTGTGGAGGGGTAGGTGGACCACTCTGCTCCTCCCCTTCTCCTCCTGCCCTCCCATCCTCCCTCTCTCTGCCTCCTCTCCCCGCTCCTGCTCGCCTTCCCTTCCTTCCTAGTCCCCCTCCTTCTCCTTTTCCTGCTCTCTTCCTCTGGAGCCTCCCTCTTTTCCTTCTCCTCCCTTTTCCTTTCCTCTTCCTCCTACCTTCCTCCTTCTTTTCCTCTTCCTCTTCATCCTAATTATATCATGGATCTAGGGTTCTGTGTGCTCAGCCTCTCAAAATGTCCTTGTTACAGCCTTTGCTCTGGGGACACAGATCTTCCCCAGGTGCTGGCACAGGCCTTCCCTCATATCCCGGTGCCTGTGGGCTGATGCTGCCTTGTTCCAAATGGTCTGAAGAGGGGCTCAGGTGCCTTCTCTTTAACAAGACTCCAATGTGATTCTGATACCGTCAATTTCTTGTATATCCCAGAAAGCCTCAGCATAGTGGTTTGGAAAGTGTCTTGTAAATCAAAGATCAGGGAATTCACTTTCCACCATTGCACTTTGCCCTCAGAGCCTTCTGCATGCAGCGCACATTTTGGTTCTTTTGTTCTACTCCATGGAGGCATTTGATCTGCACTCACTCTCGCTCCCTGCCTCCCCTTCACCTCTAAGTGGGCATTTCCTGGCAGAAGTTTATGCCCTATATTCCCATGCTCTTGTTCCATTGGACCCGACAAAACCAAACCTGAGGAAGCAGGAGGGTTCTGACTTCTGCACGCAGCTGTATGGAGTCCTGCAAGCCGTGCCCCTTCCTTCAGTGGCCTCATCTATGGAAGGAGGATTGATTATCAGGCCCTCTGCCTCCTGGCATCATGGAACAGTATGAAAGTTAGTGGGTTTTCTGATCCATTGGACAATTGAAGGTTCAACACAGCACAGAAGCCCCGTGTTAATTTTTTAGTATTCTTATTTAATCCAGTGGCTGTCTGGACAACTTTTGCTACGTGTGTGATTTCCTTTGAGCCATCCTTCTGGAGATGGCCTCTCCTTTCTTCCCAGACAGAGCTGTTGGACTTGCGTCAGATTTCCTGTACTTCGTGTCTCCCTTTGGATCCTGGTAAGTTATTCCCGTCTTCTCTGACCACTTAGTTTTTCGTACTTCTGCCTTTGCTCCTCTCCCCCAGAACATTCCAGTCCTTACCACAGCTACTAGGAAAAGGAGCGCGAAACCTAGTCAGCAGGTGCCTGGCCTGTGCTGTCCTCTCAGTGACAGGTGCTCAGGGAGGGTCACCTTCGGATGAGTTTGTCCAAGGCGGCATAGGGGGAGTAATGAATCGCTCGCTGAAATGCTAGCTGAATGGCTCTGTGAGGATGTTCTCACAAATGATGCTGTCAGCTGCTTTCCTCTTTCCTGTCTTCCGGTGCTTACGGTCAAGCCCCTGCCTGCTGTTCACCTTCGCCTTCTCCATTGATTTAAATTAAGCTCAGTTGGCATTTCTTAGAAAGGAAAACACATGCTTGCTGGGTTGGGAGGTTTTTCCAAGGCCTCTCTGCTCTAGTAAAATCCTATTTACGTAGGCCTTGCAAACCAACATTATTTTTTGCTGTAAAAACACCACGTGCATGTTCTGAGACATGAACCCTCTGTGTAAGATCCCTTCACACATGTGAAAACAGCTGACATTTCAGCACTTCTAGAGAGCAAAAGCCACAGGACCCTGACTCTCAAAGGCCAACATGTCTGACCCTGGCTAACAGGAGGCTTACCTGGCCCTGCAGCCCCAGCATGAACCATAAAATGGCAAGTGCTCTCTAGTCTTAACCTTCCCGTAGGAAGTGTCTACCCAAGATATGAGTCAACTGTGCAGTCCCCAAAGGGAACAATGTATGAGTTTTCTATTGGGCAGTGACATGACCACAAACGTCATGGTTTAAAAACCACACACACTTAGAATATTTCAGTTTCTGTGTGAGCAGGAATTCAGGCATGACTTAGCTAGTTCCTCTGTTTTGGTCTCACAAGACTAAGGTTCTGGTTTGAAGGTTAAACAGAGTCTGTGGTCTCATCCTAGGCTTCACTGTGTGAGACTTCACTTCTAAGGTATCACTTAGATGCAGTTAGATTGGGGACTTCTTGTTGGTTGTCAGCCAAAGGGCATCGCCAACTCTATGGGCTACGTCACAATCCCTTGCCAAGCTGTACCCTTCAACATGACCTCTTGGACAGGAGTAAGGAGTGAGAGGAAAGAACAGAGAAAGTCAAATGGGAAATCCCAGTGGGACATAGTCACATAATTAGGTAGAGTTAACGACAGCTTCTTGTCTTTGTCACCTTCTGTAGGTTAGAAGCAACTGACATGTTCTCCTCACAAGTAAGGTGAAGGAACCACCCAGGATGTGGACATCAGGCATAGCTGATGGGGGAATGACACCTTGAGTATCTCCTTGTCACAGGAATGTACATGTTTCTTGCTTAGAGTCATGTGATCCTTGATAAAAAGAGATGGGGCAGAAGTGTACCTTCTGCTGAACTTTCCTAAGTGTAACCACAGTATCATCTTCCTCTCCTCCCCCTTCCCCTTTCCTTCTTCTTCTTCTTCCCCCTTCCTCCTCCTTCCCCTCATCTTCTTTCTTCTTCTTGAGACAGTTTCGCACAAGGTAGCCTATATTGCTTTGACCTTTCTGTGTAGCCCAGACTGCCTAGAACTTGAGATGCGTCTGTCTGTCTTGGCTCACGAGTACTGGCACTTTAGACAGCCCTCACCATGTTTAGCTCACCCCAAAGATTTTTGTGAAACATTAAATCCTGTTAACCCCTCACCTTGTGCACGTGATACAGAAAGCCCTTCTCAGATTCTTGGTCTAGCAAAATGTAGACATTGGCATTTTTATATTTGTGTACATAATCTAGATATTATTGCCATTCTGGGTGCTCAGGGATATTTTAAGATGATGGATTTTCAGGCCCAGAGATGTTCCCTCGGGCTGGGACATGGTGATCCTGGAGTTTCAATTGACTTCCCAAGAGTGTACCAATGAGACTTCCAGGTCATGTACTGTGGCAGAACTTCGGCTCTCTTTGAATATATTACCTTTAAAATGTCTGCATTCAGGCTGGGGAGATGGCTGAGTGATCAGGAGTGTTTGCTGCCTTTCCACAGGACCCCAGTTCAGTTCCCAGCATCTGCGTCAGGCTTACATCTGCCTAGGATTCCAGCTCCAGTGGATCAAATGCCTTCTTCTGGTTTCCATGGATACCCATACAATGTGGCACACACATACAAAGACACATATACATATACATAAATTTTGAAATAACTGCATTCAGACGCCCTATTTTCTTGCTTGTCTTTTTATACAATTGTTCTAGTCATTGTTGAAGTGAGACATTGAAGTCTTTATTTTTGTAGAAATGTATCTTTCTTCTTCAATATTGTCAGCTTTTGCTTTTGTGTGTTTTCATGTCTCTTATTAAGTTTGAAATGTTTGCAATTATTTTGTTTTCTTATTGTAGTGAGCCTATTACTAATGTATAGTATCTTTTTTGTTTCTCATAAAATTTTAAATTTATATTCTATGTTGTCTGGCATTTTATTGAGTGATGTGATACTTAATTTTTTCCATGTAGTGAATAAGCAACACAATGTGCACTTTATTGAATACACTAGAGCTGTTTCCCAAAAGTATGATGCATGCTTGTTGCTTTTCCAGAGGTTATGTGAGTCTAATGAGAAACAGGGGCGGTGTAGGGGCAGACAGCATAGAACGCTCTGCTTCAGACCATCCAGGAGAGAACTGCCGTCAGACCATCCAGGAGAGAACGAGGTTCTACTTCGGACCCGCTACACGGTAACTCTAGAACCTTAGCCAAGTAACCTATCTCACCAAAGTCCCAGTCTCTCTTCGAACCCAGGTACTGGTGGAACCTCCACCCTGGATTGCTATGAGAAATATGTGAGCTGATCCAAATGCAGGGCTTATCAGAGTGCTCAGCCACCCCACCTGGAGCCAAGTAGCAGAGAACCTCCTTCGTATGCCATGTGAGTGGTATCCCCTGGGATGTGCTACAGGGAAGGCCCAAGTAGGTACTTAAAAACACTCCTACATTCTTCTGCTGTTACAACTCCCATGTAAGTATCTAAAATTCACCGTCTTTTAACTGCCAAGGCCATTTTGAATACCTGAATAGTCTTAAATACCCATCAAGAAAGTATAACTAAAGACTAAAATGATTGGTATGTTTTTTAATAGGTCAAGGGTTCACACTCCATGAACATTAGACTTAAATCCACATGAGATGTTGTTTGGACAACTATTTTCACTAATGATTTTTTTCTTGATAAGAAAAATGCTATCCAGATATAGGACGTCATGACTTTGGCTCCATTCGACACTGCAGCACCTATCAGCAAGCCAAGAAAAACAGGCCCACTCTTATTTTAATCTAAAAAATCAAATGATGGTTAAGTTTCTCCTCTCTCTCTCCTTCTCTCAAAGCCACCTGGGAAGGACCTCACACTGTGATTCTAGCCACTCCAAGAGATATCAAAGTGCCTGAAAGCAGATCCTGTGTTCATCACTCTAAAGCTAAGCCTTGGAAGCCAAGGGAAAAATGAGGAGGAGACCAGTGGATGGATGCTCTTGTGAGTGCATCAAGATGATCTAATGGACTTTGATTTCAACATTAAAACACATCTTCTGCTGTGGCTTCCCCTAGTTCCCTGCCCAGGACTTATAATGCTAACTCTTACCATTGTGCCCCCCCCCATTCCCTCCCATCTCTCTCCAGGCATCAGCCAGGAACCTCCTTTCTTCCCTGTACCTGGCTGTTAAAAATATGAAACAACTGATGCACAGTAGGGTCTTTTCTATTGGACCATTAGAGGGGCACCCCAACTTTCACCCCATCCCGTTCAGTTCTATGTAGCCAGATTAATCATTTCCCCAGGTCCCTAAAGACAGTTAGGGTGGCCATCTCTTCAGAGTGAGGGATGATGAGAACAGGGGGGGTAGAAACTGGGCAGGCAGCTTATGGCCAGGCCATGAAAAGCAGCAGTTGCCAGGAGGGGGCTCTGGTTTCCGGGCTCCTCTTCATTGAGCACCCCTGCCTAGAGGCTACATGTGAGTATGGGCCTGAGCTCCAGTCCAGATGTGAGTCTCTTCTCTCAGACAGTTTGGAACTGGATCTCTAGGTTTTTCATGGTGGAGATGGGTTATTCCTATTTTTCAACTTCAGCCCATCTTTCAGATAATTTAGGGGTCACACTTCACAGATGAAGACGACACTGTAGCATTAAAGCTCCATTAACGTGAAACTTCTGGTCGGGAGATGAAGTCTCTGGGCTGGCTGGAGACCTAACAGTCCAGTTAGGCAGAATCAGTGACCTGTGTGAAGGAGCACCCCTAGGAGGGCAGGTTCACCTTAACCATGGTAAAGGGCAGGCTGAATAATCATCCCTTTAATGTAACACTGTGCTTGCCCTTCCTCAAATTCCCTCCCCCAGTGTACCGCCTTACAGAGGCACAGACTTGGAGCTTTCTGGATCTGCCTGTTTTCTTGAATTACTCTATTTTTGCTCTAAGCATGCTTTCCCTAACGCCTTTGGCTTCCTTACTCCTTCACCAAACTCCCCGCCACATGGCTGCCTGATACCACAGGGCTGACCTCCACGCTCACTTCAACTTCATTCAAACAATGTGGCTCTTTTACCTCTCCCCTCCATCTCCTCCTCTGGGCAGCTGCCTACATTTGTGACCTGCCTGCCCTGAAGGGTTGTTTTTTTTTTTTTTTTTTTTTTTTCTCATTCTTTTAAGCTCTAAAAATGTGTCCTCAGGCTCCAGAAAATTTCAAGCAAAATAACCATTTCAGATGGTTAGCAGGTCACCATATCCTTCGTCTTCATCTGCATTGTGCACAGCCGTTACTTTTCCCCCAGTCAGTCGAACCCCTAATCTCTTCTCTGCATTATGGTCTTCATGTTTCCTATCTTAGTATGGCACTCACCAACCACCAATATTCTCAGGGCTGGTTGTTCCTCACCCTTCAGTCTGTTCACAGGGCCATTCCTCCATTCCTTGAAGGTCTGTCTGAAGTCACCCCCTCCCAACAGCCACCCCAAGGGAAACGACTCCAGCGCCTGTTCTTAACTCCACTTTCTCATTTTGTTTCAGAGATTGCTTCTAACTAGGATACGTGCCACATGAGAGCAGGGAGTCTGACTTGAACACAAAGCATTTTCATCTCTAAACATAAGGAAGGGCATAACACAAATCCCAGGAAGATGTAAAAGCCTGAGTAAGAGGTGAGAGATCCATCTGGGTGTGTCTTCAGAGAGAGCACTGTGGAGAAATTAAAATTGAAGAACAGCAGGAATCTAAGTGGAAGAAAAGGGAAGAGGGAAGGAGAGGGAGAGAAAGAGGAAGAGAGAGAGAGAGAGAGAGAGAGAGAGAGAGAGAGAGAGAGAGAGAGAGAGAGAGAGAATATGAGCCCTTGTGTCAGAGCAGGGATTTGGGAAACAAACATGGTTCCATGTTCTGCCTATCACACGCTGATGCAGCAGGAACAGTAGGGTTTGACCTACACTAGCCAAAGTGTATTGTCTAAGGTGTACATCTGTTTTATAGATCCAAAGGAAAAATAATGCTTGGTTTATAAGGCTTTATGATAAATAACTTAGCAAGGTAGCTGAGAGTCTTTGTAAGCCATGTAAATCACCTTAAGAATTGTAAGCAATGCACTTACGTCTGTGCTCAGAGACCAGAGGGAATTCAAGTGGGTAATTTTCCTTTAAAGACTTTTATGTGGACTGAGTAATATTTTAAACCATATAGAAACATACCAATTCAATGTTCACTTTGACAAAGATGCATATGTTCTGGAAAAGTTAGAATTCTCTTGCTGCCCATCTCCAATCATCACTGTTTTGCAGAGGTAAACACTGTGGTGAGTGAGTTGTGGATTTTTACCTGCAAAAATGTTGTGCACTTATTTATGGATTACTGTAAATATAATTAAAAGTCATTTTAAAACTGCTTAAGAAGTAGTCTTCGTCACTGGATGCCTTCTTTTCATTCCATGATGAAAATCTGAATTAATCCATTGCATTAATTACCCCTCCATCATAGGTTTTTATGCTAATGTAGCATATTTTGACAATCATTCAGATAATCGTCGAAGAACCCTTGTAAACTTCTAGTTGGTCTATCCAAAGGAAGCAATCATGAATGCAGCAACAGTTTATGTATGAAGATAATTTTCATAGAGTGGTTTACTCTGATGAAAGACTAGAACATGGCTAACATCCAAAAAATTAATTCACCATTAAATAATAACACAACCTCAAAACTGGAATATTATCAAGCTATTAAAACTGGTAGCTACAAAATTTGCTGTAGCATGTGGGTACCTGTCTATAATGTATTGTCAAATATTGTCAGATATTGATGGAGCCTATAAAAGTTTAATACTTTGTGATCTCATCAAGTGTGTAAATAGAAAGATGGTCATGTATGAGTAGAGCATTTGATAGGATTAGTAGTAATTTATTATCATCTTTACAATTTATTCTCCAAATACTTTCAATGCATATGCAATAAATCAAACGGTTTTAACTTTTCAAAACAAGATCACAGATGTAGAGTTTAAAAAGTAAAGTACTATTATAAAGCTTTAAGATTTTAAAAAGACCTTGTCAGTTCCTTCTTCCATGTCTTTATGTGGACTGCCACCAAAAGATGTGGCCCAGATTTAGAATGGGTCTCCTCACTTCAAACGGCCAATCAAGGAAATCTTTTGGCTGGGTTTTAGTTTATTCCAGTGTAGTCCAGCTGACAACCAAAATTAGCTGTCCCAAAGACCAAGCTGGACCCCAACTCACAACCACCCTTCCTCAGCATCTCTAGTTCTTGGCAATGGGGGTTGCAGGTGTATGTCACATTGACCCAGATCCCTGCTAGCCTCGAGTCACACGTTCCATGAACACCATCTCTTCTGGCTTTCTAAATGACATAGGTATTTGGATGGTACATTTTTTTCAGTTTCAGATTTTATCAGCTGACTTCCTAAAGCAGAAGAGTAAGAACTAACACTGAAACTGCTAGGCACAACCATAGGGACTCTTCAGGATATCGCCATAGGCAAAGAAACCGCTAGGCACAACCATAGGGATACTTCAGGATATCGGCATAGGCAAAAACTTCCTGAAAAGGATTCCAATAACACAAGAAGTGCTGCAGATGGAACAACAGGATTATATGACATAAAGCTCTGCAGAGCAGTTAGCAGCTCGAAGAGCCAGCCGATGTGTGGAATGAGAGAAAATCTCTGCCAACAGTAGTGGGGGTTATATTTAATAATCTTGAATATGTGAAGAATGGAAAAAATGGAGAACTCAGAAGTTACCTGGCTAATAAATGGTCTAATGAAATAAAGTAGACACTTCTCAAGAGAAGAAACACCTACATTGAGTAAATACATGAAAAAGTGTTCAAGATCCTTAACTTTCAAGGAAATGCAAATTAAAACTACTTTGAAATTCCATCTCACCCAGGTCACAATGGCGGACCCAAAGAACTCCACAGTCTGCCACAGAGATACTCGCACACGCATGCTCATTGCTGCCCTGTTCACAGTAGCTGGAAACAGAACCAGCCTAGATGTCCACCAGCAGATGAACAAACGGATAATGAAACTGTGGCACATAGCACAGTGGAACTTTATTTAGCCATAAAGAAAAAAGAAATCATGACAGTCACAGGACAATGTATAGACAGACACAGAAATAACCATATTAAGCAAAATAAGACAGACGTATAAAGACCCGTACCACGTTTTTTTTCTCATATGCAGACCCTAGATTGTTAACTTTTATATGTATGTGGGGGGAGTGCTGTAGCTCCTGTAGAAAGGACACTGTGAGAGTGGGGGAAAGAGATCTCAAGGGGAGGGTAATAGAATATGTGAGACAGGAAATGGGAGGGAAATGAGGAGCAGGAAAAGGGGTGGAAGTGTGGATGGGCAGAGGGTTTATGAGAACAACATATGTGTGAAAATGTAATAATGAAGCCCATCACTTTGTATGTTAATTTAAAAAACTAACTGGAAAACCCACCATGACAATTTTAAAAATCAAAACATTTGACTTTTTCTACTTAGCCTATTACTATACATGTAATATATACATGTATAATATACTAATATATATGTATACACTCTCTAACACCCCAACATAATAATATAATAATATGTGGTTAGATATATCTCTGTTGCTTTAATTGTAAATACTATTTTTGGCGTATTGTGGTTATTTGGCTTTTTCTGCACAATTTTTTGGTTTTCCTGGAAGTGATGATTTCCCCACTTTCCCCTACCTTCATATTTCTATTTTCATAGTGCTAATTTACCCCAATACTTTGTAAGAGAATAATTCACCCTCTTTCAACATGGCCCCACACCAACAGGCCTCCGCCATGGTGGCTCTTTTAGAAGAGCTATACTATTCTGACTTTTGATCCTTTGTCAAAAAACCATTTTTCTCTCTACAGCCTTTTGGAATGTTTTCTTTCTTATGCTATTCTGAAACTTCACGATACTGTTTTTGGTTGTAGGTAATTTTGTATTTATTTTGTTGGACAGTTAGTATCCCCATCAGTCTGGGAACTTATCATCTACAAAGCTAAGAAAATTTTCTTATTGTAGCTTTGGAATGTCTGTCTGTCCCTCACACCTCTTGGTAATGGGCATTTGAGGGTGCTGCTTTGGTGACTGACTTGGTTCAGCTTTGTTTTGCTCTCTTATGCCACAATGGACATTCTTGGATGTAATTAGTGGTACTTATTTATAAATAGTTCTTTGCGATAAGCACCAAACAGTAAGTACTAAAATGTAAAGAAGAATTGCTACAACATAGGCTGTGGTTTGGATGACATAAGGGAGGTGAGAACCAAGAGGATGAGGGTGAACAGGAGGGAGAGAGGGAGGGAAATGGAAGGAGGAAGGGAAGGATGGAGGGGAAGGGGAAAGGAATGGAAGGAGAGTAGGAAGGAAGATACAAGCTTCTGATATGCAGTCTTGATATAACAGTACTTTTTCACTGCTAAACCACAATATATACACATCCAGCATTGTAGTTGTGCCATTCTTTAAAAAAAAATTGAAGTGGTTTTTTTTTTGGTGTGTGTGTGTGTGTGTGTGTGTGTGTGTGTGTGTGTGTGTGTGCCCTGGAGCTGAGATGCAGGTGGTTGTGAGCTGCCTGACATGGGTGTTGGAAACTGAGCTCAGATCCTCTGAAAGAGCAGGCCTCTGAGTGGCTGAGCTCCCTCTCCACTCCCATTCATCTCTTATAATACTGACAACATTATTTTAAATACCTTTCCCTGGCCAGTTACAGGTTTTGCTTCTGTAGTGAACAGGGCAGACAAAAACATCTAAAAATCCTAGTTCCAGCATTCCCTCACACCGAGGGCATCTCAAAACTTCAGTTTTATACATGAAAAAAAAAGAGAGAGAGAGAATAGCATTTATTTGCCAGTGCTCTTGAAGGATTAAATCCAGTATATTTAGCATAGTGGCTAGAAAACATGATAATAAAAGAATACTCCCTCTTTTAAGTAGTGCTCTGTATTTAGCACTAATGGAATTAACCTGTTGGTTCAGAGATACAGCTTAAATCCACATCATAGCTATTGCTGAAGGATGCAAAGAGCCTCACCAGATCCAGGTCTCCACATAGAAACCAAGAGCATCACTATAGTCAGCTGAGAACCACTCTCAGTCCTTCTCAAAATAGCACCTGGACAAGCCCCTTCAAGAACACCCTGCCTTGCAGATTTTGGGGCACCTGTCTGCTCTCTTTCCCCGGATAGACGTCTGCAGATCTTCGAATCAGAATCAGAGCTCATGACTCAGAAGAATCACTTCTATTTCATAATTTCTTTATCATTTCATTATCCAGTGTGTTTTTATGAAATCTTGTGGTACAACGTGATACTCATATGGGTGGTCACTGCTGATTTTTCACTTACCTGCTGAATGGTGTCACAACTCAAGTAAGTTCACAACTTGACTTCCTGTTGAACACATTTCAAAGTGTTGTTATGACAAGCTCTAGGCAGACATATCAAGGAGGAAGGATTCTGGCTTTCAGAGAGCTTATCACACGCAAAGAGCCAAGAAGTAGGTTCATCACCACCAATTCAACACAGCCCTATGTCTTTGTAAACCCATGAGACCATGAGAGATGTTAGGGTCACGGAGGATGTGAAGGGAGGTGAGCAAGAACTAATGGGCACCCTGGTTATCATATATATCTGAACATTCTCTATGGTGACAGACGTGAGTTTGACCTGACTCCTTATATTTGACCTTCAGCCATGTGTATAGTTAGTCTCTGTTTCCTCACATATTGAGAGAGAGGTACAACCCCTTCAAGGAAGTTGAGTGTGTAGGATGTAGAATAAGCAAACTGTAAGTATTTGGGTGACAGTCTGCCTATCCCTTCCATTCCCTCCTTCCTTCCCTCTCTCCCTCCTCCTCCCATCACCACTGCATCCCTCCCTCTCTTTGTTTCTTTTTCTCTTCCTGCCCCTCCCTCTAACACCCATTGCACTGTTGCATGTGGATGGAATTGCCCTTCTTCTCAAGAGCAGGCTTTGCCTTGCCTCTCGCTCTCTGTGGCATATCACCGCTGGTGGATGAAGTGGAGGGATGTTGGGATGAGGTTGCCTCTGTTCATCGCTTGCATCTCTACATGTCTCCACCTTGACTTTAATCCCTCAGAATGTCACGTGGGTTCTGGCATCCAGTGTGGCCTTTATCCACGGAGCACCTTTCTCCTGACTTCTTTCTCACATTCCACTGTCACTTACATTGCCGCTGCTATTGTAAAGATTTACGATAAAAGATATAACGTGATAAAACCTCTTTACTGAATACTTGTGGTCATCCAGACACCTTCCCAAATGCCCCTCTGCCTCTCCTCATTTCCACTCTAGTCAGCCCCCCTTTTCCCTACATGGTTTTGTTTCTATTTTCATGGCATATATGCATACATGCTTTCACAAAGTCACATAAAACCTAGGAACCCTAAAATGAGGGGAAACATGAGATATTTGTCTTTCTGAGATTGCCTTAATTTACTTAATATGATTATCTCCAGTTGCATCCAATTCCTGAAAATGTCATAGCTTTGTTCTTTAGGGTCGAAAAAACTGCACTGTGAATATATGCCACGTTTTCTTTGTGTACTCCTCTGTTTTCCAATGTATAGGTTGGTTCTGTAACTTAGCTATTGTGAGTAATGCCACAATAAACATTGATGTGCAAGTACCTCGGGGACATTTGGGTAATTCTCAGGAGTGCTACAGTAGAGTCACATAAAAGATCTATTTTCAGTTTTTTTGGGGGTGTCTCCATGTTGGTTTCCATAGTGTCTGGACTAGATTACATTTCCACGCAGCCAAGTACAAGGGTTCATCTACAAATGTACCAACTATTGCTATTCTGACTGGGGAAGGATGGAATTCCAATATATTTTTAATTTGCATTTCTCAGGTAACTAGCATCTATCGCCATGACAAAACACCAAGATCAAAAGCAGCATGGAGAGAAAAGGGTTTATTTGGCTTACATAGCCAGCTCACACTCCATTGAGGACAGCCAGCCAGGACAGAAACCCAGGGGCAAGAACTGAAGCAGAGGCCATGGAGGAATGCTGATTACTGCCTTTCTCTTCCTGGCCTGCCCCATTTGCTTTCTCATAGACCTCAGGACCACCTGACCAGGGGTGACACCACCTCCAGTGGCCTGGGCCCTCCCATATCAATCATTCAGCCAGAAAATGCCCTACAGACTTGCCTATAGGCCAACCTTATGAAGGAGTTTTCTCAGTTAAGAGTCCCTCCTCAAAATATGTCTAGGTTTGTATCAAGTTGACAAAGACCACCAGCACAGCTAGTGAGGCTGAACATATTTCATGTGCAGGCTGAGAGATGAGGATCTAATATCATTCTTCTAAATGTCCATATCCAATTTTCTCAGCAGCGTTTGTTGAAGGGAACTTTTTGTTTGCTTTCTTCAATATGCATTTTGGGGGTCTAGTCAAAAATCACATGGCTTGCCGGGCGGTGGTGGCGCACGCCTTTAATCCTAGCACTTGGGAGGCAGAGGCAGGCAGATCTCTGTGTGTTTGAGGCCAGCCTGGTCTCCAAAGTGAGTTCCAGAAAAGGCACAAAGCTACACAGAGAAACCCTGTCTCGAAAAAACCAAAAAAAAAAAAAAAAAAAGAAACCAAAAACAAATAAATAAAAATCACATGGCTATAGCTGGGTAGATTGGGATATAAACGGGTCCTTTATTTTATTTGCTGGATCTATATGTCCATTTTGGTGCAAAACCATGCTCTTTTTGTTACTTTGGCTCTGTAAAATAACAAAATCTGATATGATACTTTCAGGATTATTTTTTTCTGATCATGCTTGTTTTAACTATCTATGTATGGTATTTTGGGCTTCCATGTGAATTTTAAGATTTTTTTTTTCTATTCTACAAAGAATGTCATTGAAGTTTCGATAGGGATTTAATTGAGTCTGTAGATTTTTTTTTTTTTTTTTTTTTTGGTGTTTCGAGACAGGGTTTCTCTGTGTAGCTTTGCGTCTTTCCTGGAACTCACTTGATAGCCCAGGCTGGCCTCGAACTCACAGAGATCTGCCTGGCTCTGCCTCCCGAGTGCTAGGATTAAAGGCGTGCGCCATCACCGCCCAGCTAGTAGATTGTTTTTAATAAGATAAACATTTCTACTACGTTAATCCGTTCATAGCAGGGAGGTCTTCCCATGGTCTAGTGCCTTCTTCAACTGCTTTCTTCATAGAAGAAACAATTTCATCATGAAAGAAAGAACCTTTCATCGCAGAGCCTTTTACTTCCTTGTTCTGGTGTTTATTCCCAGTCATTTTGGGTTTCTGTTTGTCTGTGTGTTTTGGTAATTGTGATCATGAATGGGGTTGCCTTCCTAAATCCCCTTTCAGCCTGTTTGTTATCCATATGCAGTAAGGCAGCTGATCTCTGATGTTCATTTTGTATTCGGCCACTTTGCTGATCTTATTAAGAAAACCCACAGTGGCTCTTTTCATAAGGTTTTGAGGAACTGACCAATATTCTTTTGGAAATAAACTTCTTGCCACAAAAGTCTGTACAGGTGTGCACTCTCAAAGCATGGGCTGGCAGTTGCAAATGGGTTTCTGCCAAGTCTGGAGCAAGAACTCTGTGCTTGCTCAGAGGATCATGCTCCTGTTGGTCTCTCCTGCATTGCGGAAAGTGAAAAGGAGTTCCATACATCCCCTGCATGCCATGGACCCCGGTTGGAAACCACTCTGGTCCTCCTGTTGCCCTGCTGTCAGGTAAAAGGGGAGTGGGGGAGAAGGAAAGCAAACATCGCAGACCCACAGGGGGGCATGGGAATGAGAAGGGCAGGCGGGTCCATTGCTCTGTGGGCACTGGGAACTCTGAAACCGGATAAAAACCATCTGTTTATGAAAAAATCAGGATCCACCTAGGTGTGCCCCTTCAAAGCTGATACATTCTCTCAAGTCAAATGTAACAAGAAGAATTTTTTAAAAATCGATTGTTTTTTTTCTTATACATAGGCCTAGATTCAAATAATAAAACATAACCATGCAACTACGTACAAATAAAACAAACAAACCAACCAACCAACCAACTAGCAATAGTGTGTAAGTAGTCCCAGTCCCATTTACCTGTGGGGCCCTTTGGAGAGGAGGGCTAGCTTTGCCTCACTCTTCATATATAGGTCACTGCACTGTCTTCATTATGGGTGTAGTTTCAACGCATTTGTCCTTGAGCATGGAGCCTGTCACTCTAAGAGCCTCTGATGGTCCCAGGCGACCTCATTTCTAACCTTTGTATTATGCATATTTTGGGGGAATTAACAGCATAACAGAGAGGATTTGAGGAGAGAGAGAGAGAGAGAGAGAGAGAGAGAGAGAGAGAGAGAGAGAGAGAGAGGGAAGAGGGAGGGAGGGAGGGAGGAGGGAGAGGGAGGAGGGAGGAGGGAGAGGGAGAGGGAGAGGGAGAGGGAGAGGGAGAGGGAGAGGGAGAGGTATGGGGGAAAATGAATCTCTTCATCCACCAGCATAGCATTTTGGTCTAATGTTACTCATGTAGGAAAACAGGAAAGAAATTAATGGATGAATTTATTATCACAGTTATCAAGCAGCCACAAGCCCAGGTCTCATTTCATGACGGGCACTAAATCTGTACTTGGCACGGTTTCATCACCAGTGGGAACTCTGACAAGCAGGCACAAAAACCAATAGGATTTCAAAATGCTTTTCACATTACCCTTTCAATATCCAGAAGCCAGTGTCTCCAAAACATAGCCGATCTTGTCTCCTGTGCCAACTCCCCTTATTTATTTCCCATACACACTGTGAATGAGAAGAGGGGGCTGTACATTTTCTGACCTACAATAAAGACAAACTCTCCAGGAAGATGGAAACCTACTCTTCTTTCTAAACCTGTTTCTGGATGACTCCTACTGACCTGGGATCCAAACTGGGTGCCTCTCACATTTACAGGCATAAGCAAGAAAATAAATCAAGGAAGGAAGTCTTACACCTTCTACAACCCCCTGCCCCCTTTCCCAGCTGAGGAGAGGATCTCCTTACCCTTTAAGTGAGGCCTGGGGGGGAATTAGACAGGTTGGAACGCTTGCTGGGGTTTTGACAATGAAACCACTGCTATGGCTGCATTTTGCATTTCATGCTGGGTGTTCAAACTTACAACAATCCTAATCACCTCAAAGGGAAAAAAAAAGCATTTAGTACTAGAGAGGTTCCCAAAGCAGGGGTCAGGAAGTGACTCTGCTTGAAATCTGCAAAATGTATTCACATCCGAAGTCTTTTTGAGCTTCCAGTCAGTTCTCTGTTGTTGATGTCCCGGGAATTGTTCTCTAACTGACTGAAAGAGGAGAGGGTGCCCCATGTAGGCCAGTTATATCTGGTTGTGACACAATCATAGTGAAGTCCCTGATTTCTCGTCACAGGTGCGTATGGCACACACAAGTGCTCCCAGGAGTCTGGCAGGAAGAAGCAACCCCCTTCTTAATTCTTAATAGCTGTGGCTTTGGTGCTCAGCTAGGTCTTCAAATGCAGTTGCTAAGAAATGAAAGCATGTTGCTAAGACATGGCTCAGCAGTTAGGATCTGTAGCAAAGGAGAGTCAGCCATCCAGTCATGGCTACGTGATCACATGCTGAGTTTCTGCCTTCATCTCCAGCAGTCTGGCCCATCTTCCATCACAAGGTCAGTTTCAGGAAAGCTTGATGGGCTGTGTTGTAGCCTTCATCATGAACCACAGATCTGCGGTTCTTTCCTTCTCAGGCTTCAGGCAGGTCTCTGCCGCTAGCATAGGCAATGTGTGAATCAACAGTGGCATGGAGTGAGCTGACGTCATCATGCTCTTTCCAGCGTTTGAATTCAGGCAAACAAAAGTGCTGAAACACCTTTGCCCCTGAGTGATGATATGTCCATCAGTTTAATGTCAACTGGAAATATCAGACCCGAATGATGTATTAGAAAGTATACTCAAAAAACCATTCCTATTTCATGAGACTTGCAGAGAGGAGAGACCATAAGAACCTAGATGGTCCCTGACTTGCAATTGTCGAACTGATTCTTTTGATTGTACAGTGGTATCCACGCTTGTCCACACAACAATTCTGCATCCCACATTCAGTACAGTATTCTCTCCTTACCCAAGACTTAACATTTGTATAAACTAGCCTGTGTCAGATGATTCTGCCCAATGCTGGTTAGTGTGAAAACTTTGAGCGTGTTTATGGGCTAGCTGTGATGCTCAAGTTGTTTGCATATGTTTGGTGCATGCATTTTTGGCTTAGATTGTCAACTTAAAATGGCTTCATCAGGATGCAACCTGATTGTAAGTTGAGAAACACCCATACCCTGTGGTTATCTTTTCACTGATCTAGAGATCATATGTGATCTGATTTCTCAAACAGGCCACACATTAAACATCTTCAAATTGAACTGCATGAAGTAGACACTGTCTTAGCTAGCGATTCCACTGTGTGATCTATCTCACACAGCAAGATGAACGTTTGAAGGTTTTTACCTGACGCTGGCTGTGTTTCCATTAGTGTGCTGCTAACCCCGTCCCCCAAGGGCAGCGCTATTAGGTAATGAACCATAAGTTTAAGGAGGGTTGAATAAATAAAGGTATCCAGAGGAACTATTCCTACATTTAAATACAAGTTGAAACAATCTATTCCTTTTTTTAACCTGCAGACCACAGTCAAACATTTTTTTAAGTGACTTGTAACAAGATCATTTTAAATACACATGTCTTTGTGCAAAGTCTAAAGCTTTTGGCCATGCCACCATGCAGGCTCATTCCCTACATTCTAAGCAATGAGCTCAGAATATTAGAACACACACAAACCTCTGCCTTGCCCACTATTAGAATTTTAAATCCTAGGTTAAGACCCGGTCTCTAGTTGAGCACAGATTTCAGTGGGATTTGGAAAAATCCTTTAAATAGACTTTTATTGGTTTTTAAGAACAGGGTTATTCTGTGTTAATAATGGGCATACATTAGGCTTTAGATAATTGCTTTATGTAACTTGGAGTTTTGGCTTTCAGCTAAATAAACACGGTATGTGTTCGCAGGTGCATTGTCCTCAAGGGCACTCCGCTTTTAAAGGTGGCAGCTGTTGCCAAGGTGTTGCTGATACAGCTCTGTGTATAATTTATTGGAAACAGGTGCTGGCTCATGATGAAGATAGACAGGAAACTAAAGCAGACAACATGTTTAACCACCATTAAAAAAAATTCAGGTTCAGAGAGACAATGTGTCTGAGATGTTTGGGGGTGTTGCCAGCATCCCAGCACAAGCTGAAGGGCTCCAGCAGACACCCCCATAAGGAAGAGATTGTACATGAATTTCAAGCAGCCTGACCTAATGAGTGCCTGATGCTACGCTGCCAGATTTAATTGATTACATGAAAAAGTTTTAGTTTGTGTAAGGCTAGCAAAAAAAAAAAATCATAAAATACTTTCCTAAGCTAATTGTTAAAAATTACTTTCAAATGAGGTAATAACTGTTAGTTTTCAATGATCTGGACAGAGGATTAGGCTATAATGCGTTTTCATTATTTTTGGACTATTTGCTCAGGGTGCTGGTTCTGTCTGTGGGTAATGTCAGTATTGGGAAGAGCCAAGATTCATTCATATCTACCAGGTACAGGCCCAGGCTAGGCTGGAGATGCTGGTGACGAAGGAGACAGAGCAGAAGCACAAGGCCTGAGATGCTCCCTTCCCTGTGGGTCCCCTGTGCCTGCCTATGAGCTGGGGAGCAGGCTTGGACATGGCTACCATGTCTGGTGTTTGTGGTACCAAGGAGGAGTGAGAACGAGTCAGAGACACCTTATCCCTTAGCCCAAGCCCTTATTCCCCAGTGAAAACAAGAGAACACATTAGCTCAGATGCTGTGTGGCGTTCCCCCCTGGGAACACATAGTTGGTATTTCCCCCAGACAGTTTTCAGTCTAATCAGTCCCCTATCATATAATACACATGTGCAGTAAATATGCATACCAAATTTAGCCGAAAAAGTTGTTAAAAGTGCGTGCACAGTTTCTCAACCTCAAAAAAAACCTAAATATCTTGGCCATTTACATGCTTAAAAAATACCCAAAGGCATTAGACCACATTACGGACTATTGGCCTGCCAAAATTCATTTTTTTTGGGGGGGAAAGAATCCACATTTAAGTTATAACACACGAATGTAGGGGGGAAAGCAACTGAAACAACAAAATTTGCTTAAAAACATTTTTCACCTCAAGGCTTAGACACTGTGTGCCAAAAATGTTGACAAAACTTTGTACCAACACCGAGGGGCATGCAAGCTTTAATATCTACTTGATGTCAGAAAAAAAAAATCAGGGACAATTTAATGCCTGCATTAATTTGAAAGAATTTTGCGCAGTAGGTAGAAAGTTACCCATTCCAATTCCTAATCTCTCCCAGGCACCCCGGCCCAGCTCCTCAAGAAAGTAACTGACAGGGCTGCAAAATCCCAGATCTGCTGGAGGGCCCTGCAGCTGCTTCTATCACCTCCCAGCAGCCCATCCTGGTCTGAGACACAGGAATTTGGTTTGCACACTGCCTCGGAGCCGTCAACAGAGGTTTAGCATAGAAAAGCAAATAGCTGGTGTAAAAATAAACCTTTTATTTAAAAAAAAAACTTTATAAGGCCCCTTTATTTAGAGGGAGACTCGCTCAAATAAATACACCGTTAACAAACTTATATAATGAATAATAATATATACTGTCGCAAGTGATGAGATGGAATCCCACAAAGCAAGTGCTGAAATCCGATGATTGATTATCAAACCTATAGGATAAATAAACTCCTTCAATTGATAGCTTGTCTGAGGGATGAGTTTCTATAGAAATATCCAACAAGGAAAAGTCCCCGTTGCAGGGGTTCAGAGAGAGTAAACTCTGAATTGAGCAGAGCTGGGTTTCAGCACAGTACTCTTTCTCGGGTATGAGCATGGAGGTTGCAGCAGGATGAGTCCAGCTTACTGACGGAGAAAATGTGCTTTCTCCATCCAAGCTAATGAATTACCCGGCCATTTGGGACCCATGTGTCTAAGCATCAGAAGCAGCCATTTATAATTTATTTAAAAGGGAATTGAGAACCAACCTGGTTTCCTTGAATGTGCTTCTTGCCAACAAGGCACTGAAAGCACCCATTCAGAGGCCCGATTCTCTAGCTGGCTTTGCATCCTCATTCTTCTCCAGAGTCGATGCGGATAACCTCGTCAAAAGCTTCATATTGATTTTGGAAAGGAACCGGCTCTGTGCCTGTAACCAGCCACCCTCTGATGTCTGAGCAGTAGCGTTAGGAGAGAATAACAACCAATGGGAAATCCCAGATGGCCAGCTGCATGCCGGCAACTTCTCCTGCATGCCATTTTGCAGGATCCTAATTTTGAAGCAATGGGAAAACTGTCTGTCCGGGGTCTTGTGAATGCTGCTTTGTGATTCTGTTTTTCCCTTGGCCTTTGATTGGGAAGCTCCAACTGTACCAACCATGAGTGTTAGAGCTGCATTCTAGATACCTGAGAGAGTAGACCTTTTTATTTGTTGGTTCATTGATCCATCCACTCATCTACCCACCCACCCACACCCATCTTGATTGGTATATCTACTTAGAGTCTTATTATAAAAACACTCAGCTCCGCTGCCTGCAAGCTGCTGTGTGCATCTATTTTGTTTTGGTGCTTTGACTGAAACAAGAAAGGACTCGCCCTGTCAGTCTGAGCTAATTCCCATAGGGTAAGCTTCTCCTCTAAGCCACGAGAAGCCATGTTTGGCCGGCCTGCCTGCTTCTTTGGCTTCCCACACTTGGGCATTATCCCCTCACCCTCATCCCCACTGGTCCAGGTTCTAGGTATCCGAAGGGTAGATGGCTGGCTGCTACAGCCCAGAGCCTACTGAAATGAGTCACATCAAGCCTGTCTCCAACCTGCTGAGCCTGCTTATTCTGCTTTACTTGTTCCTTCCAAAGGAAAACCACAATAAAAGTTCCTGCCCACATTTTCCTCTCACTCTGTCTGCCTCCTGACTGGCTGGCACTTCACCATGTGGCTTCAGATGGCCTTGCATGGTCCCTCCTTCACAAAGAACAATCTTTTCAGTGGCGGTTCATTCCTGATATGCTGGTCTCAGCATCCCAACAATATTAAAACCTACATTTTAAAACAGGTCCAGTATGGGGCTGCCATGATGGTTCAGTGGGTAAAGGCACTTGCCCCCAAGCCTGATGACCTGAGTTTGATCTCTGGAACCTACAGAGTGGAAGGAGAGAACCAATTCACATGAGCTGTCCTTTGACCACCACACATGTACCATGGCACACATGCATGTACCACACACAAAATAAAGAATGCAAGAGGTAAGTTAATTTTCAAAATTAGGGGAATGAATGTACGTTTCTTCCAGATTTCAAAATAACTGGATGAATGCATTTAGCCTTGGGATTGGAGACCAAGAAACTCAGTCCTAACCATTACATACCCAACCAAGTGGCTTAGCCAGACCTTTCAATCTTGCCAGTTTTTACTTCGAGCATATGGACATTTACCATCGTACTTGATTCTGGTAAAATCACACAGTTTAGTGTATGTGAGACACCCAGTTGTGTGCCAGAAAGAGGGTTAAATTCACTATTTTCTTTTAAGCATCTTGCTCTTCTTTATTTGAGCCTTATGAATCCCACTGAGGGCCACTTTCCCAGTGACAATCCTGAGTCAGTAGAGATGACAGGGAAGACCATTTTCAAGCTGAGTACTAAGGTGAAGGGTCATTGGGAAGGACACAGGAAATGGGGTCAGATTTTAGGGGTGATCACCACTCAACAGCTGGTTTGTAAAATAGGTAGAAGCCTTTACCTCCTGGGATGATTTAAGGTGAATTGAGGTACTGGCCAAATGCAGAGGGCCAGGGATGAGAGAAGTTCATGGGGAGGTCCTACAGGTGGATTTCTCAGATTCATTCCTAACATGATGCTCTCAAACCAGAACCACCACCTGGAAGTTGGTGGAAGGCTATCTTGAAGGTCAACACCCTTCTGGAGAATGATGCATCTGCCTGAGTTAGGCCACACTTGCCCTAGGCAGACCTCTCAGCTAAATCTCAAGCAAGAATTCAAAGATATTTGAGAGAATTTCTTGAAAGTTTTACTATTGTGAATGCGATTTTTCCAACCATTACCAAATCCCATGAGTTTATGAAATGACTCCATTGGAATATCCAAACAGATTATAAACCATCTCATATATAAATCAAAGTTCACATGAGGCCACTGAGCTACCAGACTTAAGAGTCTTGCCAATCCATCAGAGCCAACAGATGATTAGGGATTCTTTTTTGCCTAGTGTTTTCCCTCAAGGAACTTTTGCCTAATGGATGCTTGGAAAGTATAATGGGGAGTAACAATAATTGGATCTTCATATTAGAAGAGTAACCAAAGCAAATAAATGATTGAATTTGTAAACAGATGTACACATGGGCAGGACTTGGTGAGTTAGTCCTACCTGTATTAAAATGTCAACTCTAGAACTCATGGACCACACTTGCCTTTGCTTAGCCTTGACTCCTCACTGTAGAATAGTAATGACAAGCTGACCTTGTGGAATTAAAACGCTGATGACATAGGACACAACCATCATCTAGGGAGTACCTACTACCAGCCGGGCAAGAGTCCCACAAGTGGTAGCTTGACCTAGTTTACAGAGAAATAGTCTAAGAAACAGAATAGAGGCATAGGGATCCAGGATTTACCCAGGACACCAAGGCTGGAGATTATGTCTTTAATTATTATATGTTCCCATTATATTGTATTTATGATGTGGTATCCCAAGAATAATTCTTCAGAGATCTGTGTGCATTTCTTGGTATTATGTCTTTGATATCAAGACTCCTCTCCTTGCTCAACTGGCCCTGACCTCAGTACTTGCTCTTTTTGTACTAGATCATGTCCCTATAAGCACATTTCTTCTATTGCCAACTTCAGACTTTGGGAGTTGAGGAGAATGAGGGGAGTCTAAAAGGCCAGGGTGGGGACCAGGCTGCCTAGATAAGAGAAACTTGGAAGCAAAGTTGGAGTGAGTAGTCAGCAAGTATTTATTTAGTGCTAGGCATATTGGGGAATGGAGAAAAATTATAAGACGCCATGCAGTCCATGGCTGGGCTTCTAGTGAGAGTCCCTTGTGTAAGGATCAGGCCTGGTGCCGGGATCTGCCCAGCCTGTGGAAGGCTGCCATGGTTTTTTTTGAGACTGGCTGGCTGGCCTCTGTGCAGAGCAACAGGGAGTAAGGAGCAGGCCAAGGCGCTGGGAATGACTGAGTTGAGTCTGTGCCACTCACTACCAGTGAGTCCTGTCCCCTCTGAAGCTCGGTTTCCATAGCTATGCAGTGTGAACTGCATCAGCACTTGGCAAGGCTGAGCATATCTCAGTGGTTTATTGGGAGTGAAAGAAGCTCAACGAATGTGGGTCCTTACTAAGAAACATTGATCGAGGTAGAGAAAGGGAGGTATGTGCTGGAAGCCCTGCTTCACTTTCTCTTGAGTGTCTTTTGCTGCAGCAAGTTCACGGTAGAGGCGTACTTGATATGTGTGTCAGGGATGTGGGCTTTTCCAATCAGTTTTCATGAACTTGGGAGTGAGAGAGTATTAATAACTAAGCATAACCCTTGAGAAGAAATAGGAGAAATGGTTTCTAAAAAGTGGAAAGACAAGCCCAGGGACAGAGCTGGTGGGAAAGCATGCAGTATCTCTTCTGTAGGCAGGTAATTCTGAGATGCATGTGGTGATATTTTGTGCATGCTCTAATTAATAAAGCTTGCCTAAAGATCAGAGTGTGGAGCTAAGTCACTAGTTAGCGGTAGAGATCAGGCGGTGGTGGCACACACCTTTAATTCCAGCACTCAGGAAACAGAGGCAGATGGATCTCTGTGAGTTCAAGGCCACCCTGAGCTACACAAGCTTGATCCAGTCTAAAAGAGAAACAGAGTCAGGAGGTAGAAGCTGACACCTTTAATCCCAGCACTAAGGAGACAGTAATACAAGGTGAATGGAGACAGAAGCTCGCTCGTCCCTTTCAGTCCGAGGATTCCTGGAGGTAAGAAGTCTGGTGCCTGGCTGCTCTGCTTCTCTGATCTTCAGGCAAGCTTTATTTGTTAGATCACAAACAAAATATCACCTGGGGAGTTGGTGAGAGGTGGCTGTGGCTTATTCCTTTTCCTCTCTGATCTTCCCGCATTTACCCCAATATCTGGCTCTGGTTGTTTTTTTTTTATGAAGACCAGTTAGGATTTGTGCTACAGGCACATTCAACATTGCTCCTCAGAAGGCCTGGCTAGATGAGAGAAAATGCAATATAAATGCACACTCTGTCTTTGTGTGTCCTCCTCTCTGCTAGGACTGATCTCCAGAATGAACCACTGTCTCAAACTTTGATATGTAGTCAGGAAAGACAGAGGAGGGGTTTCCAAACAAAGCCACGGCATAGCATCATAGTCGAGAGTTTTGAGGTTGAGTTGGAGCTTTTCTGGGTACTGGCCATGTGATGAAAATATTACTAAGTGTGCCCAAGCCTGTGTTTCACCATCAACGCAATGTGAATGCTGGATGGTGTGGGTTTCATGCCATTGCTTTGAAGGCTGGAGTAAGTGATGCTTAGCCTGTGCAGATGGTGGGGGGAATCCCTAAAGCAGAATTTAAGACTGGAATTCATGTGAGGTCATTAGCCGGAAGGTTTCTCCAGTCCTGTCTGGCCCCATGGTCCCTCAGCTGCTTATAAAATAATCATTCAGAGGCTTAATATTATTTACAAACTGTATGTCCTATGGCAGGCTTCTTGCTAGCTAGCTCTTATAACTTAACCCATTTCTATTAATCTATAAGTCGCCACATGGCCGTGGCATTACCGGTCTGCTGGCATCTTGTTTCTCCTTTAGTGGCAGCTGACATCTCCCCCTCCTTTCCTTTTTTCTCTCTGTATATCTGCTTGCATTTCCCGCCTGCCTCTAAGCTGCCTTGCCATAGGCCAATGCTGCTTTATTTATCAACCAATTAGAGCAACATATATTCACAGCACACAGAAAGACATCTCACAGCAAAGCCATTTATGCTAGTTTCCAGAAGGTGATCTCAGGCAAAGCAGAGGGCATTGGTTAAAGGAAAGCAAGGAAACTACGCTTGTACCCAGTGCATCTGGGCGGACACCCACAGAGGCCTGAAGATAATGAAGACAAATGGCAGAGAGAGAGAGAGAGAGACAGACAGAGACAGAGACAGAGAGAGAGACAGAGAGATAGAGAGATAGAGAGAGACAGAGAGACAGAGAGACAGAGAGAGACAGAGACAGAGAGACAGAGACAGAGAGAGACAGACAGAGAGAGACAGACAGAGAGACAGAGACAGAGAGAGACAGAGACAGAGAGACAGAGACAGAGCTATTGGAGGGCTGTGCCTGGGCATGGGGCTGAAATTCCAAGATCTTCTGGTCCTACTACATTCAATTCCTCTAGGCTGCAGGAAGCTGAGGCCTCTGTTCCCAGAGGACCAGGCCCCTGCTGATCAGTGTGAGCACATACTAGGAGGTGCTTTGGGGAAACAGCTAAGGGAGGCAACAGGAACCACGGGATGCTACACACGGCATTGGCCACGGCAGCCCTGGTAGGTTAGTACCACACTCTTTTGAGGCCTTTGGGAGGAGCGAAAGAACTGGCTTTAGGGTATTCGGAGCACTCATCTGTCCAGTTTCCACGGCCCCTTCCTCTCTATCTGTTCTCATAAAATGTCACGTGGTGTTGGCCTCTCCTTTGGAAACTAGCATCCCGTATCCTGCCATGGGCTTTGGGCATTTTCAGACAGTGGCTGAACGTTCCCACACCATCCCATGGATTGGACCAGAAGAAAGGGGCAGAGGCTTACTTACAGGGGGAACCAGGCTGGCACTGGAGTGGGTGGAGTCTTGGGAGGAAGCATCAAAGTGGCTGATGTGAAAGATCTGACAGCAGCTTGTAAAGGGAAAGGGGAGGTGGTAAGAAGTGGTGAGCCCTGTTTCTCAGAAGCAAATGAGTCAACAGTCAGGATATTCACCAGCACAGGAAAACACAGAAGTAGGTAAAAGGTGAGAGAAAACCCAGTATGGGATCATTTCCGTTTGAAATGTATGGGGTGGAGGGGTAGGCAGGGGGCGCGGGGGGGGGGGGGGGGGCAGTAAACACCTGATGGAGCTGGCTCTGAGTACAGCTTGGGAAAGGCAGCTTGCTTAGGCCATGGGCTGGTGTCCTGTTTTCCAGATGCTGAGTTGGGACCTGGCATCATGGAGGGACAAGCCCACTGAATAGGCAGTGAAGGATGAGCATGTGGAAAAGACACCGTGACTGGGGTCCCTGAAGAGGAAAGGGAGCACGGCTTGTTCTCCTGACATTCCTCCAGTGCTTTTCACCAGTCTAAATGCTCCCTGGATGGAGCACTTCAGACATTGTGTTGAAAGGGCTGGAGAGAAATCGCTGAATTTTCAAGTCTCTCCTCATTCCCTGTCCTCATCACTCAAGACCCTGGGATCCGACTTCCCACTGCCTGCACCTGTCTTACTTCTCTGGTGCGTTTTCCTTGGTGGGAATTAACGTACTCCAGGAGCAAGGATTTGCCAGTGGATGAAGGAAGTTAATGTTTGTTACCTCAGCTCCCTTGCAACTTGGGTAGAACCATCTGGAAGGGCATGTTCTTCCCTGGCTCTTGAGTTCCTTGTTGGTGAGAAGTGCTGTAGGATTCTGAGTTTCTAGTATATTCTATTTCCTGTTGGACAGTGTCAAGCTTTCACTTCTCCTCAGGTAGCTGGACGACTTCTCAGTAGCTTCGGATATGGACAGTTGGAGCCAAGACACGGCTCAGCTGTCAGAGCCTGGGGGGACTTTAATTATAGAAAGCATAGACATCATGGGAGATGTTTCTAAGCTTTTCAAACTGTAGGTTCCATCTGGAAAATCTCAGAAAGGTTGGCCATGTGGTGTGTTCCGTATGACATAACCCATGCTTAACACTCCTGCTCACGTTCCCAGACACTAAAAAACTGCATTTCAGGACATTCTTATCCCAAAGTGTCTGGAGTCCTCATGGAAAGCCTCCTCTAAGCATTGGTGTTCAAGTCCAAATTCGGCATGTGAAACTTCTCCTGGGCTTTTCTCTTAAAACATCCATGTGGCCACAGGATCTTACAGTATCTGGAGATTCCTTCACTCTTTTGCCTGCCCCCATAGTCAGGTGGTAATCGCCACTTAAAAACATTAAAATTGGTGCAGTAAAAAAGATTTATGAATATTAATTCTTTTTATAGCAGGTCATAATGTGAGCTGGAGAACAGAGCATGGGTTCTTCACGGCACTGTACTGCAAATGAAAACAGGGGTTCCGTGTGGTTGGAATTATTAGCTGGAGAGGCTGGTTTGAAAACTAATTTGTTTAGAATGGCTTTGCTCTGAACTCACCAGACACCCAAAATTTGTGGAGCGTCTGTTCTGAAAAGGAAGGACCATGAATTTTATAGCCGTCATGTTCCTAATCAGCAACACTAGCCAAAGAATTTTAAAAATATGTTCTTAAAATGCAAGCAACAAAGCACGGAGGTGGCTAGTCTTAGGAAGGATGCATCTGTGAACTTTCTGAAGCAATCCTTTAAAAACAGCATTCAGACTCTAGAGGTGGTGTGGGTAAAGCGCCTGCTAGCAAGTGTGAGGAGGTGAGTTCAGATCTCCAGAGCCCATGTGAAGCCAGACATGATAGCATGTGTCTGCCATCTCAGTACTCCTATGGTCGGATCTGCAGAGCTAGGTGTCCTCGGTAATAAACAGTTAGAGACCCCGTCTAAAACAAAGTTGAAGACTAGCACTGACCTCTGAAGTTGTCCTCTGACCTTCAAAATACATCTTGGCATGCATGCTCACACATACATGCACACCACATGCACAGACATCACCACTGCTGCACCACCACCACCACCACCACCCAGCATTGAACGAACATTCTTACTTCACATTAGCCAAAAGGCTGAGAAGGGTCACTTTCCTACAAGTCCTCATCTGTTCTAGTTTGCTTTTGCTATGGCAAATACAATGACCAAAAGCAAGAGGAAAGAATTTAATTAATCTTATCCTTCCAGGTCGTAGTCCATTGTTGAAGGAAGCCAGGACACAAAGCAGGAACGCAGAGGCAGGGATCATGGAGAAAAGCTACTGACTTTCTCTCTGGCTTGCTCACTGGTTCATGATCAGCTAACTTTCTTACCCAGCCCAGGCCTACCTGCCTAAGGATAGTGCTTCCCACACTGGGCTGGGCCCTCCCACATGAGTCATCAGTCAAGACAATCTCTCACAGACATGGGACTGTGTAGCTGAAAGTTTTCCTGTGTCCTGCCCAGTCTGCAGCCGCTCAGACCCAAGTAAACACACAGAGGCTTATATTAATTAAAACTGCTTGACCATTAGCTCAGGCTTACTACTGACTAGCTCTTACATTTAAACTCAGACCGTTTTTGTTAATCTATATGTCGCCATGTTTTCCGTGGCTTTACCCATGTGTCATTACATGCTGCTCCCTGGATGGCAGGCTGGTGTCTCCTGACTCAGCCTTCTTCTTCCCAGAATTCCCCTTATCTGCTTATCCCACCTATACTTTCTGCCTGGCTACTGGCCAATCAGTGTTTTATTAAACCAGAGTAAAAAAGGATTATTTCACAGCAGCACTGACCATTCTTCTATTGAGATTCTCTCTTCCTCAGTGACTCCAGGTTACAACAAGTTGACTGATGATTAAAAACTAACCAGGATATCTTCACCTTTTCAATAAGATGAATTCTCAGAAGTCACTGGGATACTAAATTCCCTCCTTGCCATCTCTGCAGAACTTCATACCATGACCACTTTTCTGACATACTCTCTTTTCTTGGCATCAGCTAGATAAATCTTGAAGGGAAAAGGCTGAACTCAGCCATGGTGGCAGACATTCAACCCCAGCTCTACCTTTTATACTATGACTGGTCAAGTTGATTAACTTCAGGGTCTTCAATTGTACAGAAAGGTAACAATTGTACCTACCTAGGTGGTGATGAAGGGCCAACGACTCAGGGTACATGAATCATGACCACACTGCCTGACACTGTGTTGTTAGTCTAGGATACAGTGGCCCAGCCTCAGTCTTCTGCAGTGTAATGCTTTGTGTTATACTTTTTGACAGCTGTGCTTGATTTTGATGTTTGAGCCATCGGTTTCTCTCTTTAATATTTTACATTTGATCAAAAAACCCTTTCCATTCTATGGGATGATTTGAGTAGAAATAGTTCTTCTTTGGACTTCTGGTAAAATTTTGCAGTGGATCTATCTGAGTCTCTGCTGTTTTAATTGGGATTTTTTTTAAAAAAATTACCATTATTGCTTTGACTTTGTTGCTGGCTATAGATCTGTTACTATTATTAATTTCATCTTATTTAATTTTGATAGGTCATATGCAGCCAGAAATCCATCCATTTCTTTTGGACTTTTATGCTTTAGTGTAATATAGGCTTTAAAAATATGTCCTTCATGATTTTTCAGAAGTTCATTATTTCCTGTGTTATGTCTGTCTCCCTTTTCATCTGTAATCTTACTGATTTGAATTTTCATTCTTTTTCTGTTGGCTAATTTGTCTTGGATTTTTCAATTTTATCTTTTCAGAGAATTCATTGTTTCATTGATTCTTTGCATTGATTTTGTTGTTGTTGTTTCTATTTCATTACTTTCTGCTGTGATCTTAATTATTTCTTCCTATCTGCTGGTTTGGGATTTGGCTTGTTCTTGTTTTCCTAAGTCCTTAAGGTATACTATTAATCTCTGGAGTTGAGAAGTTTCATTTTTTTTTTAATGCAAGCATTTAGGGTTATAGACTTTCTGTTTTAGGATTTCTGTTGCTGTGAAGAAACACCATGACCATGGAAACAATTTTAAAGGAAAACATTTAATATGGGCGGGCTTACAGTTTCAGAGGTTTAGTCCATTATCATCACGGCAGGAAGCAAGGCAGCATGCAGGCAGACATGTTGCTGAAGGAGCTCAGAATTCTACATCTTGATCCACAGGCAACAGGAAGTGAACTGGGCCTCACACTGTGTGTAGCTTGAGCATATGAGACCTCAAAGCCCGTCCCCACAGTGATACACTTCCTCCAACCAGGCCATACTTCCTAATAGTGCCATTTCCTATAGGGCAAGCATGCAAACACATGAGTTTAAGGAGGCCATGCTTATTGAAATAACCATGTTTTCCTCTTAGGATGGTCTTCATTGTGTATATGTTATAGACTTGGTTGTGTTGTGTGTTCATTTTCATTCTGTTCTAGGAAATGTTTTGCTTCTTTCTTAATTTCTTCAGGGACTCATCATTTGACAATGTGTTGCTTAATCTCTGTGAGTTAGTGTGATTCCTGTGGTGTCTCTTGCTGTTGATACCAGACTCTGTTCCATGATAGTTAAGTAGAATACAGGGTGTTACTTACAGATGCCTATGTTTGTCTAGGCTGGCTTTGTGCCATGATTCTTTTATTACTTTTATTTTTTATCTGAATCATTTACAAAGAATGAAAGCTGTATTCCTTTAACTTTTTCTTTTTACTTGGAAGCTTTCTTCAGTTTTACCTTATGATGTAGGGTAGTAAACCTTTAATGATCATTTTAAAACTGCTTACTTTCTGTTTGTATAGAAAAATGAATTTGTGTATTTATTAAATCACACTAAAGAGGAAATTCTTTCAAGTCTCAAAGTTATAATGTCTACATTTTCCTTTAACTCTAATATTTCTACTTCCACATTTAAATCTTTTTAAAATTATTTATTTTTATTTTATTTGCATGTGGTTATGCCTGAGTGTATATATGTGCACTACATGTGTGCAGGTACCTGTGGAGAGAGGAGAGGGTGTTGGATATGCTGGATGATGTATCTGCAATAAGATGAGATGCCCTGCAAGAGCAGTTAGTGCTCTTAACCCTTAAGTCATCTATCCAGCCCCCACATGTAATTGTTTTCTCTTTAGAGTATACTAGGTGCTCCTTGGTTTATGATGGAGTTATATTCCCCAAAGCCTAGAATTAATTAAAAATATCAGAAGCCAGACTTGAATTTACTGTACCTAGTCTACAGACTGAGCTGAAAGCACTCACAGTAGCCTATACTTGGCTTTCCCAGAGTGTTGATCCCTGTGTCATGAGCTAGGGAAAAGATCAAAACTCAAAATTTGAAATAAAGTTTCTCCTGACTTGTGGGAGCCCACAGAGGCTTCCTAGTGACAAATTACTCAGGATCAGAGAATCTGAGCTTGATTTACCCAGCAGGGCTGCATAATGGATGATTTGGCCATGGGCATGTTTACCAGGTGTTTGGAAGGGTCTACACTTGGCTGTACAGTATGCTTTGATCTTGCAAGGGGGTGGTCTTTTGTTTCTCCCCTTGGCATATTATAAAAAGATCTTTTGCATAAAGGATGAGTCTGTTGGTTATTGATCCAGGCCCTCCCGAAGCTATCCTGCGTCTCTGTCTTTCTCCTTATCATCTAGGTCTCTCTTTCTATCTGATATTTTCTTATCCCTCCTTCCTACATCTAAGAACCCTTCAATGGGATAGGTGGGAGCAGGTTGGAGCTGGTCTCCTCACAGTCTCCCACACTATGTGTTGTTTTAATATTACTATAAAGGCTAAAATATTAGTTACACCATTGTTAAGTCAGGAGTCATTCATATTTTGGGTGTATAGTAGAAAACTGAATTTTCCAGAGTTAGGTTATTGACTGAACAATCAGTCCTTTCTCTCACTGAAGACTAATGCTGTCTATGATGTTGTGTTCCCAAAGGTACCACAAAGCTAAGATGCTCTTGTGTCTACTGTCCTGTCCATTTCATTACCTTACCATTTTAATTAGAACTGCTTTTAAATGTCCCAATATCCAGTGAGAAGAATTTCCCTGTCCTTACTTTTCAAAATAGTCTTTGCTGTCCATGGACCTTTCAGAACTCATTTCTGTGTTATATTTGTTTCTCATGTATTTATGTGCATATCTGCATGAGTTCACGTGCATGCAGGAGCCAGCAAACGGCAGAAGAGTGCATCAGATTTCCTGGTACTGAGGTTAAAGATGATTGTGAGTCACCATGTGGATGCTGGCAACTAAATCCAAGTCCTCTGCAAGAGCAGTAAACACTTTTAACAACCGAGCCATCTTTCCAGCCCCTAGACTTTATTTTTAGAAGGAAAATTATGCTTGAGTTATCATTGGAATTGTATTACTTGTAACTAAATTTGGGACGTTGAGATCAATCTATTGTTAAATGACCTCACTGTTGGGCAGAACATTTATTCAAGTCTACTCTCACCCTGTAGAATATAATTCACTTTTTCTCTTAAAGGATCCATGCCATCTTTATGAAATTATTTTACCGGAACACACTAGTATTTGTCACTATCATAAATTTTCTTAGGCTTTCTTGTATTAGTTATGTTTCCGTTGCTCTGATAAAATATCATGATCAAAATCAACTGAAGGAAAAAGAGTTTATTTTGGCCTACAGTTCCAGAGGGAGAGTGCATAATGGCATGAAAAACATGGCACACTTGCTTTAATATTTCATCTCAACACAGGTAATGATCATCATCAAGAAAACAAATGACAACAACCTTTTTAGAAGGTTGGTGGGAATGTAGAATGGTACAGACACTACAGAAATCAGTGTGGAGGTTCCTCAAATAGAACAAGCTTATGACCTAGCTGTTCCATTTCTGGGCAAATACCTAGATTCCATATCCTGCCACAGAGACACCTGAATGTCTATGCGCATTGCTGCTCTATCCACAAGAGCCAAGGAATGGAAGCAGCCTAGCTGTCCATTAACTGATGAATAGATAATGAAAACGTGGTACATATACACAATGGAGCACATTTTGAAACATTTACTGGCCATTTCATTCAGTTATTTAGCCCATTTTTTATAAAAAAAAAAATAGGTTGTTCATTTCCTTCTTATTTATTTATTTATTTATTTATCAAAGTTTTAAAAACCAATATCAACTAATTATGAATTTGCAAGAAAATCCATGGAACTGAAGACATATTTTATTAAGTGAGGTAGCCCTGGCTCCCAAAGACAAACTCTGCGCTTCTTCCCTCACATGGGGCTTCTAGCTTCTACTTTTCATATATGTGCATTCATGTGGGAATAAGCATGAGTAGAGGCCAGGAAAACAGAACAAGTCCCATGGCCAGTGGGGGTAATAGATCACATAAAATATGAAAATGGAAGGGGAAATACTATGAGTGGAAAAGGAGGGCGGCAGGACCAACTAGAACTAAGTACGTGCAAAGAAGCCCTTAGGAAGCCTCCTACTTTGTAAACTAATTAAAAAATAAACTTAAGTAGGACATGGTGGCATATGTCTTTAATCCCAGCACTTCAATTGCCCCAGATAGTTAGCTAGGTGTCCAGTACTAGTCATGATTTCTCTCTTGTTGAGTGAGTTCTAAGTCCAACTAGAGAGCTGTTAGTTACTGCCTAGCTATGCATGCCACTACCTTACCCTTAACATTATCATGCCATGCTGGTTGTTGTTGTGGTTCATGGGCATCAAAGCTGGATAGGACTGTTGGTTGCTTCCCTCCGTGCGGGCTTTCATGCCACCTTCTGGTCCATGAGAGCTTGTCCTCACGGAGGAAGCTATCAGGTCAGTTCCAGCTCAGGTCCCTACCTCTGGGCCCTGTGTCTGAAGTGTATGCTAGCTTCAGTACTTACCTTCCACCTCTGGAAGGCAACCAAAGCAATGGCAATAGCAGTTGTTTTAGGAGTCTCTCGGGCTACCCTGACAACAACTGGTGCTTCTCATGCCTAGTGTTGGAGTCTTCATTAGTCTACGATATTGTCAGCCCAGATGGGAAATTATCATCAAAACTGTATCTGTATATATATATATACACACACACAGACTTCTATGTATTATATGTAATTTTAGGTAGAAATATAATGTGATTCCTTATGACTGTTTCAGACATCCTTACTGTTATCCCACCCTCATTCTTCTGTATTTATCTCACTCCATAATCAAAGTACCCCCTTTTTCTCCCTGTGCCCTGCTATTCTCCTCTGTTGCTTCTCTGCCCCAGCCACAGTCTCCTTTTACTTTCCTGGTTTCTGCAATAACTCCAAGTTATGAAGTTACATCTGAAGCTATGGAGCTAGGAACGGCAGATGACATAGAACATGTGACATTTGTCTTTTGGTTCAAGGGTTGCTCTCTCAATATTATCTTTTCTAGTTCCATCCATCTCCCTGCAAAATTCATGATTTCGTTTTTCTTTACAGCTGGATAGTATTCCATATCATATCTACACCACAATTTCATTACCCATTCATCAGTTGAAGGACATTTAGGCTGTTCTCATTTCCTATCTGTTGTGAATAGAGCAGCAATGAACCTGACTGAGCAAGTATCTGTGGAGGAGGAGGTCAAGTCCTTTGGGCATATGCCACGAAGGTTCCTATGGTAGGTTTATTTTTAGGTTTTGATGGTTCTCCACAATGATTCCTGAGTGACTAGACCAATTTGAAATCCCGCCTGCAGTGAATGAGGGTGCCCCATGTCCTTTCTAGCATTTGTTGACCATTGTTTTGTTGACCTCTGCCATTCTGAGTGGGATAAGATGGGATCTCAAAGCTGTTTGGTTTTGCCTTTCCCTAATTTTTAGGGACAATGAACATTTTTTTTGAGATATTTCTTAACCATTTTTATTTTTTTCTTTTGAGAACTCTCTGCTCAGATTTCAAACTTACATTTGGTTTTTTGACTCCTTGTTTTTTGAGTTCTTTATCTCTTCTTGATATTAACCCTAGACTTCGTTTTATTCCATTGATTGTTCCTTTAGCTGTGCAGAAATTTTCTAGTTTTATGAGGTCTCAATTGTCAGCTGTTGGCTGCAAATACTGAGCAATTGTAATCCTATTCAGAGAGTCCTTTCCTACACCTGTACCCTGTTGGGGACTACCGAGGGTTTCTTCTAGCAGCTTCAGTTTTATATTTGGGTGTGTGACCTATGATGAGTTGGATTTTTTGTTTTCTTTTGTTTTGGTTTATTTTATTTATTTATTTTTTTTACAAAGTGATACATTCAGTTCTAATTTCATTCTTCAGTGTATAGACATCCAGCATTTCTAGCATCATTTGTTGAAAATGTTATCTTTTCTCCTGTGTGTGTCTTTATCATATTTGTTGATTATTAAATGACTGTAGTTATAATTATAGTTTTGCATACTTGTTTTGGATATTTGATTTTATTCCATTGCTCTACATATCTGTTTTCATTCTCATAGCATATTGGTTTTTATTACCATGGCTCTGTAATATGTCTTAAGATCTTGAATGGTAATCCCTCAAACATTATTCTTTTTGTTCAGGATTATTTTAGCTATCTGGGGCCTTTTGTTGTTCCACATGAATTTTGAGATAGTTTTTTCTTTCTTTCTTTCTATTCCTGTGAAGAATGAGATGAAGATATTGATTGGTATCACATTGAAATTGTAAATGTTTTTTGGTTGAATAGTAATTTTTACAATATTCTACCAATCCAAGAACATGAGACACCTTTCCATTTTCCATTGTCTTTCTCCATCTCTTTCTTCAGAGATGTAAAGTTTTCACTGTAGAAGTCTTTGACCTGCTTGGTTAGGTCTATTCCTAGATGTTTTAGTTTCTCTGAGACTATTATAAATGGGAGTGTGCCTATGAACTCTTTCTCTGTGTTTTTGCTGTTCATACATAGAAAGGCTATTTATTTGTGCACATTGATTGTATAACCTGACACTATGCTGAAACTCTTGATCATTTCTAGTTTTCTGGCACAAATGTTCAGACTCTCTTATGTATAATATCATGTCATCTGCAAGAAGGGAAAGTTTGATTTCTTCTCTTTAATTTGCACCCCTTTAATTTCTTTCTATTGCCTTATTGGTCCAGGTAGGGCTTCAAGCACAGTATTAAAAAGAAGTAGAGGATGGTCATCCCTATCTCCTTTGAGATTTCAGTGAAATTGCTTCAAGTTTTTCTCCATTTTAGGATGATGTTGGGTATAGTTTTCTCATATAAAGCTTTTGCTATGTTATGTTGAAGTGTACTCCCTGTAGTCCTACTCTTTCTAGGACTTCTATCATGAAGGCATGTTGAATTTTGTCAAAGGCTTTTTCTGAATCTATTGAGATGATCATGTGATTTTTGTCTTTAAGTCCATTTATGTGGCATATTACATTTATTGAATGAATATGTTGAACCACCCCTTCACCTCTGTGATAAATCCAACTTGGTAGTAATCTTTTTGATAGATTTCTGTATTTGGTTTGCAATTATTTTATTGAGGACTTTTGAATCCATGTTCTTTGGGGATATTGATTGGCCTGTTGTTTTCTTTTCATATTTGTGTTTTTACCTGATTTTGGTATTAGCATGATACTGGGATTATAGAAGGAATTTGGGAGTGCTCCATCTCTTTGTATATTTTTGGATAGTCTAAAAAGGATTGGCTGTAAATCTTTGGAACTCTGATAGAATTCTGAGATGCCATCTGAGTGTTCTATTGCAAGACTTTTGATTACTGTTTAATCTCATTTGTTATGAGCTTGTTGAGGCCATTGATTTGTTCTTGTTTTCTGACTTAATTTTGGTGGTTTGGGTGAATCTAGAATTCCATCCTTTTCTTTGAGGTTTTCCAACTTAATGGCCTACAGGCTTTGATAGTATTCCCTTATACTACTCTGAATTTCTTTGGGGTCAATGTGATAGTTCCCTGTTTACTTCTCATTCTCTTAATTTGGGTCCCCTCTCTCTTTCTTTTGGTTACTTGTTTATCTATCAAAAAATGAGCTCTTCAATTCATTATTTGTATTATTTTCTTTGTTTCTATTTTGTTGATTTTGGTTCTGGTTTTCTTGTCTTTACTTTTTTTTTTCTTTCTGTCTAGTAGGTTTGGATTTAGTTTGTTTTTGTTTTTCCAAATTTCTGAGTTGTATCGTTAAGTCATTTATTTGTGTCCTTTCTTAATTTTTAATGTGGGCACTCAAGCTATAAATTCTCCTCATCTTCTGTTTTTAATGTGTCTCAGAAGTATTGTTTTCATTTAGTTTCAGACTTTTTTATTTCTGTTTTTTGACTCATTCATCATTCAGTAATGAGTTGTTTAATCTCCATGAATTTCTGTACTTATTAGAAATTTTTTGCTGTCAGTTTTAAGTTTAGTTGGGTTATGATCAGATAGGATACAAGGAGTTATTTCAAGCTTTCTGAATTTATTAAGACTCATTTTATGTCCCAGGGTGTGATCTGGTTTAGGTAAGTTTCTGTGTGCCACTAAGTAGAATGTGTATTCTTTGGTGTTTGGGTGGAGTATTCTGTAGATATCTGTTAAATCCATTTGAAATATGATATGAGTCCAATTAATTCTGATGTTTCTGTGCTTATTTCTTTGTTCAAGCTACCAGTCTATTGGAGAAAGCAGGGCATTACAATCACCTACTACTAGTGGTTTGACATTAATCTGTGTCTTTAAATCCAGTAGTATATTTTTAATGAAATTGGGTGCACCAGAGTTTGGATATATGTTACTATTATATGTAATTTATAATAATATATGTTGCTATATTAGAATAGTTAACTGTTCCCCTAGTAGAATTAAGTATTCTTCTTTATTTCTTCTGATTCATTTTAGTTTGAAGTTTAATTTGTAAAGACATTAGGATAGTGACATTTGCTTCCTGATCCCATTTGATTGGCATACTTTTACATATCCTTTCACTTTAAAACAGTGCCCATCTTTAAAACTAACACATGTTTCTTGGAGGCAACAGACAGTTGTTTTTTTATTTTGTTTTTTCTTGATCCATTTAGTCAGCCTGTGTCTTTTGAGTGGAGAATTGAGAGCATTCATATATGAAATTATTATTTAAAATAGTGTGTTGATGGCAGTCATTGTGTTGTTGAGGTTTTGGTATTGTTATTTGTATTTCCAGTGATACTTTGTGTTTCTGTAATTATAGCTTCATTTTTCCTTCTACCATCTCTTGGTTATGTTCATTCTCTTCAGCCTAAAATACTGCTTTCTGTGTTTTCTTTGGTTTGGTCTGTTGGTGATAAAACTTTTAAAGTTGTTTATAGCAAGAAATGTTATCCTCTCTCCTTCCAATATGGCAGATAATCTTCTTGGTTGTGTTTGTCTAGACTGACTGTGGCAATTTGGGGCTTGGAATGCTTTGTCCCAGACTCTTCCATCGACAGGTTTTCCTTCTGTGCTAAAGTGTTTTGTCTCTCAAAGTTTCCAATACTCTTTCTTAGTTATGCGTACTTAGTGCTTTAACTATGATATGATATGAGGAATTTTTTTCTGGTGTTATCTCTTTGCTCTTCTGTGTGATTTATGTATCTGGGCATGGTTTTCCATAGTTTTCTTCTATGATCTTGTTGAAGGTCTGGTCTATCCTATTGATCTGGGATTCTTCTCTGTTACCTACTCCTATTATTTAAAGGTTTAGTCTTTTCATGGTATCCTATGTTTCCGTGTGTGTTCCCTTTCTGTGTTTTTTTTCACATTCTTTTCTTATTTGACTTATAAATTCTTTACTTTATTGTCTAGTCCTGATGTTCTATCTCCTGCTTGTTCACTCTATTTGTAAGACTTTGCTTTGTGTACTCTAGTTGAGTCATTGAGTTTTTCCATCTTCATTTCGCCTTGAATCCTTCTCAGTATTCCTCTTTATCGAATTCCATTCTCAAGACCCAGATTGTCTTCATCATTTCTACCTGTCTTATGTTTGTGTTTTCTTGGGCATCACTTGGGTGTTTTGGGTTTTGTTTGTAAGTTCATTGAGCTGTTTCTTTGTGTCTTCTTTAAACTCCTAGAATTCTTTGATGAAGTTAATGATGTTTTTTCCTTAAGTCTATGTCCTGTGACATCTAGATAATTCTCATTGGTGAACATATTTATAGAACTGATAGATTTGGGGTTAAGAGAGAATGCTGCCTTGATCTTTCTTAATTTTTTTATTCTTGCAATGATATCTGGGCATGTGGACTTCTTTCATTAGTTTTCATTCTGATAACCCAGAGCAGGTTGGGACAGAACACAGAATTTGTGAGCTAGGTTGGGCCTTAAGGTTGGATATGGCTCAGGTAGAATGAGGTAAGGTGGACACAGGGTGCTAGACTGCTGTAAAAAGTGTGAATCCTGATCTAAGCCTAGGGTTTGGGAGTAGATCTTGAGGGTGGGAAGGGTCTGTGGAGGTGTGTGGTTCAGAAGGATATCCCTGGATGGACCCTGATGATGGTTGTAAAGGATCTAGCTGGGCAGAGAGGCTTGCTGTAGCATGGGAGGGGACTATAGTTTGTGAGAGGGCTTGGATGGTCCTTGTGGAAGCCTAGAGATGGGCATTGGAACAACCAGGAGTGGCCTGGCTAGGCTGGTATATGGGATGTGGGACCAGGCTAGATCTGGGGGCTTGGGAGAGTCATGGAGTGGAAGGTCATGTAGCTAAGCTGTTTAAATTCCAGGTTACAACTTCCATCTCATACTGAAAAGTGCTATTTTAAAATCAGTCATCAGGAAGGTTAGAGAGATGGCTCAGTGTTTAAGAGCATTGTCCATTCTTCCAGACTACCAATTCAATTCCCAGCACCCACACGGCAGCTCCTAACTGGACTCTGTAAGTCTAGTTCCAGGAAATCCATTGCCTTCCTCTGGCCTCCCACCAACACCACACAGCCATGAGGTACACAGACATACATGCAAATAAAAAATCCATACACATAAAATAATAATAATTTAATAATAACAGTAATAATAAAATAAAATTAGCCAGAAGAACTCAGAAATCAAATTTCAAAAGAGAAATGCAAGTAAGATTTCTTTCATATGTTAAAACTAAGAAATATATAAAACAATTTAGAAAATCATCTTCTGAGTTAAACTGTCATATATTCATTCTATGGAATACTACTTGGTAATGAAAAGGAGTGAACTTTGACACAGAAGCTTAGACGAATCTCCAGAGAAGTGTGTTGAGTTGAAAATGTCCAATTTCAGAAGGTTATGTATTCTATTCAAATTCTATTTATGTAGCATTCTTGAGGTGAAAACATTCTATATCTTAATGTGTTATTATCAGTCTCCTGGTGGTGATCTCATTCTTGAGTTGTTTAAGATATTGCCATTGGGTGGAAAGTAGGCAAAGGGCACTGTTGATTTTACAATATGAAAATTAAAAAAACCCAACTTTCTCAAGCCTAGCATGGTAGTGCATACCTGTAACATACCCCAACTACTTGGGATCCTTGGGTAGAATTGAGAATTGGACATCAGGTTGAAAACACAGTGAGGCTCTGCCTCAAAAATCAGAAGATAAAAGTGAACAGGAAGGTCCTACCCAAAGGGGCAGAAGAGCCAAACAGCCAAGAAAGGAGCAGATTCTACAAAGGATTCCCCAAAGCACAGCCTTGGGGACAGGGATGCACTTGCCCTCCCTGGTACCAGTTAGATGGGGGGATTCCAGTGGCCCAGGAAGGATGAGGGGGTCTGATACCAAGAGACATAGGTAGGCTGTGGTTGACTAGAAAGTACTTGGCTTTTCTCAAATGGCTAGTTATCAGTTGAACAGCTAGGGTGTATGTAGGTGGCTGTTACAACACTCTTGGTTTGCTACATATAATTCCTAGAGGTGATGGGGCCTTATATTATAAGAGAATCTACAATTATTTACCTTAAAACCATAATAAACATCAAAGCCGTGTTTCCATCAAAATATAACTGAAGGATTTTGGTTTTCCCCTTTGTTCTACTAAACTAGTATTACTACATAATTTGCTGGAGTTGAATTGATTGGTTAAGAAATCTGTTTTGGGGGATTGAGAGGTAACTCAGCTAGTAAGAGTGCTTCTGCACAGTCATGAGGACCTGAGTTCAAATCCCCAGTACCCACATAAACATACCAGTAACCTCATGCTTTGGGGTGAAGGCAGGGATCCCTGGGGTTTACTAATTGCCTGCCTAGCTCCAGGTTCGGGTGCGAGACCCTGTATACAACAGAACATTGGACATCCTTCTCTGGCCTCCACCCATGCATATGTACATGTCCCCCCCCCCCCCCCCCACACACACACACACTGCTTGTACCAGGATTGCTGAGTCCATCCCTGTCAGGATTGTTACCCAGGCATTTTCACCCACCCTCTTAGCAGCAGGCCTGCTCTCATTTCCTGATTCAGCTGTCAGAACCCCTTTCCTGAGCCATTTAGCACCAGGACATAATTGGTGAGACCTGCTGTCTCCAGCATGACTCAGTTTTACCCACTAAAGAGAACTAAGGAGACAGACGCAAACCAGTTTCATTCATTTGGAATGGTAACTCATACCATCCTCAGTAGAGACGAAATACAACAAATGGAGAAAATATTAGCTCAATATAATAAGTCAAGGATGTGAATACTAGCAAGAGGAGCAGGATATTCAAATACAGGAATAACTGAAAACCTCACTGATGAGACACTGGTGTCCGAACACACCATTGGAGTGAAGAATCTTGAGGAACATTTACACAGAATGACTACTTTGTTCCTGAAAGAAGAGGCCTGCACAAACACACTGTCTCTTCTTGTGCCTAGCCAGCCTAAGGCTCATCTTGTCTCATTGTCATGGATCACTCTGCTGGAAGTGTGAGGCCCATTCAATGTGGGGTTTTGATCAAAATTCTGTTCCTGCATAACTGCCTATCGGTGGGTCCCTGAATCAGTGCCCTGCCTTAATCTACATGCCCATAGGACCCTGCTGCCCTGAAAGCAACTTGTTGTGTCGGATAGGAAGATTTCCCCAAAACTACAGCAGAACATTTTGAGTACCTGTAAGTAAAAGTGAACTTTGTAGATACAGGTAGGCATGGTGGCATGGCTATAACCTCAGCATTTGGGAGGCAGAGGCAGGAGGATCAAGAGGTCAAGGCTATCCTTAGCTCCATATGGTTAGTTCCAGACTAACCTGGGGTACATGAGAGCTCGTCTCAAGCACACAAACAGATCAGACTTTGAAAAAACTTTGAAGGGCTGCAAAGACCAATTTAGAAGCTTCAACATTAATATGCTCCTTCTTATCAACAGCATTTTGTTTGTAAAAATTCAACATCCAGCCTAACGAATACCCCACCTACTAATAGGCTCAGTTAGATGACCAAAAGGCCAGATCTCTCAGAATTAGTGTCATGGCTGTTTGGTAGCCATGGTGTTAAACACAATTCAGACCTGTTTTTATTATTCCCAGCAGATGAACTTGCTCATTTGGGACCTGGTTGCAACCATGTTTATTATTTTTTAGTAGCTACACTATTTCCAGAACTCCAGGACCTCCAGTCCTTGAGATGTCCTTACATACTGCTTTGCAGGGTAGATATTGTTCCTATTTTACAGATGGGATTAGCAAGACTCTGAGTAATTAAGCATTTTGCACAATGTCAGCCAGCTGGTTAAATGGCCAGTCTGTCTGTCCTTGAAGGTTGCACTCTATTTCTTCATGAGCTACACACCCAGAGTTCCAATCTTGGGCTTAAATTCTAAGAATACAGAATCGTACAGATGGACTGGGTCCTGTAGGGAGAAGAGGGGGGTACCTGGGAGCAGCAGTTTCTTACAATTGTCTGTCATTGGGTCAGAAAAAGCCACACCTGTCCACTCCATCTCCCCAGTGGAAGAGAAGTGCTTTCTTGGGTAACGAATGTTGGGGGAAGCTTGTAAGGCCCCTGAGCAGAGGCCTCAGGACCGAGTCTCCCCAATAATTCATGGCAATCGTTGCCAGAACCTGAACCCCAGAGATCCAGGTCATCTTCTCCATGACAGGAAAAGATAAGGAACTTGTTTCTCCCCAGACCTGACACCTGAGATCTACCCCAAACTCCCCACCTTTCTATCCTATGATCTGGAAAACTGTTGTCTTGGATGGAGGACAAGATGGCCTGTCCCGGCGACATACCTTCCTATTTGTCTTATCTGAGGAAGCCAGAGTGGCTTCTTTTAAAAGAGTCGCTCAGCAAATTGATTTCCTAAATAATGATTTAGTAAGAATTTCCCCTTCCTTCCTTCCCTTGAAAAAATGGTGCAATAGCAGGAAAGGGAGAGAGAGTGGACACCTGTTTAAATTCTGTGCGCTCTTACAAGCTGGGAGGGGAGAGCCGGAGACCAGGCTGGGTGACAAGAGAATGTGCCACCTCCACGGAAGTGGCACAATTAATTTAGCTTGAAATAAACGGTTACCATTCCCAGTGAAACTTTCAAAGGCTTGTCCGCTGATTGAAAAACATCACCCCCTGCTCTCGTTTCCAGCCGAACTCAGAGCCCATTGGCTTATTTAGGGGCAATGCGCCTTTGATATTTGAGTCTGGTGTTCACTTTAACTTTAAACAGACATGCTGGGAGGAGGAAGTAGGGCTGGTGATGTGCTAATTCTCATTGGTGCCCCCCACCCCCCAGGAAATGTAAGAAACCTGCAACTTATTGTATGTTTAAGAGCTGAAACCAGAGACAGCCACATCTGGTTTGTTGGTTGGTGCCCCTCCCCCTTAAAAAAAAATAAAACAGCAACCTCAAATTCTTAGGCAAAATAGTTTGATTATAATGGTGAATTTATCAGGGATAAAAGGTTGGAGGCTAAAGTAACCCCAAAGAGAAACGTTTTCCAAGATGGGTTAAAAGCCTAAGTTACTGAGTTAGTAAAGTGATTTAAAAAAATATGGAATTTCTCAGCAACATTGTGTGCCAAGGTAAAGCTTTTAAAATGCAATCAAGTTTTTCAGTTGGAAGGCTGTGGGGTTCCAACTGCTTCAGGGCTGGCTGGCTGCTACCAGTTTGGGGCCCCCTGGTCCTGAGAAAGAAGATGGAGTGGATTGAACTGAAGCAGGAAATAATCCTCTTAAATAAAGTAACAATATGATACTTGTGAGCCCTGTAGTCATTAGAATATCAAAACACATTTTGTGACTACATTGGCATGAAGACATATATATTAATATTATATATGAACCAACTCAGCGATTAATGTTAAGATTCAAACTCACTGTTTATACAGGAAGTATGATCAGACAAAAATATTCGTGATGAACAAAACGTCAACCTTTTAAAGTAAAGACAGATCAGCTGTGTGTTGAAGCCTGTTGAATCCTTTGCAACACAGCCCTGGATTCTAGAGAACACAGGAAGAATGGGGTACAGATGGCATGAGCCATGAGGGTTGGGAAGCCTAAGTCCAGAGAAGCTAGTCTTGCCTCTTGCTCACCACATTCAGAAGTGCAGGGTATGACCACTCCTCTGTCGACCTCATTGGCATCTACCAAATGGAGACATTATCTTTTTGGGTGGCGATGAAAGGGCTACAGTCTTCCTGGTGGCAGAGCACGAGATTAATTTGACCTGGTCCACAGATGAATATTTACAATTTTTATTTGATTGTTTCGCATTTCCTTTGATGTGTCACTGAACTTGGTGTGTATTAGAACTGGCATGTAAAGCCCGTAATTCTACAGTATTTCTGTTGAGAATAAAAGTCAAGCTAACCACTATGACAAGTGTGAAGTTCCATAATGGCTCATCAATATCTACGGATGAAATAGCCATTAGATATTCTCAGAATGCTCTTCTAATGGCTTCCAGCCTGACCTGCCTGAGATAAGACAGTGACAGATGCTAGAGGAGGAGTCCCTTGTCTAGCTTTGGGATGTCATGTAGGCCAGCATGCCTTGTGTCCCTAGAGGGGGATGTCCTACTCCTTGAAGTAGGGAAGATGAAGAGACACAAAGTCCTCAGGATGAGTGGCCCGGAACCCAGCTCAGAGAGCTAGCAGCCTGTGTGAGCTCTTACTATTATCTGAACTGATTCGGCATGCTCTGCTTTTTCTCTAGTGAGCATGCCTTGCCCTTACAGGGAGAAAGAGAAATAACGCTAATTTTGACTCCTTTTCCTATCCCCCACAATTGAATTCCATGAATGGTGAGCCAAGGCAGTGGGGCCCACTGCTAAGGACATGGGCTATGGGATCAGATAGGGTGGGTACAACGTGGTCTCTGCCATCTGCCAGGAAGTGTCCTTAGATGAGGCAGCTGTGGTCTCTGGCTTCAGGGACACTGGAAGCATGCACGTGCCTCCAGGAAGTACTGCGGGGCTTGCTGGGAGAAAACAAGCTATTTCCCAGAGAGCCCTGCTTCCCTTGCCCACTGATGTCGCCCCTAACCACCTCCTTGCTGCTCCTCACTTCTCCTTCCTGCCTCTTCCTCCCTGTTCCTTCCATAACCCACTCTCTGCTCTTTCATCCCTAGCACTCCATAGTCTTGCCTGTTCTGTTTTTTTTTTTTTCCACTCTCCTTTGAGGTATTTTTTGACTTTAATAATTAAACTCAAGAGTCTGGAAAACATATTCCATCTTGTCTTAAAAAATAGACAAGTGTAATTTCCAGGCAGCTTTCCCTTTTCAGTTCTTACACTCTCCTTAAGCTTTCTATGACTGTAACCTCTTATTTCACACACTTCTCCCCCCTGTAGTCAACCAACTTGGCCTCAAGTCAATGAAACATTGATTTTTTTTTTTTTTTTTTTTTTTTTTTTTTTTTGTGTGTGTGTGTGTGTGTGTGTGTGTGTGTGTGTGTGCGCGTGCGCGCTCTGGATAAAGAGACTAGCTGACTGAAAGGGATCCAGTGGCGATTGAAATGAATGGCCTTACATTTTTAGCCCTTCTGAAAATGATTTTTCATTTAAGAGATACTTTTGACTCTAGTCCAGACCCAAACAAAGCGAGGCTCAACTTTCCTGAGAATCATAATGCAGTGGAAGCCTGGGATTTATCAGAAAAATCTTTCATGATGAGATTTCCAGTTCACATTTCCAGGTGTGGGAAGTATTTTCCCAGAAGTTTAATGAGCACGCCAACAAGGGAGGTGCTTGCCTGATTCAAACAGGTAAATAGATCTGTGGTCTCCCATCACACGTGGGTTCCATTGAATCTACTGTTGCTAGTGATGTGGGATTAGGTAGATGTTGAAATGAACTCAGCATGCACAGGTCGTAGAGGGGGAAAAAAATCCTGTGACTCACATGGATGAGTCTTAGTGAGTGAACTTGGCTAAAGGATTGTGTGTCTCCTGGGAGCTACAGAACTTGGAAAGGAAGCCGTTCCCAAGGAAGAGGGGGCAAAACCATTCATGAAAACTCAAGCAGTGATTTAGGAGCGCGTGAGAGAATGGTGAGCAAGCGATGTGAACCAAATGAAACTCGAGGAGAGAAGTTGCCATTTTTTTCTTCTTTAAGCTTCCGCAGTGTCCGGAGCATGTCATCAGCAGTGTTCTGTGCATTTCATCTTCTCAAAATACCCAGGAAGAAAGATGGTGTTTTCTTTAAGCACCTCTGCCCCAAATTCTACCCATTTTGTAGATAAGGACACTAAGGCCAGGAGTCTCAACAACTTGGTTGAGTTATATATAATTGGTATGTAACGGCCCATACTTTTGACCTTGGTTTGTTTTGTTTTATTTTTACATAAGGCCTTCCAGAAAACAGATGCTATTATTCTGTTGGAGGCTGCTGTGGATGACAGGAAACCAGCTGAGCAGTGAAGAGCATGCCCACAGTGAAGGGTCTACCAGAAGCATTCTGCTTGGGCCCTGCACATCACTCCTCCATCTTTCCAGGCTCAGCATTACAGCTGTCACTGCAAAGTCCTTCAAGGTGACTTGATATAAACATGGCATTCCCCTCCATCACTTCTTAAATGGAAGCAAGCTGCAGGAAATTATTAAATATTATGGTATCACATATGTTTTGTCTAATTTAGAATACACTGGAGAGCATAATCGCTGTTTACAAAAGCATTGTCTGGGTGCCAGGGATTTCTAGTGAGAGTCCCTGCACACAGGAAAATGCAATAAGCATATTTTCTACTTGAATGCCAAAACCTGGAGTGGCTACCTTATTAAAATTTCCAGTCCCCTTGTTTATATAAATGCCAGGTGTTTATAAAATATCATAGTTCATAAATATTGTCTTCCTTTAGATCCTTTCCTGCTTAGCCTGTATCTTCAACATGGTACCAGGGAATAAAGTGGGCGTTATAAAATATCAAGGCGTATCCCCCTCTCCCTGAGAATCATGGAAACTATTCAAAGCTGAAGAAACGCACTTGACTTAGGAACTTCCAGTGAGGAGAAAAATCCCCCTGAGACAGCCCTCACTGGGTTAAAAAACATGGATCTAAATGGAAGTGAAGTTTAACTGCTTCTCCAGGGGCCAAGCTGGGTCTGAAATGCTGCAAGGAGATATGGAACATCCGCACCAAAGGCCTCTCAAGATGTGATGTGGTATGATCTTCCCACCTGAAACATGCTTCTTCCTGCCTCTCCTGTTCATGCACCTGGAGGAGTTCTCTATCACAGTCAAGCTTGGGGACCCAAAGGAAATTGCATAAGAATAAAATAAATTCAGTTCATTGCCTTAATAGCCTTTAGAGTAAGTCTGCTTCTGTTGGCCAAGGCAGAGAAAAACAGGCCATGACTTTGAACATCAGTTTAGTTCAGCAGTTCCTGACAAGAGGTCCCTGGACCAGTAGCATGAACATCATTTGGTGATTTTCCAGAAATGCAGATTCACCACCACCAGCTCAGGCATCCTAAATCAGAGGCTCTGGAATTGGGTTGAGCAGCCTGTGCTGAGCATGCCTCAGTGCTTGTGATGATGCTGAAGCTTGAGATCCAGTGGTCTTATCTCTTGGGTTGTGAAATTCCCTGGGCTATCCCTTACTGATCAAATGCACCCAAGTTTGAAGAACTTACTTACGTATGGTGCTTTATCTAATCATCCCTGCAACCTTTTGTTACTAGCACTCATACTTTTCATTCCCTCTTTTTACAAATGAAGCAACAGATGCTCAGATTTTCATATCAGTTGTGGAGATTACAGAAATCACTCAACCAATCAGTCCTAGAAGATTTCAGTCCCCACCTATGTGATATCTGTATACTATGTTCTCTACCAGTGAAACTCCTATCCCATTAGAAGTAATGGCATTGTAGTCACAGGAAGAAAACACACAATTTGGTGAGGCCCAACACAGTACATCACGCAGCAGGCTCCGCCCCTGAAAGCAAGGCATTAGTTTCCCCAGCACTGCTCCGCAAATGAGTGGAGCTCTGGATATACATGCTCTCACAGGCTGTGACTTGCCTACATGCTGGTATTCCCCAAGTCTTGACACAGACACTCTATCTACCTCAACAGTGTCGTCCGCTTCTCTTTTTCCGAGCATAGTACTATGCTCCACTCCTGTCAATTCACTGATGTCTCAGTGAGTTATTGTGAGAAGGGAATCAAGTCTTAGGACTTAGACCTCTGTAGCTTCCTACTGGGTTGGCACAGCTGGCTGATGCTCCTGTGGACTCAGGTCTTGTGTTATCTGAGAACTGGAGAAGTAATGGGGTCATCTCTTGCTTCCTATATAGCTTGAGTACAGTCTGAGCAAAGAACTAACAGCCCCACATCTCACTGGTGCTTCATCCCATCCACAGTACCTAGAACTAACAGCTCCCTCCCATCTCATTGGTTCTTCATCCCACCCATGGTACCTAGAACTAACAGCTCCCTCCCATCTCATTGGTGCTTCATTCCATCTGTGGTACCTAAAACTAATACCCCCGGCCTCATCTCACTGGTGCTTCATATTATCTGTGGTACCTTATTTCACTGATTTTGGACCTGCTATCTCCTTATCTCATGTTCATCCATGTTCTGGGCCTTCTATGAGCTAAAGAGATTTTCTCTCACATGGATATTGTTATTGTTGTTGTTTTTATTTAAAATGGTCTTTCTGTCAATCTTCAGCATTTTCCATCCAGATTAAAATAAGTATGAGGTGGAATTATAGTATAATAATTAGTGATCAAAACCATGGTATTCAGATGCAGACAGAATTGGATACTCATCCAGGCTTCATCAATTATTTAATCTACACTCAGATAGTTTATCCTCCTTCAGAGAGGCAGGATCCTCAGGTGCAAATAGATCCATTCACTGTACTTCTTGGGGTTGTGACACTGTGTAAACTGGAGCTACACAGGATAAAAGGAGGCTAGAGTCATTCTTTGTCCTATTATTTAGTCTGTCATATGTTTATCCCAGAGCTACTTGCTCATACACTGTAGTACGGGTCAGGTTAGAACAGCTTTTTCTGTGGAGATCAGGAGAGGGAAAGTTTTGAGGCTTTCTAGCCACATTTTCTCTGTTGGAATGACTTCATGGGGCTAACAGTAAAAAGCTCACAAACAGATGTGCATGTCTGTGTTTCAAACAAAAATATCCACAGAAGCAGGTTGGGACTGAATTTGGCTTGTAAGTGGTATATGTCAAGGATTTTAATTGACTGACTATTTTGGAAGTTCTATGTGCCTGGCTTCTATGCTGCTTGAATTCTAGGCTAAAGGGAATCAGGGACCATTGCCACTGTGATTATGTGGCTTTTAGTTTTGCCAGATCAATCTCTGGGCCATTTGTGGGAAACCTTGCAGGTAGTCCAGGAAGAATCATTCTGGTCAGGCAAGAAAATAAGTCTTCTTGGGAATTATTTTGGTGGTGACAAAATCAGTTCAAGGAAAGGCAATGAAAAGCTTGCCTCCCCCATTAAAGTGATGGAGATAAGCTGGCCCTCACGGCAAGTTCTACATCAGAGAACGTTATAACAAACAGAAGTTTGTGAAGAAGAAATGAAACTTTCTGTATGCCTTGACTGGCTCTAAATTATATTAACTTAGGATTCTATTGTCTGTCAAATTTTAAACACAGTGGATGAATCAAATACAGGTATCATAATGGTATCTTAGTGGGAGTCTGGGTGTAGTAGTTCAGTGACCATTGTAGCAGATCAAGATTTCAAAGACCTTGACTCCTCTGAGCACCTTACGCTGTGTCCTTGAAGTAGCTCTTGACCTCGTAGTGACAAGATGGCTGCTTTGTCTCCAGGCAGGCTAGAAAATGGGGAGAAAAGCTGTTAGAGGTATCTATCCAAAGAGTCTGATGCAGAAATGTTTGTATCTCCATTTTACTAGATGCATGGCTCTCCTTAGCTGCAAGGGAGTCTGGGAATGAGGTTGTGATCAGATTCACTTTTACCTCAAACAAATCCGTGGTTCTTTATGTGGGTGAAAGAAATAGCAATGTCTGCTATTATCCTTCTGTTGCATGGTGGTTGAGGGTTGGGCTCTTGCACTGAATTGACTTAGCTAGGTTCCCTAATTTCTGAAGGAGTCATATAATTAAATAAAGTAATCCAAGTTGGGCATTGATAAACAGCATCATTTCTTTCTTTCTTTTTTTGTTAAGAAATTTTTTTTCATTTTACATATCAACCACAGATGCCCATCTCTTCCTTCCTCCTGCCCCCCCATCCTCTCCCCAAACCTACCCTCTATTCCCTCCTCCAACAAGGTAAAGCCTCCCATGAGGAGTCAGCACAGCCTGGTACATTCAGTTGAGGCAGATCCAAGCCGCTCCCCCTGCATCAAGGCTGTGCAAGGTGTCCCATCATAGGTAATGGGCTCCAAAAAGCCAGCTCATGCACCAGGGATGGATCCTGCTCCTACTGCCAGGGGCTTCTTAAGCAAATCAAGTTACACAACTGTCTTGCTTATGCAGAGGGCCTAGTCCAGTCCCATGGAGGCTCCACAGCTGTTGGTATAAAGTTCATAAGTTTCCCACTAGCTTGGTTTGGTTGTCTCAGTAGGTTTCCCCATCATGATCTTGATGCCCCTTTCTCTAGAATCCCTCTTCCTTCTCTTCAACTGGACTCCTGGAGCTCGGCCTGGTGCTTGGCTATGGATCTCTCCATTTGCTTCCATCAGTTACTGGATGAAGGCTCTATGATGACAGTTAGGGTATTCACCAATCTGATTACTGGGGTAAGCCAGTTCAGGCACCCTCTCCACTATTGCTAGTAGGATAGACAGCATTATTAATTCACTGCTGCTCTTCCCACTTTCCCAAGAAACTACTTTTTTCTCATTGGTATAAATTGGTTCCGAAACAGCCATTTGTGACCTTGCCTAGGAAAAAGACAACATTGGCTTCCTACCTAACTCCTTTATAGCCATTACTTTCCTATAAGAACTATAGAGAACATGGAAAAAAATTGAATAACTCTATTTGAAGGAGTCTTATCTGTAGGAATTAGGAGCTAGGTTCTGAAAAGCTGGTAAAAGGGCATGAGATAGGGTACCTGGGTATAGTCAGACTTTCTTTTGGGTCGCTAGCCCCCAGATAATGACATGGAGACTTATTAATTATCAAAGCTTGGCCTTCAGCTTAGGCTTGTTCCCAACTAGCTCTTATAACTTAAATTAACCTGTTTCTATTCATCTACGTTCTGTCACATAGTTCTTTACCTCTCCTCCACTCTGTATGTCTGACTCCGTCCCTCCATGTCTCGCTGGCATCTCCTGCTGTGCCAGATTCTAATGCTGAGTTCCTCTCTCTCCCTGGAAGTCCCACCTATCCTCTCCTGCCTAACTACTGGCCATTCGGCTCTTTAGTAAACCAATCAGAAGGTGCGTTGGCCAAGACACATCTTTACAGTGTACAAAAAGATTATCCCACAACAGCTGGGAGAAGGACAGCATAAACAAAAGTCAAGGAAGAGCCCATGCCTCGTGACATCACTCAGTGTCTGCTACTAACAAGCGCAGGGACATCAGGGAAATCTTTTTCAAAGTCCCAGGGGCTAGGTGACAATTTGTCAGTTTCAAGTTGTTCTCTATCAAAGACAAGTACTTTTGAAATGTTTCTGTCCATGAAATGGAGACACTCATACATCAAGAGCCACCTGTTCAGATGTTCTCAGGCTCCATTTTCTTCTGAACCTGTACTTTATTTACATTCTCCACCAAGTTGCGCCACTCCAATGACTGCAAAGGACGCCTCATAAGCCCCGTTCCTGTGTAAGCAAACTGGAGTTCATGCAGGTTAAGCCATAGCCCAGTGGGCCCAAACAAGAGCTTTTGAACTTGTGCCAATTCTCTAAAAACTGTCATCTGTCCAAGCAAGCCACCCGCATCCTTTGCTATCATCTTTATTTCACCTTCCTATAGGAGGCGGGAGCCAAGTCTGTTAACACTTAGAATTTCAGGCCCAGAAGAGCTAAAGTGACCACTGAGTTCTTGAACATGGCTACATGGCTTCTCCAACTGACTAATGCATGAATTTAGTTCAAATTAGTTTTAGTTAAAATAGTCACTTGGGCGGTGGTGGCGCATGCCTTTAATCCCAGCACTCGGGAGACAGAGGCAGGCAGATCTTTGTGAGTTCGAGGCCAGCCTGGTCTACAGATCGAGATCCAGGAAAGGTGCAAAGCTACACAGAGAAACTCTGTCTCAAAAAACCAAATAAATAAATCAATAAAAAATTAAAAAAATAGTCACTCATATTGGACACTGAGAAACTGTAAGCATATTTAGAATAAATATGACACTCTACTCTTTCCAGTTACATGAAATCTACATTCACATCAAATATGTCTGGTTAATAGTTTACACCTGCATTGAGATGTTCTGTAAAAGCAAGATACCTCTTGGATTAGGGGGATGCAATACATATGCCATGTATTTTATATTGATCTCATGTGGACGTGATAGTAGGTTTGGGTTACATCAGGTTAAGTGGAACATATTATTAAAACCATTTCCTTTACTATTTAAAATACCACTACTGAGAAATTTAAAATGACTCATGTAGCCCACACAATACTTCTATTGCATAGGACTGTGGTAGAAAGCACAGCTTAGTTTTCAGATAAGGAACACGGCTCTTCTCTCTTGGAGAGAAGCTGACCATTTCTTGAAGATAGACCCCATTCATATCTTTGTCTCAAACAGCACAACCTTGGATAAGTAAAAGCAGCTTGACTGCATGTCATTTTAGTGAACAAAAATTAATGTATCCTACCCAGTGACTATGATCTCCACAACCATTGGCTTTTGGACAGGTTTACAGTACCAGCCATGTATTCCTTCCTGAGAATGAGCCTCAAATTAAATTAGAAAGTAGTTAATTATTGTCCCATAACAGCTGTCTGTGGACTACTGCTAGACTTAGTGCTAAGAGAAAAGGATATCAGTGTCTATGTGCCCTGAAATCTGCATAAGTTTCCCGAAACTTCTAGTAGGGAGGTTATAAAATAGCCTCCCAGACCAAAGGTATTGCTGCCACTCATTAATTTGATTTTGTTTCTATTACTTAGCTATGATTCATTCGTAACTGTATTGTTTCAAATGACTAACCAGTCTAAGCATTGGGAAGTTGTTAAGTGCTGCCCAGCCTTGGTTAAGTAGAACATCTTTGGCTTAAGAGTCATTAAAATCAGAACACTGCTGGGTTTCCTCTAGAGATTGGGTCATCGGCCCATACATGGATAGATCTAGACCTGGCAGAATTCCAGCAACTGAGAAGTGCACCCATCATGGGAATCAGACCCCACTTCCTGTGAATGGCATGTTCCCACAAACAGAACGTTAGAAAAAAAAAAAAAAGAACAGGCTGACTCAACACAGCGAGCTCCCTCTGGCAATGTGTGCTACCAGAAATGTTTCAAAACATGACAAAGCATAGAGCGATTTCCACATTACTGGTGTTTCCAGAGCGTATTCTACTGGGCCTCAATTCTTCATATATCTGTGGAGAAGGAAACGTAAGCTCTCCAAGTACTTGGAAGAGGGGAAAGGGCAGGGGATAATGTCTTATAATGGGCTTTGGATAAGTAATTTAAGTACCTTATCAAAATGTAAAATATTAGTTTTTGTTTTTTGTCTTTTTTTTTTTTTAGTAACTGGGATTGTCCTTGGTCTTTGAACATGAGACATTCACGTTTAACCCATATCACATTTCCAGCCCTATATTTGAGCTAGTACCTTCAAAGTATCCCAGCAGCTTGTGAAAGAGCCAGGATTTGGGGAAAGATGTAAATATGGGCCATTCATGACTGATTTTTCCAAAATACAAGAGGTACCACTAAGATCAAGACAAACTTGATTTTAAGTATGAGTGAAGGCATGGCATATCTCTCATCCCCTGGGCTTTTGTGAGATGCTGATTCCCGGGCCCCACATCTGAGGGCTCTGTGTCAGTGGGTCTGAGATTCTGTCAGAGAAGATGTATTTTTAGCTAGTGTCATGGCTGCTGGTTCACAGCCCACATTTTGGGTAGATTGTTGGAGGTGACCATGGCGCATGATCACGGGCACTAGAACTATTGTAACCAGCCCCAAGCCTCCAGGGAGCTCTCTCATCCAGAAACAATGAAGCTGAGTCCTCCCTTTCCACTCATCCTGTGACTGTGGTGACTCCATGATTAATATCCCTGTCTCACAAGCTCTTATGACCACACATAAATTCACTTCAAAATACGCACAGGCGCGAACATGCAAGAATCTACTTAACACGAAGACTGACAGATTTCAGAGTAATGTTCTCGTACTGCAAATGCCCCTACTCCAGGCCAGCTTATGGAGGGCTTAGGAAGGGAAGCCTGGGTGTATATTCACATCTGTGAGAGAGGAGAGGAAGGCTCCAGCACTGTGCCCCTCCTCACAATGCTTTGCCTGCCTGTTGGGAGCTACAGATCTCTGAAAGCGAACTTTTAGACTCCTTCCATGGGTTAAGACACTCAGTCATGCTGGTGAGCTGCAGAAGAAGGAACTTCCTCTCCTAGGGAGCATCTGGACAGGGCATGAAAAGAGTGTACCACATCGATGGACTGCCTACCTCAGCTGTCTCAGAGTAACATTCCGTGCTGGGATATTGAAGGACTCGGAGCTCATGTTTGGTTTCATTCTGAAGACAGGTAAAATGTTCATTTAAGTCAACAGTATAAAGACCTGAGGAACCAGGACAGTAAGAGTCCAGTAGAGGTGTGACTAGGAGAAGACATTTGTAATCAATAACAGCCCTCTAAGGGCATGGTGGTCACAGTTGCTAGGGTTTTCAGCTTCTGGCTATATGGATCCAACTAAGTAATAAGGTGTATAGCTGAGTTCAACCACTCTCTGGATTGGTGTTGCATCCTATTAACCTCATAGAGGATTATTAGCCTGATCTATTAGGGAAAAAGCTCAGGGGACCCCTTTCAGGGTGAAATACTCTATATATAAAAATATGGAATATTTTTTTGGTATAAGATGATACAATGTCAGTTTGTTTCCTTCACCAAATTCATCCTGGTAAATATGGGTATTTTTAATTGACAATGGTGTAAGGGTAACCTGGAAGAGACAGTTAAGTCTTATCCTTCTCAGCTTTTGTCCCCTGCTGTATCCCAGTTCAAACACTCCTGTCTGCCTACCATGAGAGGCCCCTGGCATGGTTGACACTTTGTCTTATCCCAAGAGAAGCTAGATGGGATGTTTAAGACCTGCTCCAGCACCCAGATTCGAGGATGGAGACCACATCAAAAGTGTGTCTGCCACCTCGAAAGCGGGGGATGATTCCTCTTCCCACACATCCTGGAATCCCTGTGTAAATGAGTTTCTAATTTCCTTAAGTGGAAAAGTACAATGGTGACTGAGAAGGGACATGTCAGTTAGGTCACATTGGTGTCAAACCCTTAGGAAAATGCTAGAGGTCAGTATTTTTCCCAGAACAGAAACTCATTGAGCAGTCCCATCCAGCAAGGTCCCCTAACTCCCTTGTCCCAGACCCATGAGAGCCTGAGACTGAGACAGAAAAAGGTCCCACTACCCTTGAACATGGCCGATGCATACCCACTCTCTCTGCCCTCAGCTTGTGCACATTTCTTCCTTCTAGGGCCCTGACACTGACTTTGAATAAATCCTCATCAGCTCTGCAGTAGCTTTCCACTTGGACTTCTTTGCCTCTGAAGTTCCTCCTTCCATTTCAGCTTGCAGCCTGCTGCATGGTGACCATTTACTAACGCCGTTCTGAAGAAGACACTCCCGTGCTCGCTCTGGAGCCTTTGATAGTTCTCTGTTGTCTAGAGAAAAACCAGCTCTTTGGAGTTCTTAGGGTCCCTGCAAAGCTCTGGTTCATTCCTCCACTCCTTTCTCCCAAGGATCCTGTGATTTCTCCTGCTTTTGTAAGTATAGAGATCTTCGGGTGTCCCATGAGGCCCTGTGCCTCTGGACTTTGGCTCATTCTGCTTCCTGCCACCGGGAATGCTCTCTTGGACCTCCTTTCAACCTTCAGTTCCAAATTCAGAATCCCTCCTTTCTAGAGCATCCTCACCCAGGTCACTCATTGGAATGAGTCTCTCCTGGGGATTGACACCAGGTCTGTTTGGGTTAGTTGTGTGCCTAGCTGCTATCTGCAGTGGGCTTGGAGTGCTGAAGGAAGAACCCTGTGCAGGCTGCATAGTTTTGATAGCCTATAGCCTATTTTCTTTATGTATTTGAAATTTTGTTATGTTCAAATAAAACTTGCCAGGTAGGCAACAGTTGCTGATCAAGGGGCTTTTTCCAAGGACGGCAGGTGCAGTTTTTCAACCCCTTGCCTAAGCAGCAACACTAACCACACAGGTTGTCTCTGTTTGCCACCCAGCAAGTGCTCACTAGTCCTAAGAATTTGTTTTCTATCCCCCATCTGGCCCCTTCCTTATGAGTGGTATTCACAGAACTTCTGGAAACCTTTGGATGGGGTCCATGTTGCTTTCAATTCTTTCCAAAGTTACTAGTGATGAGGGAGGGCAGAGTTCAGACAGGAATCTGAGGTATTATTCTCCGGGGATGGTCCACTTGGCTCTCCTTAAGCTCAGATGAAACTCAGCTCATAGCAGAGTCTAGCCATTGGTAATAAGACAACCAAGGCTCAGACTAAACTTTATGAGAACCCATTTGTACCAAGTTAACTCTCAACACTGGGGAGGGACAACAGAGAAGTTTTTCCCTTCAGTGTGAGGCCATTAGGTTTCAAACAAAGAAAGAGGCATCTGGAGACATTCCCGTAAGTAGAAGATTTTAAACACTTGCTAGTCCAAAAATAGGATCATCTAGAAAATGATTTTTTTGCTTTGATGAGATCACCAACAACAACAATACAAAAAGGACAAAGTAAAAAGAATTCTATTCTGACTGAGTTCTGGGTAAAATCTGACATTTGATACTTGACACCCACTCAGATGCATCTCAGTCCTTGGAGGAATAATGTCTACTACATGAATGCATGCTTGAGGTAACTCACATTTGAAATGGCCAGGAAATGATAGAGAAAATCGATTTATGCTGGGCAAGTAGACAAAATAATAGCTCTCCTTAAGACTGTTTGCTGTCAATGTGGACATTGAATATCCTGTTGCACGTTAGGGTTTGGCCCCTGCCCTGACTCCCTGCCCTCCTCTGTGAGGCTCCTGTCTCTCTGTGAGTTACTGTACATATTACCATGTCTGGATCACCTCTTCTACCTCTCACTTCCAAGGCCAGGGGAGTGAATCCCCTTCTTGTCTACATGTTCTCTATTCCCAGACTCCTCCAGTGCTATGCTTTCAACAGCACCTGCCTTAAGAACCATTGCAACTGCATCAACAATGGCTTCCTGGGATACAGCTGTGTTTGCTAGATGGTCGATGAATGAACTGGGTGAAGCTACTTAGGGAAAGTCTGACTTAGGGACTGGAAAAAACAAGCCAAAGATCATTATTATGCCATTCTGTTTTTTTTTTTTTTTTTTTTTTTTTTTCTGGGAAGGGACGAGAACACAGCACAGAAGCAGAACTACATTGAGACCCTGTTTCACGTGATGTCCTTCAGAACTTTTCCTGGTAGATCTGATTCCGTCACCCTCGGTCAGAATTCAGTTTTTAACCTTAGGAAGTATGTCCAGTCCTCTGTACCAGGTTCTATACTTCTAGCAGCCATAAAGGTAGTTCATTTCATCCATGGCACCCTTTCCAGTTGAAAGACCACATGTCTCCTTGCTGCAGAGCACGGCTATAGTTAAAAAGCAAATAAAACTGAGCAGTCAATCCCACATGTCTGGGTCCATTGTCTGCGTGGTGCCAAGTGGATGGCTTGGTGCGTTTACTGTCTGAGTTGTCTTTTGTCCTCCCAATTCAGCATCATATGATGACAGAGCATAGCCCGAAGGTGTACTTAATGTGTCCCCCAGTTTCTGAGCTTACTCAGACCCAGTAGAAAGTGGCATCCTTGATAATTAGTACCCTGAGAGAATTCAGCCTGGGCTAGCAACTGTAAACAATTAGTTATTAGTGTATGAAGCCTCTTGTAGGGGGAGAATGGAAATTCTCAGGACCTTCACGGAGCATGAAGGGAAGGCTGGGGAGCTCTAGGCAGCTCCTCGCTCCCTGGGGAGCGCCTTGCTCTTTGGGCAGCTCCTCCCCATCCTGCCCCCATTGGCCTCCGTGCCCACTTAGCTATTCATTTTTTTTTGCATAAGCAGACTGTTCAACATTGTCTTCCCAACCTCTTCTGCTACCTTGAATTTCTCTTAATTCACTTATAGAGCAAAATTAGTGCCAACTGCAACCTGTAAAAATAGCCAACATCTTTGTTTAATTATGGATTCTATACAAGCTATTTTTCACATTACTGGAGGTATATAAAGGAGGAATAAAAAGATTATTGTCTTGTTAAAATGGCAACTAAAAACAAATTTTAAAGGCACATTTGTGTCCCAGCAAAGACTGGATTCAACTCTCCTCCGTTCACAAAGCTTCCTGCTAACAGTACCCTAAGAAAAAACGAGGCTGGTGGAATACCAGACCTGAGCGGTTGAAACATACTTTAGTATTTTCCTTTCTGACTTCTCCCCCTTTTGGAAACTGATAAAAGCCTTTGTGTTTTTTTTTTTTTTTAAATTGACCTCATTTTTTTAAAGTTTATTTTCTGAAAATGGAGATGTCTTTACATGTGTTCGAAAGCATATTTCTGTCAAACCTTTGGAGAATGTTTCAGATGGAGGAAACCTACAATACATATCTTACTGAATTGTTTGGGGATTTTCCACTTTTATGCATTTGGGCATTTTTCCCTCTTAAACATCAAAACCTAATAATCGTGGCAGAAGGTTAAATATTTTCCATACTTTGTTTCTGAAATTTGTTCCTCACAAAGAGCAAGCATATGGGGAAAGAAATTTCCACCCGCCCCCCATTTCTGATGATGACCTGGGGTCATTGCGTCAGACTTTAAAGTGCGGCCGTGAGGGGGTCAGATACCTCAGCCCAGTTCATGTACAGTGAATTCTCGTGTGCCACATGGACAATCTTTTATAGCTACTTGATAAAGAAGATAACATTCTATTTAAAAAATATCTATTTGAACAACTTCATCTTAAAAACTTCCTTTAATTTGTGCTGGGGTGGGAGAGTACATGTTCATGCCAGGACCTACATGTGGCAGTCCGAGGACAACTTTCTGGGAGTCAGTTCTCTCTTTTTCCTGTCTCTGTGCTGCACACTCTAGGTTAGCTATTGTAGGAACCTCCACCTAGTCTCCTGTCTCTGTCTCCCACCTTCTTGTAGGAGTGTTGAGATTACATACGCCCTGCCACTGCCTCCATCTTTTTACTTGGGTTCTGCGTACCAAACTCAGGTCGTCAGGCTTGAATGGCAAGTGTTCCCCTGCTGAGCCATCACCCTAGCTTATATCTGGGTAACTCAAAAAGTTATCTGGTATCTCATGTTCAGACACTGAACAAGAAATTGCAAGGGGAAGGGGTGATGCCAGTCAGAGGTGTTAGCGTCCACTCTCTGGAGCATCTCTGTATAGACAAACCAAGGAAAAGGATAAAAGGGAAATGGCAAAGTGAAGAATATGAGAGAAGAAATGAGAAGAGCTTTGAAAAGTGAACACATTGACGTAGCAAGATGACATTAGGTTCATTTGCCCTAATACCTGCATGCTTTCGTGCTTTTTGAAAACATCAAGACCCTGGACATCATTGCATCATTCCTCGGGTCTTTAACCAAGAAACAAAGTTTATATATAATAAGTATAATCAAGAAAGCACCTTGAAATCTCTATCCTCTTGGGGGCTAGGAATGCAATGTAATGCTGAATTAACTTAATTGTTCTCTTTCTGGAAGTCTAAACACCAAACAACATCTTGTGAAAGTTTCAGCCTCGTCCCATCCCCAGCTTTTTTTCCCCTCTAGCAGACTGGAGTAGGATTGAAGGCTGACCAGAAGAGCGAGGCATATTTTGTATGTAAGACCCTGACCTCCAATTGCCCAGTGCAGTGGGGCCGTTTTCATAGGTGACATGACCATCCGCTTATTTATGAAATGGGGGACATAGAGCGTAGTAGGCAGGAGAGCTTTCCATCCTTCCAGGACTTACAACTCCTTACATGAGGCAAGAGGGAGGTACAAGTCCTGTGATCCAATGCATGTGCGTGTGTGTGTGCATGTGTATGCCTGTATGCACGTGCGCGTGCGTGTGCATGTGTATGCCTGTATGCATGTGCGTGTGCGTGTGCATGTGTATGCCTGTATGTGTGATGGAGACAGGCTTGGATCAAGTGACTAGTCCGGTTCAGAGGACCTAAGTTTCCTTTTGTACTTCCTCTTCCACCCAAATAGCAAAAGAATGATTTACGGGTCATTTTCTACAGCCTTCCCTTGGAGGTACATACAGCCCAGAGGATGTGACCCCTCCCCCAGTCTGGGGTGGGCCTTTGCTGGTCATGGAAAGCATATGCCGCAGGCATCTTGCCTCCACAGTCTGTCAATACTTAAGTTCCATTCTTTTTCTGCTTTGGGGAGACACACAATGTCCCTCCAGGTTCTACAGTCTGGGTTTGATTAAATAATTATAAATTTCTAGTGCAGATCTATCATTTATGTTCTAAAACATGCCAGTGCGTATCTTCTGTGGCCACACTGGCCAGTTGCAAAGCTGCTGTCATTATTGCCACTGAGAACACAGAGGTCCTAATTCCAATGATAGACTGCTGCCTAGCCACTGGCTGCTGGTGCCAATCGCTGCAGAACATCACAATAAATCCTTTCTATATTTACTCTGCCCACCACTCCAACACAGAAATTGCCTTTGGTAGCTTCCATTTTCCACTTTGAATTCTGGGTAATTACATGTTCTCACAGAAAAGACTGCAAGTCCTGTCGTGTGTGTGTGTGTGTGTGTGTGTGTGTGTGTGTGTGTGTGTGTGCATGTGCGTGTGCGTGCTCCATGGTGACTGCTGTCAGCTGGGGAAGGGAGGAAATGGGTGTGGGACAGCTGAACTTTTATTCCACACAAAGCAAGAGCAGAGATGATCTCTTTAATGTGTTTGGTTAAAAGTGTTTAAAATTTTCCACTTCCTCTATAGCTAGAGCCAAAAATAAAATTGTCAAAATCAACCAGTAATATTTCATATTAATATACTATTGCCTACAAATGTGGGAAAGGGTATGGCAAAGGTGGAGTGTGCCATGAGACTGAGTTCAAGGAACTTCAAGAGATGTTTTGGCCACAAACTATCTCTGAACTATCCCTATTTAAAGTGTATAATATCAAGCATCATGGAAACTCCCAAATGGGAAATCTTTCCTACTTTTTGTGTGAAAAAAAATAATCTTCTCAACAATAGTGTCCATCTCCAGAATGACTTGGCACTCATACTGACATATGAAGAAGGTTCCAGAAATTATAATATAGAGAGTAATCAGTAAAGTAGAAGCTGTGTTACGGAAATAGCAAGATGTATCCTCTTCCATTTTTCATAGCTCCGTGCAAAAGACCTCAGGAAAACATGAGTCCATATGGCTCATGTATGTTTTCATTTTTGAAAAATGATCAAAGTCTCTCATCTACTGAGAGGAATACAATGAAATGAGATAACAGGATTAGTGGAAATAAACCAGAGAGAGAGTGGCAGGGGAGCGCTGGAGTCACCCATCTAAGCCCGCCAGGCCCACGGCTGTCACCACTCTTTCATCTGTGTTTACAGTTACCTCCGTGCTCTGGGGTTGTGTTAGTCTGCAGATGAAATGTGAATCTTGAAAGAGCGACTTCATACGAAGGCACGATCAGCTGAGGTTTGTGTGTGACCATTGCTACCTTTAAGAGTCACGAAAAGGTGCTCAGGGGTTCAGAGCACTTGCTGTACAGGCATGAGGACCCTGGTTCAAATCCCTTGCACCCACATAAAAGAAAGCTGGGTGTGGCTGTGTGATCCTAGACCCCATGCACTGTGGTGAGGAAAGCCAGGAGGAGCTTTCTGGCTGCCAGGCTCACTCCAGATTCAATGAGAGACCCTGTCTCAAGAGAATGAGACATCTGGAATGCTAGAGCAGGACACCGGAAGTCCTCCTGTGGCCTCCACCTGCGTGGTCAGGTGCACACATAGACACACAACCACTGAAATGTTTTAATTCATGCAGAAAACTTACTACACATCACATTTTTCAAGAAAATAGGTTTTAGAAGAATCACTATTAAAGAAACTTAAATGCATAAAATTAACATCATGTTCCTAAATTTAAAGGTCCCGTATTCTATATTCTCAAAAACACAGCAAGTTATTGTTACTGTGTTTTTAAGACTGTAGAAATAGCATCCTTCAGTGTAATTCCAGGCAAGAGCGTATTCACCCCAATACTACTCAGGGATGATTTTAATAATTTCGAAAATGAAATCAATAATTCTTTTAAATTAACAAATTCAGAACATTAACATATTCTGAACGTGACAACATATTCTAATATAACAACATAAAGCCATGCTGCTGTTCCGTGAGGCAAATTCAAGTCGGAGGGAAACTAACAAAGATGGTGTGAAGTGGGCAGTAATAATGATGGCTATTGGAGTGAGTGTTGCTGGGGAAAAATGGTTAGGGAATAGAGAAATCTAGGAGCAGCAGAGACAGTTCAGTGGTTAAGATAACCACAGAGAACTTGGGTTCAGTTCCCATGTGTACATGGTGCCATACGACTGCCTGTAACTTTAGGTCTGATGCCCTCTTCTGGCCTCCTCAGGTACCAGGCATGCCATGTACACATACACACACACAGGCAAACACTCGTGTACCAGAAATAAAATCAAGTACAGGGGAAAAGAGAAAACAGGTTGGATTCAGTTGAACATGCATCTAACACCAACTCTCAGGAGGTTGAGACAGGAAGATTGTGAGTTCAAGGTTAGCCTGGGGTACCCAGTAAAGGCCTACCTCCAACAAAAAAAAAGAAAGTGAGGATGAAGTGGAGAAGAGGAGGTAAAGGATGAGAAGAGGGTGAGACAGAGAGGAAGGATAATGGGGTGGGCAGGAAAAGCCTTAAATTCGGCAAAGCAATCAAGAAATTTGATTTCTATAGGAAACATGACAGACAAGAATTCTTAAAAGAGAGTAAATAATTCAAACGTAGGACCACTGACTGGATGTGTGTGAGCAAAGCCTTTGTGTTGCTGCTTTTGACTAACAGTGTTTAAGCCTCTTTTGCATTAAGAGTTTGGAATGTGTCTTTGGAAAGGGGTGGCATCCTTGACTGCCACTAGGGGGCCTTCCTGTTGATCCGTTCTGAAAACTGACAGAGTAATTACTAATAAACGGCACAGCTGAACCCCAAGTTTGCCGTCACAAACACGGAAGTAAGTGGTTAGGGACAGACAGGACTATGTCACATGACTACTCAACCATACAAAACTATTGATTGGTCTGTCTTTTTTTATTTGCTGGGCTTTCGATTTTTGTTTATTTATTTTATTATTGACTACTGTACTTCATGGGAATAGTCTTTAACTCAAATAGAGTTTTATTTACATTTTAGAGCAATCTTATTTTGCTTTACTGATTTTTCCTAGAGACAGAAATGAGAACTCTCACTGAATTCCACAGTGCCTTGAATGTGCTTGGAAGAAGAGGCCGGTGTCTCTCACAGGAATACTTTTCAGAGCTTTTGCTTTGACAACTGTCTGGACTGTGCTTGTATTTTCACACAAGTATATACTGTACTTTGACTTTGAAAGAGAAGAAGTAATTTTAGAAGAGAAACCAGTTTTGATTAATAGAGTGGAAGTGGGCAGCCCCTAACAGCAGCTGCAAATTTTCACTGAACTCCTGCAAACTCTTGAGTGCTACACTCGGTGATGGTCCATTCCCAGAAATCAGGGTGGCATGGAATCCTGGGAGGAACAGCAAGGATAGAGGTGAGAGGGACTCAGTATGCTGGGTGCTAGATGCTGCATGCTGCGTGGTTTCTGAGGAGCTCTGGTCTGGGCAGAGTCCTGAACTGTAGCAAGAAGGTGGCCATGGGAGACTGACATTCCCATAGGTGAGGTCAGGGGTAGCAGCCAGGAGCGGGGGGGGGGGGGGGGGGGGGGGGGGGGTTGAGGTCTTGTCTCCTTTACTCACCAGCACCTTGGAGATCCCCAGGGGACACTCTCCCAAGGGAATGTTAACCGTGGCGCCTTTTCTCCCTTCCTCAAGAGTCAGTGAGATGATTTATTTTCAAATGCTTTATAAAAGGACATTCAGAAATTATTTCTTGCTCAAAAGTAATGTTTTATTATGTGAATTTTGGCCTGAGGATTGAGGGATGGAGGTTTTAAAATAGTGATTTATCAGCATGAAGAATATTCTACTGCATTAAGTTTGAAATGTTTTTGTAAAATAGCACCACGCTGAGTAATATACGCATGTATTTCCAGAAGGGAGTTCAGCAAAGCTACAATCTAATGTGGCTATCCCTGAGTGCATCACGAGGCTTCCATTCCTTTCGCTTTTCGCTTTCTCTGCTTCCTGATTTTCTTCAGGAAATGCTATTTCAATAAAATAATCTGACTTTAGAGAATTGTAGAGGAAAAGGATGCTGATGAGGTAGGGAAAAAAATGTCAATTTCAACCAAGATAAAATTCCTCTGTATGAATGTTTTGTTGGACATTAATATGGAGATTTAAACATCCAAGTAATTTTCATATCCCTGCCACACCATTAGTAGTGTGTTTAAAGGAGTTCGAGTTTTCTCTTAGAACCCAATATTGCTTAACACATCTATTCTTCACACAGAGGAAGTTTGTAGCATTAATGAAAGTGATTTTCAATGTAAATAACTATCTATAGACGTTTGTCTCTAACGGTGTTACCTAAGATTTGGCTCTAAAATAGGCAACTCTTCCCAAGGCCTAGACTTCTGCCCTTGCTCATCCTTGGGTGGGTCCTGTAGTTCACACCTCCTTCCAACACAGGTATCAGAGAAACAGTTTAGAAATATTGCCAACGTGTCCTCTCCCACAGAGCTCTCATCTCCTTCAAAGTGCTTTATGTTTCCTCCTTGCTCCCATGGACTGGACAACTTTGATTTATCTATTTATTTTCCTTGCTGATTTCCTAATCCATTATATAGATAATTCTAGAAACAAATAGTGCAGGGCTTTCTCGCCACCCTCCCCTCTTCTCTCCAATTGTCAGGGTTATACAAGGCCATTTTCTTTTTCTTTCTTTTTTTAATGTTTATTTGTTATTTTTATTTGCTGTGATGAATGTTTGCCTATATGTTGGTAGATGCACCATGTATGTTTCTGGTACCCTACATGAGGGATTTAAGTACTCTAGAGCTGGAGTTATAGGTGGTTCTAAGCACTGTGTGGGTGCTGGGAACTGAAACTCGGTTCTCTCCAAGGACAGGAAGTGCTCTTAACCACTGAGTCATCTCTCCAACCCCATGCAAGGGAATTTTTACACAGGTATACAATGCACTTTGACCATATCCCCATATCCCACTACCCCCTCTCTTTCTCTTCTAGAGAACCCAATGGAGTTCCATCCTGTGTTATTGAACTATTTATTTCCCTCAAGTCCTCTTAGAGTTTCTCTGTGGATATAGAGATCTGTTGCCTGGAAAAATGCCCCTGTGTTTAAAAATGTAATCTGTCTTCCTGTTTGGGTAGGTACAGTTCTCACTGTGGAAAACTATTAAAGGACCAAAAGACATTATCCCAAGTCCAGTGAGAATATTTAGAAGCCCTACTGTTTTACCTGACACATTGGACCAGGAAAGGATGCAGGTATTGACCCACCCTTGAGGGGAACATCCACTATTTCCTAAAAGGAGGAGCTAGGTCAGAAGACCTAGGCCCCTCAGGTCTTCCATCCTCTCGGACTTTCAGTTTTGAGAAAGGCCATTCCTCTTCAAAGCATCCATTCTGCCTTAAAGAGGGGACTATTGAAAGCCCAGCTGTGACGATCCAGAGGCTGGGAGGAAGGTCAGGAAGTCACCTCTGCCCATCATCTACGGGGGCATCCTTCTCTGCTGCAGACGGAACTCTGCGTCTCAGGGAGCATGGACACCCAGTGGAAGCTGTGTGCACAGCCAGGAAGGGCGTGAGTGTTGACTCGGAGCCGGGCTGCTGCTTCTGGTTCTCTCTCCTGTGTGTATGTGCTGCCTTACATTTCTCCAGGACTAAAGCCAGGACGAGACTTCCTATGCTTCTAAATGAAAGCCTTGGCTATGTTAGCAGCAGCCCCCCACAGGGAGGCGGATAGGAATTTGTGGAAATGCCTGTCGTGGATAGGTGTTTTCTCCCAAGTCCAGGCAGGTGTGTGTGTGTGTGTGTGTGTGTGTGTGTGTGTGTGTGTGTGTGTGTGCTCAGTTCTGAGCCTGGTCTCAGAAGACACAGACTAAACAGGGCCACCACTTAAACATCCCAAGGGAAGCCTCTGCATGCTGCTTCTGCTTCTTCTTGTCAGATAGATTTTCCCTGCCAACATATACTCCTATTCATATTTATATTCATATTCATATTCATATTCTATGTGTGTGTGTATGTGTGTGTGTGTGTGGCTTGACTTCTGACAGGAGCCATTAAAATGATCATGTGGGGGATCTTTTGAATTGGTCTGGTTAGAGTGGGATACCTGCTCAGTGAGGAGAAGGGAGCCTGCTGCACTGAGAGATGGTCCTGGAGTCCTGGACCAAAGATCAGTTTTCAAACATGCAACACATTAGGATCTGATTAGTGATATTACAGAAAGTTTCTGAACTTTCTCACATAATATAGTATCAGTAATTCAAGATCCTGGGTTAAATGTGTCTGTGTGTGTGTGTGTGTGTATGTGAGAGAGAGAGAGAGACAGACAGACAGACAGACAGACAGAGAGACAGACGAGACACAGACAGAGACAGACAGAGACAGAGAGACACACAGAGACAGAGAGACACACAGAGACAGAGAGACACACAGAGACAGAGAGACACAGAGAGAGAGAGATATGTGTCATGGGATGGGGCTGGAGAGATGGCTCATCAGTTAAGAGCACTTGCTGCTCCTGCAGAGGACTGTGGTTCATTTCCTAGCATCCACGTGGTGGCTCATAGCCATCTGTAACTCCAGATCCAGAGGATCTGACCTCCTCTCCTGGCACCAGGCAGGCACCTGGTACAATACATATATGCAAGCAAACACTTATACACATGAAATAAAAAAAATGAGTAAATATACCATTTTAAATCGGCTAATAAAATAAGGTTGACTCTGTTTCTGCAAAAACTGTCCATTTCTGTTCTTGTGTTTCAGATTGGACTTCTCTGAAAGGAAGCAATGCGGTTTGCAGTCACTCTATTTGTCTCCTTCTGTTCCAGAAACAAGGGAAGCACAAATGAAAACTGGGTTGTGGAGGTTGCCAAGGCACTCGTGCCCGAGTGCAGATGGCGTGTAGATCTATTCACCCTCTCCGGGAGCATATCTGATATCTTCATGAACCCGCACACTCTGATGTATTAATGATGGGCTTTACACTTTAATTTACATGCAGATGCTGTCTGTCGATACTAGGAAAATAATTCTCTGAGTAAAAGACTTTACCAAAAAATGTCAGATGAATGTGTTAGGAAATATTATTATTCCTTACACATTTACTAAAAGTCCAAGCTCAATGAAGGTGCCAGTTTCAAATTTTTGTCCCTCCTGCTTTCTGTGAAATAGTATGGAATGCATTATTTAGGGTTGAAATTAATTGGGGTAACTGTGTTTAATCTAGTTTAATCTGTATCACTTTAGGATGGGAGGCAAGAGTTAGAATTTACTCCTGGGTGTGCAGAATAAGGCTGCCTTTCATTTAATTTCTGCAGCACCTCCTCCCTTGGGCTCCTCTTTGCAACCTGATGTGGGAACATGCCTGTGTTCACACCAGTCCTGCTTTACGATCTCTACTCACCTTCCCTGCCTTGAGTTTCAACCCCTTGTAGGCTCCTGTGCTCTGGAGAATGCCAAGGGTCACTAACGTGTAAAGGTAGGCTGAAAATACACACCCTGACCACCTCCCACATCAAGCTACCCTTCACTGGGTGGGGCTAACAAGGGACTTGGAAGGCAGAGTGGAAGGAAGAGTCTGGAAAATGCTTTAGAAAATGGCTAAGCAGTGTGCACGGAGGTTTTCATTTTATGTATGCTTGGGGAAGGCCGAGTGTCAGGCAGGATGTGATCTGACATTTAGATTTAGCTCTATTGATGATGGCTTGCAGATCTGGGAGGGTGCTTCCCAGCATGTCCAGTGCCATCGGGGGCTGGCTCTACCCAGGAGGGGTACTCACTTAGAAGAAATGGACTGTGAAAACAATTTGCTGTTCTTCCAGCCTCTGGGGCTCAGGAAAATGTACTGTAAAGTTTGCTAGACCACCTCCCAGCCACAGGAGAACAGAGAAACCAACCCAAGTTTCCCTATTATGTCTACCACTAATGACTATGTGACCTAGGGCATATGGCCTAGCCTCTCTGATGCTCTGTTTTCTCACTTGCAAAATGCTGCAGCTAATAATAATATAAGCTACATCCGCACACCATTCTAGAAAGGTCTGTTAACTCAGTCCTCATTGCAGTTTCTGATTTCAAAATCATCTCTGTGACTAGAAGTTCAGAGTAAACTTCAGAGCAAAATGTCCAGCTGCAAAGAGTGGGCTCCAGTCCACAAGTCCATGGGAAGCAGGCAAGGGCTAGCTAAGGACAGGGATGTGGGCCAGACTGGGTCCCTGCCAGGTCTCTATCCCTTGCAGGCTCTGCAGCCTTGCTGGGCTTGAGAGCACCTCAGTGCTTTCGATTCCCACCATGGGATCTGTCTCAGAGTAGCACTGCAAGTATTAACTAAGCTAATATTTGCTATGAAACGCACAACAGTGCTTGCTAAGAGGCAGCTAGATATTTGAACTGTTGTGTTTAAACTCATCTTCCTGAAGCATGGATTAAGGCAATGATTAATATACTATTATAATTATTTATTAATGATATATTATTTAATTATATATTAATTATCAATATATGTGTATATATGTATCTTCCCTTCCTGTTCTTAGTAACTACAGGGAATCACTTTCTTGTGAGATACCTAATTTATGTGTGAGAGGTATCCTGAGCCTGGCCAGGAGCTCACAGTGCATGGGGCCATTTCAGTTTTCCGTACTTTAGGAGGTCAGAGTATTCTGTCTTTAAGCATCTTGATACACAGTTAGTTGCATGCCATGAGATGACATTTTGGTCAACACCTACCTCTTGTAGGGTGAACACCCCTAACACTGCATCTTGAAGACCACTTTAGGCCTCGAGGGATGACACATGGGTGTTGTGATTGCCCACCTTTCGGTGGCAGGTATGTGGGATGGGATGATTAAAGGGAGGAATGCTCAGTCTCATCCTTTTTTTTTTTTTTTTTTTTTTTTGGTTTTTTGAGACAGGGTTTCTCTGTGTAGCTTTGCGCCTTTCCTGGAACTCACTTGGTAGCCCAGGCTGGCCTCGAACTCACAGAGATCCACCTGGCTCTGCCTCCTGAGTGCTGGGATTAAAGGCGTGCGCCACCACCACCCGGCTCAGTCTCATCCTTTTTTCCCAGCCCAGTGGAGAGCCTGTTTTCAGGGTAGTCTCTCTGTGAGGACAGAATCTGCCTGGGAAGGTAGCTGAGGCTGAGCCAGTTCCACATCAAAACCCAAATGAGAGGGAAAGGAAATAAAAAGGGCTTTCACACATCAAGGAGCATGCATGAACATTTATGTTATAGGTGCATGCTACACACAAGCATCTATATGTTTCTGAACTCATGCTCTGTATTTGGTGGGGATAGGGGGATCTGATGAGGCTCCCAAGGGGTGGTAGGAGACAAGAAATGGTAAAGAAGCAAGTTCAGTGAACACTAGCATCTTTTATCTCATGAAAATACAGGAGCCAGAGGAATTCCATCCCTTTCTGAAGATGTTGACTTACACATGGTTTGTAGAAGCCTTGCTCCTTGGAGACAAACTTCCAAGAGGTCTTACAGGGTGTGGAGCATCCATGGTTTTCCAGGAACTATGTCAGGTGACTTTGTTCAGAAGGTATTGTTTCCTGCTGCTTGTCCTGGGCTATGCCCCTTCAGCAAACATGATCTCAAGGCACCTCTAGTCCTGGGGGGCTCAACTCTAAGGATTTACAACAACAGATAGATCCTTTACTGCTGGGATTCTCTGAGCTTTCAATGTGGTATGCAGATATGAATTCCTTTCCATCTTGGACCACAGCAGTCTCTTTAACATGCATAAGAACTATTGTTACCACACAGGACATACTCTAGAAACAAAACCATAGCAGTTACCCAAACTTCTTTGATGGTGACAGTGCTGATTCCTGGGTATAAGTTGGAATTTTAAAAAGCAAATGTTGTTGATGATGCTTATCAAAGTCTGGAAGATGCTGAAGATATTACCAAAACTCAGTATCTCCATGCTCCGTGTAGGAGAAGCTACGTACATTTCAAGACTGGTATAGCAGCCACCCATGTTAACCAAAGTTGAAGATGAGAGATGACATCTTCTGGAAATCTGGTGGGAAATGTGCCCCTTCTCCACTCCCAATTTAGAGGCATCAATATTGAGATGTTTGAGGCAGTTCAGGGACAGAAAAGGCATGCACAGACATGCCTCTGGGACAGAAGTTTCTAGGCAGCCCATCTTCTCTTCATCACCTCTATTTCTCAAGTTCTTTTCTGAGCCTCCCACCTCACCCCAGTGGACTTGTTCCTCTTTTGAACTTGTGAGGCTGGAATCTTCAGGATGATCTCTTAAAGACCGTTGGTGAACTCACTACCCGATCTGAAAACAGGGGTTCCCCGTCATAACGAATCAGTCCCCTAGCTGGCTATCAAAGCTAAACTCATCTACTGTGTGAGGAAGAACTCCCTGCTGAGGGTTCAAGACAGCCCTTTGACTGTCTGCCATCACTGGACCACCTGGAACTGTGTGACCTGGAGTTGAAACTCGCCTTCGGCTATGTGCTGAGAACCTGGGGATCTCCTTAATGCAGCTTTAGCTGAAGCCAGGCCTGTGGTTTTGCTAGTTCCCCCATTGACTTGTGTAGTATCACCCACAAACTTCGCAATTCCAGACAGCTCACAGTTTTGTGGGTCAGAAGTCCAGGCATGATTTAACTGACTCCTCTGCCTAGGATGGTATGGTCTCCCCTGAGGCTTGACTGGAGAAGAATCTGTTTGCTGTCTTATTAGGGTCATTTAACAAAATTTAGTTTCTTCCAACCACAGGCCAGGACTTCAGTTCCCTGATAGGCGTCAAACACAGGCCAGCCTCGGTTCTCCAGTTCATCATCCCCCAATATTACCATCTGCATTCATAAAGCAAGCAAGGAAGAGAGAGACTCCAGCAAGATGGATGCTACAGCCTCGCCTATGTGTTCATGAGCCAACAATCACATGTACCCTCTTCTTTTTGCCTCCTTCGGTTAAAAGCAAGCCCTGGATCCTGCCCATATTCAAGGCCCTGAGCACCTGTAGATAAAGACTATGGGGGCTCCTTTCCAAGTTTCTCTGCCAAAGCAGTAGTTACTAATTTAGGTCGCTATCAACTAGAAGATGGCCCATTTTCTCTAAGCACACACTTAGCCCTGGCAGCTGTGTGTGTTGTGAGACTCGCTGACTGCAATGCAGGCCAGTGGACTGTAATGCAGGTAGAGCCCATCCCAAAGCAGTCAGATTGGCCCTTCCATTGCCACTGAGACTCACAAGCAGCAAGCTAGTCTGGGTTAGTTCCTTTCAAGGAAAGGGGGCGGGGAACTAGCTATGGAGTGACCATTTTCCAATGTGTGGATATGGAACCTAAGGAATTAAGTTAGAACAGAGGGAAGAATTAAGTCTCTCTCTGCAGAAAAACAATGAAGATTAGGTGTGGGAAAAATATTCACCTGGATTTCCAATGACTATCCAGTCTCTTTGTGGACTCCAATGACTTTTTGAGCTGTGTGTCCTCTTCCATAAGCCTGTCCCTAAAGCCTCTATTTTGTTTAAGCATACTAAAGTTGGCTCCTGTTACTTGCCAAACTGAAGCAACCCTGACATTTGAGAGGTTAAACAAGCCTGATTTGTTCTTCTCTCAGACCCTTTCCACTCTGAATCCACCTGCCTAAATATCTAGCCACTTCAAATACTTCTGTATTTCTAGTGCTGCCATGGGTGCTTGGATATAGCAAACATCAAGATCCAGAGTTGCCTTACACCCCAATTCACAGTCTACGGCAATTCCAGGTGTGTGGGCAGAGTAGCAGGTGTTGGTACTGAGGAGCACAGAGAAGGAGCAGGTTTCCAGTACCTGGAAGAGGCTTTCCTGGAGAAAGTGACTAGCTGAGGTTCCAGACTAAAAGTGAGGGGAGAAGATGGTGGTTGCTATGTGGATAGCAAGTGCAAAGGAAATTAGGTCTGACCTGGCAGTAGGAGCTGAAAGAATGGCGACCAATCTGGGAGTCAAAGAGTAGAGTTTTATGCATGGTCCTTTCACAGGTCCATCCTGTCTACTTTCTTGATGCCAGAGACAATAATTTTTACTACAAACACCTGCCTTAGCATTTAGGGATATAAAAAAAGGGACTTTGGAATTTCATTTTTTTATTTATGTAAATTAAAATCTATACCTTCCAATGTGCATAGCCATGGCTTCTGGCTGGCTAGGGAGTTGTGTCTTTGTAGCCTCCACCGGAGTATAGAAGGTTTGACTTTTCAAATTCCCTCAGTCTAAAGAGATGGCTCAGTGGGTAAGAATGTTTGCTGTGGAAGCATGAGGACCTGAGTCTGGATCCTAGTTCTCATGTGTTTAAAAAACAATAAAACAAGGCAGGCATGGCTGTGCACATGTACCCCTGTGTTAGAGGCAGTGGCTGCAGGATCAGATGGTTGGTTTGCTCTGGATTCAGAAAGAGACCGTGTTTCAAAGGACTAAGGCATAGTGATAAGCGAACACCCAGCATCTTCCTCTGGCCTTCTAAATGCACAGGCGTTCATACCCACCCAGCCCTCAACACACACTCCTGTACATATGGCACACAACAACAAAAATCTCCTTATAATGTTGTTTTGTAATCATCCACTATCTCTGCTGCCTGCCAAGCTAGTTTAGATCCAGTGCTTTATTTAACCTCCATAGTCTCCTCTAACATATAGATAGTGTTATCTCTGCAAAGGAGGCAACCAGGGACAGATGGTTTTCAACTCCTTCATTGTCTGCCTTTATCATGGAATCTCCCAGATTGCTTGACCTGTGAGTCTAAAGGGTCCATTCTCTGGACACCACTTAAAGTATTCCAATTATTCAGGTCACGTGCAGGAAATGATCTAGTCTGCTTGAAAATCCTGCTGTTCTCAAGACTGGAGCTCTGGTTTGAAAGGATGGAAGGACAGAAAGATGGCACTAGCTGTCAGACCTGCCTTTTCATGGTCTTTTGCTGTGGGGCTAAAAGCATGCATGCACTTCATGGAGCCAATAAAATGCACCTTGGGCCCCAGAAATGTTAGGACAGCTGGCTTCCAGACCCTCCCACCCTGACATCGTTTTCATGAAGTATCCATTAATTCTTTTTAATCATCTCTTGATTTTACCAAGGCCATTATTTCTGCAGGCACTTCCCTGATAAATTGGGGGATGTTTTTATGTTGTCTTTTTCCTGCGGTGTGGTGTAACTTTCTTTGTCATCGATACATACGTCAAAGCAGGCTAACCAGACGATTTCCCCAGCCGGAGCATATGGTTGGGTCATGCAAACAACCATCGTAAATCTTCCTCGACAGTGGCCAGAAATGATACCATGACCTGGTCCCCATGGAATCCAGATTTATGAAGATCTAAATGTGAGACCTGAGTGTTAGGCACATGTTTTTTTTTTTTTTTTTAAATGTGCCACGTGAATGCATCTGCCTCTTTCTGTGGATACTTGCCTCCACATGTGGCAAGTGAATGAAAAATATGTGCAGAGGTATTTGAAAAATTCTTGAGGTGCATCAATAAGCTTCCCTAGCTCCCCATGCAGAGTAAACACCCAATAAATATTCACTGAGTGAGCGAGTGAATGGATGGATGAATGAAGTGGAGCTTCGCAGGCTTATAAAGTCATCTCAGTTTTCTAGAAAGAGGCTCACTGCTTGGTATATACAGTTCATTGCCTTCCCTATTCCTCCCCCCCTTTTTTTGTTCATTTGAATGTGCCCAATTCTATCCCAGAAACCACTCTAGCCTCAGGGGACCAATCTTATTTCATTTAAGCCAATCAGAGCATGGATCTGTTTCAAGGAGACTATTATTGGTCTGGGAGGAGGGATATGACTTCTTTTGACCCAATCAGAGTGAAGGAGAGGGGTTCATGAGCGAGGGGCCATTTTCTATTTTCCGCCTATGCAGGTAGGCAAGGAGTAGTTGACATCACTTGATGCACAACAGCCCTTACTGTATGATGTTGAGCTGAATACTTCTATCTGAGGCTGAAGTAACAAACACAGCAGAAAAGAGTTTACCCTTGGTGGCAGAGCTCAGCTCCTAGGCTGGATTCCTTTCCTGTTGGCAAGTGAGCCTTCCAGAGTGAATCACCTGAAGCGGGGGTTTCTGTGGATTTCCCCTGGAAACAAAAATCTGTACAAGTTTGAACTATGCCAGAGGAAAGCTTAGAGAATAAGGAAGTGAGGGTTTGTGCTTTTACCTTAATAATAACGCTGACCTCTGCATGGAGCGCATACAAGAAGGCCTCTCTTAGATCCTCCCTTTCATATGGAGTCCCTACATGTCTGGGCGACAAGTGGCTGCATCTCATAGGCTGATTTTATTTGTCACTTTCATGCAAGCCTTGCCATTGGGAAAAGAAGCCTAGACAAGGGGCCTTTTCTTTCCCTCATGGTGTCCATTTTGGTTTCAGTGTTAACACAGAGTCTCCAGTCTACACCAGGATCCTCTCTCAAGCTGAAGCTAGAATACTTTTTCTTTACTTGCGTGTGAAACCTAGAAAACATAGTGAATTCTCCTTTCACATTTCCTAATAAGCAGGGCACCATCAATTTATACAAAGAAATATGGAACTAAGAGCCTGCTTACAAAGACCTTACCCTCGATTTTGAATGTTAAAGCATTTCAGACAGTGGTAAAACCCTCAAATAGGGATACAGAACTGTGCTATCAAAAATTAGGATGGCCTTAATCCTCGGGAAAGAAGCATCTGAGTACCCCTGGATCCTTCTTGACGATTTGAAACATCTTCCAGAACTGTCCTTGTTTGCATGAGGAGCTCCAGTCCAGCCATTTTGGGGAGCTGAAGGCTGGGGGTTTCATGGGGAAGCAAGCCAGCCCTGACGCTCCTCTGGTCTCCCTTCTGTGCCTGTAAGCTTCTGCTTGGGTTGGTGGACTATCTGCCTCCTATTCCTGTTTTCCCCTGGGGAGATTTTTGGATTCCATGCAGCCAAAGCCTTCGCATGTGCTTTTCCTCTTCCTAGGACACTCTTCCCTTTCTTCCTCATTAAGTCAACACTTACTCATACTCCTGACCTCAGCTCTCAGCATCCTCAGAAAAGACCTTTCTGGTCTGTCTGTCTGTCTGTCTCTGTCTCTCTCTGTCTCTGTCTCTTTGTCTCTCTCCCTATCTTATCTGTCTGTCTATCTACCTACCTACCTATTATTTATCTATCTATTCTCTCTCTCTCTCTCTCTCTCTCTCTCTCTCTCTCTCTCTCTCTCTCTCCCTCTCCCCCCACAGTCACAGTTCCAGGAACTTTCTTTTTGGCTTGCTCACGTCTTTATCTTTACTTGGGATATTACCTGTATCCATCCCCCACACCTCATGGTGGCCAAGGATTTTATCTATGTTTAGTTACCATTGTGTTGCATCTCCCTGGGCTTGGCAATGTGTCTAGTACATGGTAAGCTTAATAAATATTTACTGAAAACAGGAATGCATATGCAAACAGGCACAGCACACTGCTTTTGAGCCAGACCCCAGGCTGGGAACCCAAGTCTCCTGTCACTTTGAAAACTCATAAGAATTAGTTCCTCTCTGTAAGAGAGATCCCGCTGTTATTGTACCATTTCATAGTTGAGTACCTTAACGCTCAGAGAGATAGCATAATGTGTTCAAGGTTCCAGCCCAGCTACCTGACAGAGCAGGAATTTTAACAAGGTGTGGCTTCTAATTCTGAGTGCCTAACTCCAGACCCCTGCCAGGTCTCCTAGATAAAGGAAAGTACTGGGAAAGCTCAGAAAACAAGGTAGCCTTGTCTAGAGAAAGAACACAGATGCACAGGGGCCAGGCTGACATACATGCACCTGTGAGCAAGGGTCCCTTTTTAGGTAGGGAGCTAGAAAAAAAATATGTCTCTTCTTCCTTGTATCAATGCAGCTTCATGCCAGGATAGGAGGGTTGATAAGCCAAGTGCTGTTTCAATTTCTGCTCTCATTTCAACCTTCAACTTGGCCATGTTTGCAGTACACAAATCTGTAGGAATGAAGCTTTAGATTCCAGAGGCAAAATAGCAAAGATTGAAAAAAATAAAATCAACTAGTGTAGATATCTTTAGAGGGAAATAAAAAAAATTCCTAAGGCTTGTATTGTCTAAAAGAGTAATCACTAACCACACATGGTTATTAAATTTAAGTGAATTGAAATGAAATAAAAATTTTGCTTTTCAGACTTCATAGCATGTTTCAAGTGTAGCCAGTGGCTTCCATGTTGGCTCACCCAGAAAGTCTGTTGGACAGCTGTAGTCTGCAAAACAAGCTGTGGATAGAGTTTGTATAATAAAGTTGCTCAGCCTTAGCCTTGGACCTTTAGTAGAAAAGAGAGAACTGTGAGAGATGGTGTGGTATGCAGGGGATGGAGAAGCAACACAAGAAGGAATAATAAATATCTTCACAGGGTTCTTGTGCACCAGGTAGTATGCCAAGGTGTAGTTTAAGAGTCTGTAGGTGAATAAATGGATGTCCAATAAGGACTACAGCTCCACATCAGATTCAGAAGGCTCTCTTTGACAACATGCTTCTGCTCTCTGCCTGACTTCACGTGAAAATGAGAAAGAAATATTCGATAACATGGAGACTGAGGTCAAGGAGCCCCATTTGACACCCTTAGATGCATTTTAGGTGTGAAATGATCATGGCATAAGTTGGCAGGTTATGAGTTTCCTGTTCTTTGTTCCTAGCTTGTGGTCTCGTCTTCTTCTTCCCTCCCTCCCTGGCCATTCATGGCAGTGGCCTTCATTTTCTTTGGACCCATCCTTGCTTATCGTTTTTCTCCTTGTGTTGCTGTTTCCAAAGAAAACTGTGTTTGCATTAGATTTTAACCCAATAAATTTTTATCCCTGGGAGGCTGCCTCCCACCTCATCCTATTAATAGGCCTCCCTCTTGAAGTCCCAAGACACAGCTGGAAAGAGAGCTTGTGTGGGCCCCACTGTAAGCCAAGCCTAGAAATCTCATCTGGAGATGTACATGGCAGGGGTGTACCCTATCCTCTCAGCCCCCCTAGGAAACAGACACATACCAGCAGGCCCCAACTCTGGAGAGAGCTAGGGCCTTTGGTTGATTTCCTCCTTCCTGGTGCTGAAGGGTATCTTCCTCTTCATCAGATGTTCCAGAGGACTTTAGGATGGGAAGCTTTTCAGTTTGGGTGATAGTTGCCGACCCCCCTTTCATTTTTATAAAGAGAACAAATATCCGTTGTCATGGATAAGGGCTATTTACATTTCCACTTACTACCCCACCTGGCTAGAAGTTAGAGTGATCCATGTATACTCATCTGCATGTGAAGACATGGGAAACTGAGGCACAGAAAGCAGGAGAAGACTCCAGGCATTAGTATTAAGGACCCAGAAAGAACAGTATGATATCCAGGTTCCCTGCCATGCCTTTACCACAGCCCACATTTGCCTATTTAGTTACAAGCAAAACAAAAGATATAAACATAGATGTAAGCTAGTCTAAACACCAAATTTCAGAAGTTTTCCTTCTGATGTCTAGTCAGCCATCCTGACCTTTATTGGAGGATAAACCAACTCTCAGCAGCTGTGGACAATTATTTACTGTAAGCCAGAGACCAGAGGGCTTGGATAACGTGAATTCAGCATTTGAAGGAGAGAGATGTGCTTGGTACCAGAAAGTTATTTGTGTAGTTGGTTCCAAAATTTCAGAAATGAGCAGGTTCCGAATTGCTGCCCAGGTATCAAGTTCTCATGTTAGAAAAGTGAAGGCTGTGTTGTACTGTAGACTTTTTCATAACTGAGGCATTTACACAAATGTAGAGACACACCTGGATCTCCCCTAGCCTAGAGACATATGGTCACATAAAAGTAACTGCAGCTGCTATGGAGTTACCTAACTTGAGTTATTGGTTATTATAACTTGGGTTATATATATTATAATAATAACAATATAATATCATTGGTAATAATATAATATATATAATATTATTATCATTATGACTGAGTTACCCAACTTGGTTATTAATTTGGGTTAACCATCATGGATTATTCAGCAAGAAACAAGGTTGGATTCTCTCACTCTGTCAGCTTGCATATCCTTATGATAGTCTCTGGAAGTGTGGCCTCTCAATGAGAGCCTACTAAGGGAGACTCTTGGCAGTCAAGAGAGGAACAAACACTTGACATAATTTCAGGATGAGTTCAAAGCCAATAACATACACCATCCCAATAAAGTATTTGAAAGTCAGAAACATGACTTGAAACCCATACAGTATGTCTTTAAACCTTTAGATGTGTCTCTTTGTCCTTGGACAACAAACGTGCTTTAAAAGTTTTGGAAAATGCCATCCACAGTTTAAAGCAGGATGTTGTCTCCACACTTTGAGTCTCCAAAAGGAAAAAATCCTTGCTTGAAGTTGATAGACTTTATTACAGTCAGACCATACCACCCAACAAAGAACACACACACACACACACACACACACACACACACACACACACAGAACCCTCACCTACTCCCTAGGTTTCAAAACAACAGAATCTGGCCACCCATAGTGTGGCAATAAGAGCAATCAGACTAATGAATTGCCTCTTGAGAGCAGAAGAGGTCCTGCCTATAGACCAGCCCATAGCACATGGAAAATTCTGCTATAAACACTGCCATACTTTGAAAAGGGTTGAACTCCCAGGATGCCTTCCAGAGCAAGGCCTCTGTGGAGGACTCTGTGTTCTAGAATTTTAATTAAACAGACCACAAAACCACTAGTTCCCAAGTTGAATTCTAAGCCTGAGTTTGAGAATAACTGCAGTTCTTAAAATACAAATGACGACAAAGGAAACTGTCTTCATTGTCCTGGGCAGAACTGTTGGACACAGTATAGGCCCAACATAGAATAAGACTGACAAGCACAGATTATTGCAAGGGTGCTTATGGCCAAATCCTGGCCTAACTATTCACTCACTATATGATCTTGGGCCCATTGCTTATAACTGACAGATTCTGGTAAATTGGAATCATGAATTAAAAGTCTAGATAACCTTAGAAAACATCTTGGCCAACCATTATCCATTTAGATTTGCCCACGGTGATTCCATAGGAGACTCAGGAATTCCCAGTTCTCTACTGCCACTATGTCACTATTTCCACCCAAGAAGAACACGAGAGCATCAATCAACAGGGAAAGAGAAAGAGGATTGGCAGGGGCCTTGTGATTCTAAACCATTGACATTGGCCCACAGTGGAAAACACCCAAGGGCTAGTAGATGAACACCACAGAGCTGATGTTTCTATGGGAACTCTCAGGAGGTCAACTGGCAGCTGAGAAACTCTCTTTATCCCTCTCCTTCTCCAGGACTGAGCCCTCATTTCTGCAGTGAGCAGCGTTTCCTGTATAAAGCATGAACTCCACCTTGAATTACAGGGCCCTTGAAAACTGTCCTACCCTTCTTGTCCAGTCTCAGCTTTCACCCCATAAATATGGTCACCTGCTACATAATTCTCCTAAAGTTCATACTAGCCCCAAACATGCATCAGGTTTTCCATATGATTACATTACTTAGTGATGCTGTAGCCACCTCCATTTGTATAAGATAATGTTTGATGTTTGCACAATGACCGAATTGCTTAATGATGCATTTCTCAAAACATATCCTCACTGCTGAAGTGATTCATGAGTGTACTCTGTCTGACCACACTGACCGCCATGTGCTGTCTAATGCTGTACACACGTATGACTTCAGGTTTAGAAATGCTCTTCCTTCCACTTGCAATGTCTCTTGCCCCTTTACAAATTCCTACTCATTCTCCAAGATCCAAAACAAAGTTACCTCATCTGTGGGGTTTCCTAGACACCATCACTTCCTTTTAAAGAGAAAAGTTAAGCATTTTGCTGAAGGTGGTTCATGGTGGTCCCATTTCATTCACTTCATCCTTTCTAGGAGTGTGGAGTAAACATGACTGTGATCCCTATTTTGAGACGAGGAATCCAAGGCTGGTTGGAGTTCAGAAACTTGTCCTATTTTTTCAGGCCAGTCTGTCTAACTCTAGAAGCATTTTTCAGGCCAGTCTGTCTAACTCTAGAAGCAAGTTCTTCCCCATGGAACCATAACTCTCCTAGTGAACCATACTCACACTTCGGATCCATAATTTTCCTAGCTTAACCTTCTGTGGCTCTTATCCTCTTATATTAAAAGTCAAATTGTCTAACATTTAGCTGGTCCATGAGAGCTGATTAGCATAAATGCAAACAAATGGACTCCATGGAGAAATAGAGGTGTACACAAATGAGTGGAGGAGAGGAGGTAAATGGGAAGATATTTGGCTCCCTTAAGTGTGTGTATTATTAAACTAGCTGACCTCTTCCATGTTTACCAAGCATCATGCTCTATAAAGAAGGACTATTGTACTGCTTGGGAAATGTAACTAGATATTCAATACATGTTTTATACTGGCCCTGGGCCTTATTTATGGCACAAAATTAAAAGGAAAGTCAAATCTATACGCTGATGGCCAAAGAAGAGGAGCCTGAAAATGTTGGAAGAAGCAGAAAACATCTGGGCCTCTTAAAGAATGAGGATGCTGTGCTCTTTGAGCTTAGCTTTTTTTTTTTATTGAAAACAAAACCAAACCCAACCACCTTTATGACTTTTTCATGATGCAAGGACTTGCCTTTTGACATGTCCTCCTTGGAAGAAGTTCCATCCACAGACTTCAAATAGATAAGCCTACAGCTGCTGCGAATTCAAATGTTTAGACTACAGCAGCTTGCGTCCTACAACAGCTTGCTTATTAAAGATGCATAAAAATATCTTAAGAAAAACGAGAACAGATCTTAGCTTTGGGCAAAAAATATATAAGACATCAAACAGACATATGTAAGAAGGTTCAGAAGTCAGGACATAGGGCTTAGAGTTCATGTTAGCCTGGCTGGGGTACCAGCCTCCTCTTAGAGGACGTAAGCACCAGGGGTTGCTGTTTGGTGATGGTCAAGTGCTGGAGACTGCAACCTCAGAAGCAAGTGTGTGAGTTTCCAGACAAGAAAAGAACAAGAACTATGAATGGCATGTTAAAATATCATCTGATGGTCCACAGTGTCCAAATGCTTTGAACTCCTAAGGGTCAACTGTGTCTATCTATGAAACAGGTCCAGATGTTATCTGTAACAGAGACTCAGGGATCTGTCTTTGTGTGCTCTTAGTGTGGAAAGGCTGATCCTGGCTTTGTGGGACATAGTTGGAAAGGTCTGGAAGCTGGATTAAGTGGAAGCTTCCGGCCATCTGTGTGATCTCAGTTTAGTAACCCTTACAACTATCTCAACAAAGACCTCTCTAGAGTTCTAAACACGTAGCCTTGCTTTGGGCAAATGCCTGAAACTATTTTCTACCTTGATTTATCCAGTCTGATTGGAAAAGGAGGCTGAAAAATTAAGTTAATGTCCTGTGTGTGCTTCTGTGTTCTAATATGAGCAAACATCATTGTTTCTAGTTATAGACCATTTATTATGCAAGAAATTATGTTGAGTGCTTGATACTACATTCTTTTGTTTAAATACTGGGCGGAGATGGTGCACTCCTTTAATCTCAGCACTCGGGAGGCAGAGCCAGGCGGATCTCTGTGAGTTTGAGGCCAGCCTGGGCTACCAAGTGAGTTCCAGGAAAGGAGCAAAGCTACACAGAGAAACCCTGTCTCGAAAAACCAAAAAAAATAATAAAAAAAAATAAATAAAATAAAATAAAATAAAATACCCGTAAGCAACCCAAGAAAGAGAGATGCTTAGTTATCTGTTTTATGGACAAAAATAGAGTAACTAGTTATTCTGCCTCAGAGACAATGGTTGTTCTCGACCCTTCCTTTAAAACCAAACTCCACACTCACTCTTACTCCAATGGAATTGCCCCAACCCTTCAAGTGTTTATTAAATGTTTCCCTAGATGCTTCATTAAAAAGGGCTGCTTTAACTTCTGTGGGCATTATACAGCCCCAGGCACATACCAATAGCTAACTAAATTGATAAAACCTTGGGGAATTTTTGATTGTTCGTTTTGGAGGTTTATTGGTTTGTTTATTTGTTTTAATGAAAAAGGCAGATGCTGAATTTTCCAGAAGATAAGTATGATCTATGTACTAAGTGGAACAGAAATGAATCAAGAGAGGAGAACAGTAGGATGAGAGGGTGAGACTCCTCATTGGAGTATTTGTTGCTAGAGGTTAGATTCCATATTCAGTCAGGAGCCAAGACCACTTCAAAGACCATTATTCTGTGTGGTGAGAAGCTGTTGCCAAGGTGAAGAGTCCCTGTGTCCCCACCACCCATAAACCTGTCTCAACATAGTAGGAAGGAACTGTACAAAATGGTATAGTAGCCATTCCAGGGAAAGGAGAGACAGGAAGTGGGGGTAGAGGGACAGGAAGTGGATGTATTTCCCTCAGTAGCACTGCCTGAGCCAGTTAGTGTTCCATATCCTGACTGGCCAAGACAAACACAGTCTGGAGCTGGTGGGGAAGTGGCCATCAGGGAACAGCTGAACCACCACAGTCTTCCAGCCTCCCAAAAGATTGTCACCGCAAGAGTGAAACCAGGTCCTGTGGTTTCCTGCTGTCCTCTGGTACACAGCTTGGGCTTCCAATGACTCATGGCCAATGGTGTGCCAGACTTCATGTCCCATCTGCAGTCGAGCCCAACCTGTACACGGCCACCACCATTTCCGCTGCTTTCTCCTGGGGAGCTTAATGAGAGGATTAAGGATGGCCAGGATGTGAGTGGACTTCTTTGTATGACCCATAGGCTATAAAACTCTGCTATACACGAGCATGCAAGGACAAATCCAGAAACTGTCAGCTGCCCCGAGCCCTGGCTTCAGTGTCTAACTCTGCTGGCATGTGAGAAAGAGGGGAGGAAACTGACATTTATTAACCTCAGCTTCCAAAAAGATGGATTGGCAGTGTGGCAGGAGTGGAGGCGTCAGGTGGCATCTGCTCAGCTTGCTAGCTGGGTAACCGTGTGGCTTTACCTGGACCTTCTGAACTTAAGGACTCCGCCAGAAAGAGAATGATATCTGTATCTACCTTCCTCATGGATTCTGAGGATCACTCAGAAGTTAAAATATGAAGTTTAATGAAATGTTAGCTTGTATAATTATTATTTTGCCACTATTGACACTTGAGGTTAGTTGGTACTAGCTGAAGAAGAGAGACAGTTACTTCAGAGAGAATGTATACCTGTTACAGGGTAGATGTTTCTGAATGTTGCATGCTGGGGTCTAGTTATGAGTTACAGGGAAGCCTTGATGCTCATCCAGGCAGCGTTGAGTAGAGAGGTGCCTGAGATCTATGTGCATCCTGGAAGCTGACTGTCCAGAGTGACCATGATGCCGCCCCACTGTTGCCAACACTAAGAACCCAAGTCTCAGTTACACAGAAGCCCACGATACAATTCTTCTAAACTTATTGGAGGCTTGTCAGACATAGGGTTGTACTAAGTGCCAGTGTGGAGGGTGGGGAACACTACAGAGGAGAATAAACTGTGCTCCTCTCTTCAAGGTATAGTGAGAGTAATGGACATAGGTACTTTCAGCTAATATACAAGGCAAGCAGGCTCTCGCTCCAGAGGCAGCAGAGAGGCAAACACTGGTGAGGTATGTGGGGATTGATCAGCCCCGAGGGCAGACATCCCAAGGGTGCTCTTGGGAAGTGTACATTTTGTAAAGGGGCTTAAATGTTAATGTGAAAAGGAGAGAACAGGCCAGATAAAGGAGCTGTCTTTGGTAAAAGCAGAAGCCTAGGCTAGAAGGAAGAGATAAGCTGGAACTGGAAGTTAAGAAAGTGGGAGAAGGCTGTATTTTACGGCTTTGACATTCACACTGAAAGACTTGGATTCTGTTATTTATGCCTGGGGAGGATCAGCTCAGGCATGGGTGCTGAAGCGGATTTGAGTCATGACTCTCTCTGCACATTGTATGACCTTGGACAAACGCTTTCTGGACTTGTCACTGTAAACAGAGATTCGGAAGTAGCTACCTCATCGGACGGGATGAAGGATTCACATAGGTGTGCAGTAGGCTACCCCAAACAGAGGGTTCCTTAGATGCTAGTTAATGTCGTCATTGTCAGCAATCCAGGAGGCATCACGGTAGTCTAGGGAGAAATGAGGAACACCCAGCTTACACCAGTGGAAACCCCACAGGGAGAATTCATGTGTCTTTCTGAAGCCACCTGGGCAAGTCAGCAGCCAGGCTGGCCAGGTGGGCCAAGTGTGGAAGGAGACACTGGTGGTGTCGGAGGAGCCAAGTGTGTGAGATCAGGAGTTTGAGCAGCGGTCTCACGGTCTCATTTGTGGATATCCCAGATCGAACACAGCCGATAAATCCTTCCAAGTTGGTCTTTTCTGTAGGACTCTCAAATCAAAATTGAATAGGATTTTTGGATAAGAAGACTTACAAAACCTTATGTGCATAGTTTAAAGCCAACCATCTGAAATGATAAGATGACCCCGAAAGGCATTTAAGAGCAATTATATAGCCAGCCCTAGTAGTACAGGCCTGTAAGTCAAGCTACTTGAGAGGCTGAGGCAGGAAGACTGCAAGTTCAAGGCCAGACTAGGCTGGGCCGTTTAGTGAACCTTTGTCTCAAAAATTAAATTTTAAGATAGGTTTAGGTTTGTTACTCAGAAATCTAGCATTTGCCCAGTACACACAAGGCTCTGGGTTCAACCTCTAGGAGTCCTTACGGAAACTAGAAGAACCAGGCAGTTTCTATGTTACAAAAGCCAAATGGTGGGCATTTCAAAGAGGCTGTGGTACGTGGGGGTGTCAGTTTCAGAGCAGACAAGGGTCCCATTGTAAATGGACTCCAGAGACAGCCACAGCAGCTCTGCTTTCTTCTAAAAGTAGTTGAGTAGTCGATGGAGTGCCATTTGGGTTATTCTACTTTCTGATGAACTAGATGTTTCATTAGAAAGTCAATTTTCTAGGTTTTTGAAAAGTGGAGAAGGGGATTTTATTCCATTTTTTTTTTCCTCTTGAGAAGCTAAGTGCACAGCAGGACGAAGTACAAGAGAGGGCAGAAACTCAGGAACCCAGGCTGGCCATGCTAGCATCACAGCTCACGCCAAAGCAAAGTGCCTACTCTGAGGACAGATCTGGGTTCAGGTGACAGGGGCAACAGCTCTGGCTTCATAACTTGCTCTCTCCCTAGCTAGAGGTTTATAAAAATTGATCGTATTTATCACCTTTTGTTCCTGAAGCTGGTTTTGGAATCTGCCATGGCTTCAAGAGAGAACAACGCTCGGGGTATGAACAAAAAGCAGAATTTGTGCTAACCCGTACTCAGGTCATAGAGAGTGGATGAAGCAGAGAGGAGCGAAGTGTGTCTGGAAGACAGCCATCACCAAGTGGTCAGAACTGCGCCACTACGGCATCGGGAGGGGCGCATCACCGAGCTTCCCACTGACACAGGCCCTTCTCCCTGCGTGTTCCCAGTGACATCTCCAACATGGTTTTGAATGACAGACTGCAGGGCTCCTGCCTCCTCCCTTGTTACACACTTTTGACATTTCCCAGATTTCTCCATCAGGGCATTTCCTGAAACAGCCCAGCATTTTTTTCCTTTCTTTTCTTTTCTCTTCTCTTTTCTCCTTCCTTCCTTCCTTTTTTTTTCTTTCTTTCTTTTTTTTTTTTTTTTTTGTCTCAGTGATTGGAACTTACGCTTTCCAAAGGGGAACCCACCTACGAACAGGAACAGTTTCTCTTGTGACCTTAGGGTTTCTGGGTCCAGCCTGCCCTCCCACCCTGACCCCAGGCTATCCTTTGACTCAAGGTGGAAGAATACTGCACGAATCCTCCAGTTCTTATGGAGGTGCTGCTTCCAAAGCCTCTGGCAATCTGCCTTTGAGGTCAGCAGCCTACCAAGGACATCTGCCAGGAGGCCCTTGGAAGCCCCTTCCAAGACTGTTTTTCCACAGATCAATGGATGTCCCTGAATATGGCAAAAGCCGGGGTTTGAGGGCAAGGACAATGAAATTGAGGTTCTGAAGCAAGCTGGCAGAGCATCAGAGTGTGATTGGGTGGGTCTGGAATCCTGTCTCTGAATTCCTTTTCACTGTTTCCAACCCTTTAGGACTGACACCTCATTGAACTTGTCCCTGCTCCCACCCGGGTCTCTACAACACCTCAACACCTGTTCTGCAGCCCATTAATTTAGTCACCTCATGTCCACATTCTGTGGGCTCTTACACACTCCGAAGCCCACAAACAAGCATGTGTACTGGTCTGTGTTGTAAATAAGTGTCCCGGTCTACCCACCTCTACCAACCATCCTCAGCTTAAGTCCTGAACTCATGATCAAGACTTTTCTTTTTTTCATTCTAAAAGCCCTTGATGTCCCCCATGAGGCTTCAGAGTTCTGTGTTATTCCAGCCAGAGCATGTTCTACCCAAGGACAGAAACTCCGTGACCTGGGCCATTGTCATATCCTTCTTGAGGAATGCACAGAACCTGCTACACTTGAAAAGTTATCATCACAGCTCACTTAAACTTCCTTCTCACTTTTACAAGCATCCATTATGCCACACCAAAGACATTTGGGTATTGAATTGTCACTGTAAAAGTACATATGAGGCTATTGCATCTTAATTTAGATTCCTACAAAACCAACCAGATACTGTGGACATAATAAATATAAACTATAAATCTAAAAATGAGTGTACCCCTCCTGAATAGTAGTCACCGAACAGTTCCTGTGTGTTACACACATGCAGCACGTGCTCCACCACAACTACTCACCTGACTATGCGAGGCAAACTGGGCTCCATCTTTGCCCTCCATTTCTCCTCCATTCACGTTCCAAGCACACTCCCAAGCTTCCTTCCACGCTGCTTTTCAGCTGCTTTTCCTAGCTACTGCTTTCCAATCCAGTTGATGGCAGTGTGGAGTCCTCTGGCTTTCCGTCTGGTGTATTCCACCTCCAATCCTTAGGCCATTCTATTGACTCTATCATCAAGATATATTCTCCAGCCGGGCGGTGGTGGCGCACGCCTTTAATCCCAGCACTTGGGAGGCAGAGACAGGCGGATCTTTGTGAGTTTGAGGCCTGGCTGGTCTACAGAGCAAGATCCAGGAAAGGCGCAAAGCTACACAGAGAAACCCTGTCTCAAAAAACCAAAAAAGAAAAAAAAAAAAGATATATTCTCCAGTCCAGCTCTTTCTGACTGTATCCCTTTCCTCCATTCCAGTCTTGGCCAAAATCATCTCTTTCCTAGGTTACACCTATACCCTCACAATAGGGTTTCATGTTGTGCCCTATGGCACAGGTTCCCAGGAACAGGAAATATGTACCCTGATCCTGTAGTGAGTCACACGTTTATTAAGAGGACAGCCAGCATTGTCCCAATTCCTCACTTGCTTTGTGGTTCCCTGGCTGTCTGGCCTTGTGTGCTGACACTTCCCACATTGCATTCTTGCTCTTCTAAGAACACACCAGGCAGGCTCCCCTGTAGCACGATTCTTAAAAGGTCTTATTAATAAAAACAAACCCAGTGCCAGTTATTGGGGTGAACGCTGGAAGATCAGAGAAGCAGAACAAGCCACAGCCACCTCACCTCACCAATTCCTCAGGTGATCCTGTTTCCTCAAACCGGAAGCCTCTGAGTCCTCACCTAGAATGAATCTCAGCTAAACTGCTGCTCAAAAGCCTAAAAGCTTAACCAGGCTCTAGTTCCTGGTCCTCACGCCTTATATACCTTTCTGCTTCCTGCCATCACTTCCTGAGATTAAAGGCATGAGTCACATGCCTGGCTGTTTCCAGTGTGGCTTTGAGCTCACAGAGATCCAGACGGATCTCTGCCTCTTGAATGCTAGGATTAAAGGCATGTGCTACCATTGTCTAACCTGTATGTTTAATATTATGGCTGTTCTGTTCTCTGACCCCCAGATAAGTTTATTGGGGTGTACCGTATATCAACTACACTCCCCTCTTCTGATCTTTGCTCCAGCAGATCCTGCTGCCTGCTTGTTCTTCTTGCTGATACTGCTGGGCTGACTCTTCATCCCCTCCATGTCTCTGAGGTTGGTCCAACCATCATGCCTCCATGTACACACTGTCTGGTCCTCTCTCTTCCGTTCCCTCCACTTTACTTTCTCCATAGTTCTTAACTCTTAACCTGCCCTATAAATTACTTATAATTCTACTATTAGGCTATCCTTTTCCCCACTTGTATAATGCAAGACACATTGGGGTACACTCTTTCTCTCTTTTGTTTGGAAACCTGGTTCCCATTGTAGGTACTCAGTAAATCGTGTTGAATGATTTGGTAAGAATAACATATTCTCTTAGACTCTAAATACTCAGGACTCTCTGTCTCTGAGTTCCTGTGGCCTTAACACTCTGTGTCTACCAGTGCCACTTACCCCACCTCACCCTGCCCAGCCACCATACTGGATCTCAGCCTCAAACATCCTGCACCCTGTCTGTTAAAAAGCTGTTTGCACAGCCCCAATCTGCCTTGGTAAACAGCTCCTGCCTTCGAGAGCGTGAAAGGCAACACCGCATTTGTCTAAAACAAACCCAATTAAAGATAGAAGCTTTCTGTGTCACAAAAGGCTACTTGGTGGGGGGAGCTGATAAAATGTGACCATATGGCAACCACCCTGGCAAGCCATTCCTTTAAAAAGAATTTATAGCCTGCCACAGCTCCGGTCCTGTGATTAGATTGCCCTTTCCTGTTCTTGCTGCTGCTGAGGATGCTGGGCATGGACTGTCAAGTCTGCAAGGATAGAGATGGGAAAAGGTTTAGTTTGGAGTAACAACAGCTCCATTAATTAGCCGTGCTCTTTTATAGAGGTCTCTGTTAAGGAAGATGAACTTGGAGACTTTAGATATGTTCGGAATTAGTCCTCCGGTAAATCTCCCTTCTTCATCAGTGGAAATTAGCACCCAGACGTCAAGGTGAGGAATTGCCCGGGGCACACTGCAGACTTTCTGGGTAGTGATGGTGGCCTTTGCTTCCTCCTCCTTTTCCTTTGATTCCCCCTCTTCCTTTTTTTCTTCCTCCTCCACTCTTCCTTTTCCTCCCCTCTTTTTCTCCGTTTCCTCTTCTTGTCTCCCACCTGAGCACTGGGTGTTACCATGCCAGTAACATGCTCAGTCTTTCCTGAGCTTTGACAGGAGAGACTCGCCTAGGCCTTGTTTGCTATCATAGGGGCAAACAACATAGCATCCGGGGAGTGTAGGCCCAACCCCAAAGAGCAGGAAATCAATGAAGTAGATTCATTGGACAAGGAAACCCTGAGACACTTCTTTCCTGTGCAAGCACAGCCATTGGTCCAAATGTTACATGTTTTCATAGTAACTTGTTTTCAAAATCATCTTAGGCTATTAGGGAAAAAAAACCCATAAATTGGGTTTCTTTTAAGCAGGAGACACTTCTTTCTCACATTTCTGGAGGCTGGGAAGTCCAAGATCAAGCTGTTATGTTGGTAGATTGGGCTCTGTGTCAGTTGCCTGGGAAGAGGAAACCTCAGCTGAGGAATTGCCACTGTCAGGGACTGGTCCACGGACATGACTGCAGCATTTTCTTAATTGCTAATTGATGTAGAAGGGCTCAGCCCACTGTGGGTGGTGCCGTCTCTAGGCATATGAGTCTGGGCTGTATAAATAGAGTAGTTAAGTAAATCAGAGGAAGCAAGCTGGTAAATAGCCTTCATTCATGCTCTCGGATGCAGGTCCCAGCTCCAGGTTCCTGCCTTTAGCTCCTGCCCTGGCTTCCTCAGATGGTACACTGTTAACCTGGGAGCCAAATAAACTCTTTCCTTTCCAAGTCGTTTTTGTCAGGGATTTATCACAGCAACGGAAAGCAAACTAATACAATCTCATGGTTTAGAGAGGGCCTACTCACTTTCTGGCTCATAGATGGCACCTTCTCCTCCATCCTCGCTGAGAGAAGGGAGGAAGTACACTCTAGGTCCTCTCATGTGGACAGGAATCCTAACTGTTGGGACTTTATTGTCACGACCTCAGTATAAAACAAATACCCAAAGGCTAGGAAAACCTTACAGAGGAGTTCACGTCAATCTTGGTCTTGAAGAATGAGTAAAGATTTTAGCAGGGTGAGGGAGAAGGAACACTGCAAATAAAGGGGAAATCACGTCTTAAACCTGAAGTCATACACACATTAGGCATTAGACAGCATGTGACAGCCAGTGTTTTCCAGCGGTACATTCACGCATCATTTAGTAATGGTCACGTATTTTAAGAGTGCTTTGTTAGGCAACTTGGCTGTTGTATAAACATTACAGACACAAAGACAATGGCTACAGTCCCACTATGTGGTAGAAACTTTGGGGACTCCTGATATATGGTCCAGCATGAACTCAAGTGTCACTATGTAGCAGATAACCATATTTGCAGGGTGAGCGTTTAGACTGGACAAGTAGTCTAGGATAGTTCAAAAGGATCCTGTGTTCCAAAGTGGAGTCCATGCTTCATAAAGGAAATATGGGGGTGCAGCATGGTCTATTCACTCCAGAAACGAGGGCTGAGTCCTGGAAGAGAAGCTTCCCAGCTGCCTCTTGAGTATCTCGGAGTTCACATGGCATGTTCAGCTCTGGCACTCACCCAGTCACCATTGGATGTTTTGTCACAACATTAGCCAGCTTTATTTTCAAACGTGTGCGTAACCCATGCTCTGGACTTCAAAAGGCCTTTACCAAGAAGGTGTTCCCTTAGGAAACCTCCACCCCTCCTTGCTTGCATCTTTTTCCTAGCTAATTCATCTTAAGAGTCAGCTAAAGCATGAACTTCTGGATCCATGAGTTCCCGCTTCTCATCTTGGCTACCACATGGGTTGCTACCCATACTGCCACCCTATGTGATTCCTTTGAAGTAGTACCTTCCCCTCCTGGATTTTACCTTCTGTGTTCTATGGACACTGAGCTCCCGAAAATGTTTTCTCCACTATTTTATCTTCAGTACCTAGTATGTTGTCTAGAAAATGTGCTTAAATAATAACTATTTAATAAGTGAATTAGTAAATAACTGAGTGAAGAAAAGAAAACCTCATTAGTGCATATCAGATTTTGCAGTTGTTAAATGTATAGTCATATGGATGACTTTGTAAGTAAGAAAACAATTTGTAGTAATCCTTCTTATCACAGAGGATGCATTCCTAGATACTTAAGTCTTATATCTACTCTGCTTTTTTTCCTATACATACATTTATAATGAAATTTAGTTTGTAGATTATTTGCAGTAGGATGTTAACAAGAATAATTGATAATATGTAGAGTAATTATAGCAAGCTGTGGAATAATTCTTTTTTTTTTTTTGGTTTTTTGTTGTTGTTGTTCTTGTTGGTTTTTCGAGACAGGGTTTCTCTGTGTAGCTTTGCACCTTTCCTGGATCTAGCTCTGTAGACCAGGCTGACCTTGAACTCACAGAGATTCACCTGGCTCTGCCTCCCAAGTGCTGAGATTAAGGCATGCGCCACCACTGCCCGGCTGGAATAATTCTTTTGTACAATGTAAATATATGTTGTTCTCTTTGATTTAAAAAAAAGGGCTAACTGGTCAATAGCTAGGTAGGAAGAGGTTAGATGGGAGAGCCAGACTGGGAGAACTCTGGAAAGAAGAAGGGCAAGGTTACCAGCCAGATGCAGAGAAAGCAGGAGATGAATATGCCATATTGACAAAAGGTACCACTATGTGGTAGAGCAATGTAGATTAAAAAAATATGGGTTAATTTAAAATGTAAGAGCTAGCTAGCAACAAGCCTAAGCTATCAGCCAATCATTTATAATTAATAATAAGTCTCTGTGTGGTTATTTGGGAGCCAGCTGACAGGACAGAGAAAGTCTGCCTACAATAGCAAATAATCTAACAAAAGTTATTTCTCTGTCTCTTGACTCTCAATATTCCAGGCTGTGCTCACTCTTTCTTTTGTGATGCTGTGAGATGATGCCATGATACATAACATCATGAGGTGAAGTGAGGTGAATGGCACAGGGATATGAATTAGCATTATGTCACTAAATAAGGATTACTGGGATGCAAACAGCATAATACTACAGTAGTCTCTCTGGTTACCAGGATAGCTACTAAGTGACCAATGGTGGGTAACAGATAGAGCACAGATACACCAGACAAAGGTGTGGTTTATGTCCCTTGTGGGTAGCAGCAAGAAAGTACAAGATTTCAACATATTACTCAGAATGGCAAACAATATTAAACTTACAAGTTGTTTATTTCGGGAATATTGTGCTGTGGAAAACTGTTGTCATGACTGTGGGAGGGGTCATGTGGGACCCTGGTGACTTGACTCAGGGGCAAGGAGTGCTGTGGATCTGGAAAATTGTTGTGCTGACTGAGGATGCTGCGGATAGCACTAACCAAGAAACACTCAGAATGTTTCCACAATGACTGACTGCACGCGGTTGGTTAAAAATAAATCAGATATTCTGCCATGTAACAGTTGATCTAAAATATGGCTTTTCTTTCCATTTAACTTGCATTTTGTTCAGAAACAACTATATTGTTCATCGTTGCTTAGGGTTTGGGAAGGAGGGAACCCTGCCCTTGTAGAGCATCTATTGGTGTTGGTTGTGTCTGTGTGGAGCAGCTTGAGGTAGTGCAGCGATCTCAGTTGTTAGCATCCTTATCTTACTGATGTTCAGAGAGTCTGAAATATAAGATGATGTGCTATAAAGCTGCTATTCATACTTGGGACTGGCCACTTTGTAGGCTGTTTCTCCCCACGAGCCACCACGTACCCTCTTATTCCTTATCTCTTTGGATGGGGCTATGGCACTGTGGCTGGGCTTCTGGCTCCTTCTCCAGATTCTGTCCAGTTGTTTTCTTCCATGACCCCTCAGCTCCAGCCAGAGGCCACCACCCTGGACACAACCTTCAATATCCAACAAGGGTTGGATATGGCTTGTGCAGATGTTAGTCCTTCTTTATCTTTGAACCTCAAATTGTACTGTTCTATAGATCTCAATTTATCTGCTGTCCCTTCAAGTCTTCCTACATGATTGCCTTGAAATCTTTCAGATTCAAAGCAGGAAAGGACAGAGCACAGGGGCGGACAGACTAACAATGTAAGCCTGTCAAGGCACTGCTCCACCCCTTCATTCTCCCTCCAGCATTGTGTTATCGTTATAGTCTGCTGGGGTTAAGGAGAGATTACAATTAAATTCAGAATGAATCCACTGAATTCTGACATACGTGAAATCTGCTGCTAAACACAGCGATGAGTAAGGCCGATGATGCTGCTGGGCTCATGCAGCATCCACAAAACCTTTGTGTGAAATGGACATTAATGTACTTGAGCATTTTCACCAGCCTCTGAGATCCTTGAAAGAAGAAGAACATCTGCAGAGTGGGGACTCGGGAATGTGAGCGACATTGTCTAAGCAGAGCTAACTTTCATTAGTGTCCTTCATCCAGAGAGGAGACGGGTGTAGCGTGATGGCATGTTTCTGACCAAGTCAAGATCCACTGGCTTCCAAGATGGATGGCCCCATTACCAGGGCTCTTGAACAGCCTAGTGTGGCTTCAGCCCATCTAAAGTGACAAGGGGTAGAAAGCCAAACAACATTGTCCCGAGCATTCGCAGGAATAAGCAGAAATGGGAGAAGCTTTCACATCCTCGGGAGTTATCATTTATTAGTATAACCTTGCTCATTTCCAGAGCAATCCCGGGACAATTACAAACTCACAATAAAAGGAGATGGCAACATAATACTACCATTTAAAAGAAAATGATAGATTAATACCAGAAAACTCCAGACTACTCCGTTTAACTTCATGGAGAGGAGTCTTTGAAATTAAGTTAAGTGGCTCCAGGCTTTTTATTTATAGAAACAACTTGGATGTTGGTCTGAGAAGTGAGATATACAAGATTCCAAATAAACTCGAGTCCCAGAGAACTGTAAGTAATAAAGAACCATGTGGATGAAAAAAGAAATCCTTTAAATACCCAGTCTAATTGATAGGAAAAGCATTTGGTATTAGATAAAGCCCAATAAAATGACTTAAAGACAGGATGTAAAAATTATATATCTGTACACTTACAGAATCACAAGCCGTGTGCTACTATTCTGTACCTTGGGGGCAAAGAAGAAAAGCAAACAGGAAGAAAAGTGGTATTTTGAATAAAGAAAAAAATATTCCATCCCTCCTTCCCAAGAGAAGCATAGAAATGAAGTGTGGGTGAGGGGTATAGCCTGGCTGGGTGCCCAGCTAGGCAAGGGTGGGGTGTTCCTCAATTTGAATTGGTCAAAGGCGCCCCCTCTGGGTGGATGTAGCACTTTGAACATGTGGCTTGATGTCTGGAGAGGCCACCAGACTTAACTATTTTTCCTCCCTGGAAATACAGCTTTCCAGGGTGCTGGGCTTCAGTCTCCCACTTGGCATCTGGGGACTGTGAATTTCCTAGCTGACCTTGCCTGCTTAGCAGCATTCTGTATAAGTGCCTGGGCTCTGGGGCTGGGAGCATTGGATTGCAAGCTCCATTCTAATTTTGAAATCAAACCTCACCTCCCCTGCAAAGTGCAAATTCAAAGCCTAGTCAGATCTGCTCCCATGGGGAGGATGGGGTGTGCTTGATCCTACGAAAGGCTAGGTTAATTGCCCATTATTATGCAGGAATGGAACTCTCTGGATTAAACAAAATGGGTCTCTTTTACCTTTCAAGGAATAAGAAGTCACTTATTTTTACATCCTAACCCATTCTTATTCTGACATTTTAAAGAACATTTACGCTCTTACCTGTCTCCATTTAGTTTTGTTCCTTCAAATAAATAATAACAATGTCGATAAACCACGTACCCAATAGTGTCTGCCATGTATTGGCCACTTTCCCATGTAGCAAGCATTGCTGTGCAAGCCCTTACTGTATCTTCATGTCCCTTGCCAGCCCCACTAGGTAGGCATGCCATTTTCTCCATCGCACAGATGCAAAACCTGGGACTCAGTTGTTCAGGAATGAAAAGTAGCACAGTCAAGGTTTACATCTGTAATATTTTTGTGTGTGGAGGGGATGCAGAAACTCTCCTCCCTGCCAAGATAGTTGAGATCTATTCATTTTAGAAGAGTGGTGGTCAACAAAGAGGGAAGTAACAGTTACTTTTACCTCACCACTTCCTCCTTAGCAGGATGCTGCCCACCCTCCCAAAGGCGCAGCACTATCGTAAAAAAACCTCCTTTGGATTACAACATCAAATACAGCAATCAATATAACATTGAGCAGTTGAAGATTAGGGCCTCGGGAGCTAACTCATCCATAAAGAGCTTGCTTTGCTAGCCTAAGCCCTGAGTGTAAGCCTTTGCACCCATGTTCAGAAAGAAAAAACAGGAACAAAAGCGAGGTCTGGTGGTAGATGCTAATGATCCCGGTGCTGTGGAGATGCAGCCCTGCGGATCCCTGGAGCTCACTGGCCAGCCTACTCTGCCTCATGACCTCTAAGACAATGAGAGGCATGCTCTCAATAAACACAGTAGACAGCTCCTAAGGTACACACACACACACACACACACACACACACACACACACACACACACCTTCTAGCAGTACTGGTGATTGAACCAAGGCCTTCATAAGTGATCTACCACTGATCTACAATCCTAGTCCTTGTATTCCTTTCATTGTGATTGTTATAATTCCTGGGTTCATTTATACTTTTTAGTAATTTTAGTAATCATAACTCAGGATCATTGCAACTTTGGCAAAGGCTGTTGAGGGAACACACGCTTTATTTACATAAGCCTCTGCTGAGAGTAAGTGGAAGGTACTTAATCATGTTCATGAGCCTACAGCTACCCTCTCTTATCAGAGCTTCCACTCTGGAGGCCATATAGCTTCCTATAGCTGACAAGCTACAAATCGCATCCCAGTCTACACTGCTGATCCATTGAAAAATATGATTGTGACTCCACATTATGCCTCCAATCATTAGACCTATTCATGAAATCCGTTGTGGACAGATGATCCTGATGTCAGGAACCCTCTGATACCGTCTCATCAGCAGAACATAGGCTTCCTTTGTAGGTTCAGAAGGTTTTCTTCCTATAGGTCTGAACAATGGGAAGATCTGTTCAGTCAAATTCAATTGCTTCTCCAAGTGAAGAAATTTCTCCAAAAGAATTTTTGAGGGACAGCTATGTCCCAAGTAGAGGAGCAGACATTTAAGAGTTAGCTCTTTGAGCTGGGTGTCCTGGTGCCTACCATTCCTGTGCTTTGAAAAGTGAGGCAGGAGGATGACTTGAGGTCAGCCTCAGTTGTACAGCAAGATCCTTCCTCACAACGACAACAACAACCCTGCAACAAGAAGAAAAAGAAACTGCAACAATGCTTTAATGTTGTGCTTCAATCCTGTGAGTGAATTAATAGCCTCTTTTTATGAATGGGTGGGGAAACAGTCTCAGAATTGTTGGGTGTTTCTTCTGCTTTTCCTAAGCACACGAGAATGCCACCAGGCTTGATTCTAGCACAGGTTAGCCACTAAGCAATGCCAGTGTCTAAATCTGTGGGAATCTGAATTTAGCATCCTCTCTCTGTTACCCTTCTCCTCTCATGAAGCCCTCTGGCTTCAGAGAGTGGCAGGTTTCCCTGCGTCCTTCTCACAAAACACTAGAATATGTCTGTCAGCAAGACATCCTGGTTCTCTATATATTAGACCTGAGCCACAGTTCACAAGCCATGCCGCGCTCTGAGAGCCTCTCAGGAAGGACAAAAGGATTTACTGGAGAACCAAGGGCTGCAATTGTCTGAGCATCACTCAGTGTCCTGGAAGACCCCAGGGATGTGTTTCCCCCCTTTCATGGTTGGGTGCACCTCAGGGAGTTCCTGCAAGGGAGAAAATGGTCCTCCATTTTGGCCCACCCTTGCCCCATCACTTGGGCACTTGAGCTAGTCTCAAGGAGGACACTTGGGTATTTCTGTCCTGCTTGTCTGGTATCAGCCCTCCCAGTACCAAGCAATGTGGGAAGCTGCAGCTCTGTAACTGCTGCCATGGCTGCCTTGTCTTCCTCTCGTGTGGGACAGCTGAGGACATGCTACATTTGTCACCCTTACTTTACAAGATGTCTCTATTACAAGGCTAGTGATAGTTTTCCTCTAAGAAGGCAAAAAGGAGATGTGTTGAAAAACATAGCTGCCCGTGAACACTTGTGAAGGATTCTGGCTGGTTTGATAGTCATGAAACACACACAAATAAACACACACACACACACACACACACACACACACCACACACACATACAACACACATAACACACACACCACACACTCACACACCACACACACACACACACACACACACACACACCACACACACACACACACACACACACACACACACACACACACACACTTTCCTTAGTTCATGGGGGAAGGGAACAGCCCTGCTAGTCTATTCATTGAATGAGCGCTAGACTTGACAAGATGGGACAAAACCTACCCTTCCTGTTTTACCCGAAACTGTTTCCAGAAGCTCAGATTTCTGAGTGGTTCTAAATAATTTGCCTCAACTTAATTTCTTTCATTCCAATATATGGAAAAATGTGTCTGTTGTAGGCAATGGAAAGTAATTAAGACATTAGGCCAGTGTCAGATGTTCAGACAGCAAAGTCCCATTAGGCTACACATCAGCATCTAATGACAGTCTTGCTGAGCTTGAATGCTCAGGAGGGAACAGCAGGGCAGGGAAGATGACCCAACAGGCCCTCGTGATATCCAGATTAAGCTCCTGGTTTTTCTGCTCTGGCCTTCATCCTCTCTGGTTCTCTGCTGCTATCTCTTGAACGAATTGATTTTGCCAAATTTGAGGATCTTCCTTGGTAATCTGTTCAATATGTGCGCTCCCTTTGGAAGAAACTAACTCAGCAGCCTTCCGCGCCTTCCTATCTGCTCCCAATTTCCTATACTGTGAATTATGTCGTCTAGGTTTTGTGCTGTTGCCAGTGGGAAAAGGCTGTCTGGGTCAATTTTGTCAGGCGGCCTCCTAGCCCTAGGAACACCAATTAGATCACCGCAAAGCCAGCCTGTGCCCGGGAAGATCAACCCCAGTTTCCTATACTTTTCCTCATTGTTTAAGCTCTTAACCTTGGGAATGAGTTTGCATGCACATTTCACTCGGCACTTCTGCCAAAACCTCTGCCCATGACAGCGCAGGTTGATTCCAGTGTTACACAAGCCACAGAAACGCTCCGAGGTCCTACATCTAGGCAGAGATGCATTCTCCCTGTGCAAGGTGGATTCTGACCTGGGAAATGAGAATTTTGCTGTTATGATGACTTCAATCGACCCTCAGCTAAAGTGGGGAACTCTGGTGATTTAAGTTAGATTGGAGAGAGTTAAAACCATAGCCACATCCACACAAGCCATGAGGAGTAAAAATAACTTCACACTGGATTATCCGCATTATCCTTGCCCCATTATTTAGTTTGATGTCTGTGAGGAAAACATGTCATTCAAACACCTTGGGGGGGATTTTACTTCAATCTTGTCCTCTTGGCAGAATCCATTTGAGGGGACAGACTGCGCTCCCATGGCCTGCTCTGGACTTAGGATCCTAGGAAGCCTCTCCTATACTTTAGTCATGCCAGCCAGAAGAACTCCCGAAGCAAAGCCAAGGAGTGTGAAGTGTTCACTCACACTCAGTACATTGAAAGTATTTGCCTCTCTTTGACTGCACCACTCAGTTAATCATTTGATTACATTAGAGTTTGAATAAAACATGGAGCTCTAGTGGAAGTTGAAGGAGAAGAGGGATTTATTTGAATGGGGGGGCTCTTTGAATAAGGCCACGGACTTGCTTCTGTCTGGTTGTACATGCATGCCCAGCATCCTTCATCCCTGGGCTCCTAGGGTCCCAGGATTAGAACCTAGAGATTTCTATGCCTGGAAATGAATTGTAGAAGCTTGCATCTGTGTGCCAGGTTCTGAAACAAACCTTGTGAGCAACCACAGCCTCATTCACCCTTTCATTTGGCCAGTCAGACAGACTCTAGCCTCACCTACCAGGAGGAGAAAGGCACTTGTCCCTGGACTTGTTCTTGGATTATTATGAACGACACCAAAAAGCTAGGTTGTTTTTCTTAATCATCCCGAATGCCTTACACTGTGTACCCATACTCTGACTTCGACAGTCTCTTTGCCACCATCAAGATTCAAGGTACTTGATGCTATAATAGAATAATTCCAGAATGAGCACAGACACTGATCTATTTATGTGTATTCCAGATTTCCAGAAGATCGGAGGTACCCTTCATCAGAATGTAATCGTTGTGGTTTTGTTTGTGTGATTTACACTAAGAAGCAGCTGCTTCCTCAGCCCCCTCCACCAACACTAATACCCACAAGGAAACATGTTAACTGATTCTAAAGCTAATAAGTATCTTGACACACACACCCAACTAGATATCACGTTCCTTGTGAAGCCTGGCATGGCACTGTTTTGTCACAACGACATTAGACTCAGATGATGCAGCCACATGTAATATGCATAGAATAAACTCCCTTCGAATTCTGCTGTTTTCTGCATATACAAATGCAACTGAATCCTCTTTCTTTTCAAGAAATAACCACTGTTAGCAGTTTGGAACATGGCTTTCCAGACTGTTTTCAGTTAAGCTAAATAGTTATGGTTTTGTTTGTCTGCTTTGTATAGTTCTAGTTTATATATACATATCACATTAGCTTTAAAAATGAATTTCAGGATTCCTTTCCACATTAGCAAATACAAATTTTACCCCTTTCATTTTAACTAGGAATCTGCCTCTCTGTGTCTTTCCCACTACTTCAAAATGTTTCTGATTTCTGACTAATTAGTAGGACCCCTCCCACAGAACGTTTTGTAGGCTTTTGAAAAATCCAATTACAGAAATCTCATTCCAGTTAGTTCGTCATGTTTTTACCCTGAACGGACATGGAAATTGGTCAAAAGGTTCTTCACGCATCTCTTGAGATGATAAAGTGAGCTCTTTGCTTTCTGTTTATATACTGAATTACACTGATTTATTTTCAAATGGTGATGCACTCTTGCATGCATAGAGTAAACTCTTCTTGGTCATGATACATTATCCTCTCGATAGACTACTGGATTCCATTTGTTCATATTTTATGACATTTTAGCATTTATGCACACAAGTTTTTGTATGATTTTCTTTCTTGTAAATGCACAGATTTTTGGAGTCAGTTTATAGTAGTCTCATAAAGTGAATTAGCCTCCCCCCCTTCCTACTATTATCTGGAAGCATCTGTATAGCATTAGTTTATCTTTTCCTGAAACTGTGAGAAAACTCACCAGGCAAGTCGTCTGTGCCTAGAATTTGTTTGTGAGGAAGGTTTTAATAATGAGTTCAATTTCCTTGTTCTGTAGCAGACCATCATATTTGTATTTCTTCTTTTGTCCACACCCGTGATTTATACGTCCTAAGATGGATGTTCATTGTCACACTGCTGTGACAACACACCTGACAGAGGCGACTCCAGGACAAAGGAGTTTATTCCGGTTCACAGTTCCAGGGACTGTGCTCTTCCATGGTGGGGCAGGGAGAGTGGCAGGGGCCGGAGACTAGCTCATCCTGATGCCTCGGAAGCCCCTGACACACCTGGGGCATCTGACACACCTGGGGCACCTGACACACCTGGGGCACCTGACACACCTGGGGTGTCTGACACGCCTGGGGCCCCTGACACACCTGGGTGTCTGACACACCTGGGGCGTCTGACACACCTGGGGCACCTGACACACCTGGGGCATCTAACACACCTGGGGCACCTGACATACCTGGGGCACCTGACACACCTGGGGTGTCTGACACGCCTGGGGCCCCTGACACACCTGGGGCACCTGACACACCTGGGGCCTCTGACACACCTGGGGCCTCTGACACACCTGGGGCATCTGACAAACCTGGGGCATCTGACACACCTGGGGCCCCTGACACACCTGAAGCCCCTGACACACCTGGGGCATCTGACACACCTGGGGCATCTGACAAACCTGGGGCCCCCGACACACCTGGGGCCCCTGACACACCTGGAACCTCTGACACACCTGGGGCCCCTGACACACCTGGAGCCCCTGACACACCTGGGGCCCCCGACACACCTGGGACCCCCGACACACCTGGGGCCCCTGACACACCTGGGGCCCCTGACACACCTGGAACCTCTGACATACCTGGGGCGTCTGACAACATCTGGGGTGTCTGACACACCTGGGGCATCTGACACACCTGGGGTGTCTGACACACCTGGGGCATCTGACACACCTGGGGCCCCTGACACACCTGGGGCTCCTGACACACCTGGGGCCCCTGACACACCTGGAACCCCTGACACACCTGGGGCATTTGACACACCTGGGGTGTCTGACACGCCTGGGGCCCCTGACACACCTGGAGCCCCTGACACAACTGGGGCATCTGACACACCTGGGGTGTCTGACACACCTGGAACCCTGACACACCTAGGGCCCCTGACACACCTGGGGCTCCTGACACACCTAGGGCCCCTGACAACACCTGGGGTGTCTGACACACCTGTGGCATCTGACACACCTGCAGTCAGGGCAGAGAAAGAACCTGGCTAAGACAGTATGAAACCTCCAGGCCTCCAGTGACCCACTTCCTTAAGTGAAGCCTCATCTCCTGTAGGTTCCACAACCTTCCCAAACAGCGCCACCCACTGGGGACCAACCATTCAGACACAGAAGCAGTGGGGGACAGCTCCCGTTCCTACCACAGCAGGGCATGCTTCTGCATCTTCAAGATTCCAAATCTATTGGTCTGAGGCCATGTCACATTGTCTGCTTTATAGCTCTTGCACTTGAAATGATAATCTCCTCTTCCCTGGCAATTTCCTCTCTCTTGGTTTTTAAGTTATTCTTGCTAAGGAGTTATCCATTTTATTACTCTTTACAAGCTAATGTTTGAAAAGGAGTTTAATCTATGCTCCTCTTCTTTATTCCATTGTCTTAGTGTGTTTTTAAAGGCTCATTTTAGTTTTAATTATATGTATGTGTGTGTGTGTGCATGTAGGTACGTGCTTATGAGTGTGGGTACCTAAGGAGCCTGGGATAGTGTAGCTAGAGTTTTCCTGCCTGGCCCACAGTCAGGGCAAATCTTTGTCACCCACCAGTCCCACAGCTGCTCAGACCCAACCAAGTAAACACAGAGACTTATATTGCTTACAAACTGTATGGCCGTGGCAGGCTTTTTGCTAACTGTTCTTATATCTTAAATTAATCCATTTCTATAAATCTATACCCTGCCACGTGGCTCGTGGCTTACCAGCATCTTCACATGCTGTTTGTCATCGTGGCGGCTGGCAGTGTCTCTCACTCAGCCTTCCACTTGCCAGCTTTTCTCCTCCTTGTCCCGCCTATACTTCCTGCCTGGCCACTGGCCAATCAGTGATTTATTTATTGACCAATCAGCAACACTTTTGCCATACAGAACATCCCACAGCAGGATAGTGTGTTATTTCTTCTGGAGCTGGAGTTACAGACAGTTGCAAGCTCTTTTAAGTGGGTGCTGTAGTCCTCTGGAAGTGTGCAAAGTACTCTTAATGGTTGAGACATCCCTCCATCCCTGTATTAAATAGTTCTTAAAACAGAAAAATCTTGTTTTTCAAACACAGAGAAATGAGTAAATAATGCAAGAAAAGAATACACAAATTTTCTACATTGAAAAGACTCTAAATTTTTAAATAAAATTATTATGTGCTTCTCCTCTAAATGTTGCAGGAACATACCAACCAAAAAGCGAAAGATGTTTATCACACCCACCAAATCCTCCCCCCGCCCCCGCTTTGTTTGGATTTTTGACACAGGGTATCTCTGTGTAGCCCTGACTATCCTGAAACTCTTTCTGTAGACCAGGCTGGCCTTGAACTCAAAGATCTGCCTGCCTCTGCCTCCTGAGTGCTAGAATTAAAGGCATGAGCCACATTGCCCAGCTTACCAAGTCCTTCTTTAAAAAAAAAAAGAAAATAAATGTATTTCCTGTGATTTAATTTAGAAATTAAAAAAAACTACATGTATTTCTGTAACTGCATGTAAATATCTACAACATTATATTTATATTTTTAAACTGCATGCAGGTATCCTTACCTACATATTTATGTTTCTGTATACATTAAAGAGGATTACATTCAGCACAAAGTTTTTGATCCTCTTAATTCTTTTAAAAACATATCTTGGAAATCTCTTTAAAAGAGTTTGTGTGTAATTATATTTAACACCTGTATGTTCTACACTAGATTTTATTCAATAACACGTTATGTGGCTATCCTATTTTTTTTTTATTGAATTCAAGCAAGTATTGTTCTTCAGCCACTGTTTACCTTTTTATTTTTATTTTTTTGGACAGAGTTCCTTGTTGACCTTGAACTGATTAGGATAGGCTGGCTAGCCAAGAAGCCTCCCTCCCACTGCCAATGCTGGGATTACAAGCATGCACCGCCACCTAGGTCAGGTTCTTCTATGAACGCTGGGGACTGAACTTGAGTCCTTGTATTTTCCCCACTCAGCTACCTCTCCAGCCCTTGTTTACACTGTTACAAAATATTCTGGGCAAATGGAAAAGTGGCATATGATATAAAGAAGGTTTACATGGTCTTCCCATACTTAACAATCATTAGACTTTGGCCATGTTTGAATCATTTATTCTTCTCCCGAAGTTGCCATAAGTTACAGACATGAGGACAGATTAGTGTCAATGCTAACAAGATGAGTAATTACTATACTCTAAGCCCAGTTTGCATTCCTCCTTTCCCCAACATCTTCAAAAGTCTTTGATGATTACCTTGCTAGGTTTTAGCCCAGTGGTTCTCAACCTATGGGGTCGAAGACCCTGTAGGGGTGGCATGACCCTCTCCCAGGGGTCACCTAAGATCATCAGAAAACACAGATATTTACATTGCAATGCATAACAGTAGCAAAATTACAGGTATGAGGTTGCAAGGAAATAATTGTATGGCTGGGGGTCACTGCAACATGAGGAACTGTGCTAAAGGGTCGCAGCTTTCGGAAAGTTGAGAAGCACTGTGGTAGAATCAATCAAAGCCATGTGTCTTGTCTCTTGACTGTTTCTCTTGCGTTATTTTTAATAGCACAGGCTCTCTTTGCCACATGTACTTTGTTTCCCTGCAACACTGAAACTTGTTAAAGAGATTGGCACACTACAGACAGTCACACCTTCTGAATGTGTTGGACTCCCCATGCAGCTGATAAGTGTGTCTTTGAGTCTTCTTCTCCCTTGTATTCTGCATATAGAAGCCAGGGACCTAAAGGCCGTGTAAGCATCCCTTGAGTGTGTTGGTCTAAACATGAGGTAGGGGATGCTAGGTTCTTCCTCTCAGAGACATGCCACACCATGACGAATGTCAAGATCAGTCTATGCATGGCAATAACCATGACGGATTTTCCTGTCTGAGCTACAGTGCCTTTGAATCAGCACAGTGGCACCATGTGTCTATTGGGTTAGATTGGTGGTTTGTCTGATGAATTTTATGAACATTTTTAGTTTTTATTTGGATAGAGTTATTCCATAAATGGTTCAAATGAGCACTTTTTTTTTTTAAATTCCCCAAAGTGATCAAATTCTTTTGCTGATGAGCAAGGCTGCTAGGCTTCATGTCCTTCCCTATAGCCCATATTGAAATGTGCATGCCTAGACAATATCTGAACTTGTCCTTCAGTATTGACAGAGTTATAGCTGTTAGTTAGTTAGTTATAGAAGCCATGCTGCCAACTTCTTCAGAGAGCAGAAGGTATTCAAGGCAGCAGGAAGCAAGTGCCCCACAGGGCCTCTTCTCACACGCATGGCCCTGTCACAAGGCAATTACCCATCTCCTATTTGTTTTTATGGGGCTCATGCAGCCAAGGGACAGCGGTGAGCCAGGATTCCTGTGGCCCTGGGTTTATGAGCAAGACAGAAGGTTCTAGTTGGTGACTCTGGAGATTTCTCATGGCAACTGAAAACATTTCCAGTGAGAGGCAGACAAACTGAGAGTTCTTAGAGTACCCTTTGCCTGGGAAATGTGGCTGCTGCTCTTCCACGATGGAGGTTCTCTTCTCAGCTGCCTCACACTTCTGTGAATGGGGCTCTGTTAATGAGATACTACCGGGCTTCGCAGAGATGACTGCTGGGTAATTATTGATTTATTGATGCTGGTTCAGATGATGTGGTGGAAGCGCTCCCACATTCATGGAACTCCCTGACACAGTAAACTTCTAATCTGTTTTTGCTTCTGTTTTTTAAACTCTCTTTGTACATTTGAAAACTATACGGTCTATTCATAAAACAAAAATGAAAATAATTGAGATTCCTGGTCGATTAAAGTGTTTGTTCATAGCCATGAATAGAGACATTTTATCATTTTGGTTGCTTTTATCCTTTCTGTAAATTTAGATTGGCTACCTGTTGGCTGTTATTTTCTCCAATCTGCCAACCACTAAACAGTCACCAAACACGGAGGATACTGTTCAGTTTGCATGTGGCTCTTCTCTCTGGCAAACCACTGGCTTGGCAACCCTGGGCTCAGCATGTTAGTGTAATATTCTGTCTGCAAAGGTAACATTGTGGCTTAGGGAAGGAAGGGAGTAAGGAATGCCCAAAGTATGGTGTGAAAAGGGTTGTTTTGAAAATCGTTGAAGACATAGTAAGGTTCACCAGGTCTTTGATTTCAGGGCCATGGATGGAGGTCTGATGGTATACAAGTCCCTGACATCCTAAGCCCTGTTTTCTGGGTCTTTCCCCTGGTGCATTTTCCTGGAGGGAAGTGTCCTGGCTTTTATTGCAACCTTGGGGACAAGGCACTAATGTGATTCTCAGTGCTCAGGAAGGCACATTAAAAGGAAAGGAGAAAAAGAAGAAAATAAACCTGGCTATATGACCTCCTCCGACGAGAGCCCTGTCTTGGCCTGCTGTTCCACTGTGATGAATAACGCCTCCTTTCACTCTCCAAAGGGTCCCCCTTGGATCATCTACACATTTATAGTCTGGTTCCTACTCCTGTCTACAGATTGTAGACATCTCATTCCATCTGTTCCCTGGACTTACTGCTAAACACAGACCACATCTTCTGGGCTAAAACTGTCCCAAGGCATGGCTGTAAGGCTGCAGATGATCAGACTATAAAATCCTGCTGCGGAAACCAGGCTCAGAGTTGGAACCAGAGGCAGACATCTGGGAGATTTCTCCATAGGATGTCCTGATTTGAAAGTCCCTGGGGTTGGGTTCAAATCACTATCCTTGAATCTATCATGTGGTAGTAAGCAAGGGATAGAGGGGAGATGACTTACGCTCAGGCTGCATAGTCAATAAAAAGTCATATATTTAGAATGTTGGTGCCAAACCCAAATATAATCTTGGAAGCAGGAGACAGGACACAAGAGAACTGATAAAATGCTCTGAGGTACCAGAACGCTTTTTTTTTTTTTTTTTTTTTTTTTTTAATTTCAAGCTCCACAGGAATTATAAGAATATTCCAGGTCCTTCTCAAACTTTGGGAGGTTCCAGAGCCAAGGTATTAATTTAAGCTGTCGGTCCACAGATGTTACACATCTGTGATGTGCCAGGCTTGGGAGGGACATTTTAAGCAAATCCTGAGTTGACTTCCTAGAACTTCTAGCTTGGAATATGTGGGGGAAGGGAGGATTGTGGAGTAACTGAGGGGGACCATACAAGAACAATTCCCCTGGTCATAATTAGTCCCACCTATTTCTGATTACAGTTGGCTCTTCACTTTGAACAAACTGGTTAACAATTTCCTTCTCACACTGAACAAATAACTTATATTTACTTACTAAACCCTCTCTTATAAAATGAGAATCAATAAAGAATTACAAGTAGATTGCTATTATAAAATCATGCTTTTAACAGGCTAAGTTCTACCTTATTTGTGTTTAGATTGCTAATATGGAATTAAGGAGCTTAGTTTGGTTGATTAGTTAGACTTGTGTATGAATATTGTCTATTATTTGAAAAACCAAACTTAAATGCAAAAAGAATTGAATATGAAAAAAAAATATTTCCAGTAAAGGTTTTCTTTTTCCCCTAGAGTATCTGTATTTAAAGAATTTGACCTTCGCTGTTATTAAAGGCAGATAATTAATAGTTCCTCTTCATTTGTTTTTGTTAGTAGTAACTTGGTGCTGTGAGCCTTGCTTTGTCATTGCTGTTGGTGATGGTGGTTTTTGAAGTACTGGGGATCAAACTTAGGGTCTGGTGTGCTGGTATTCTGCCAGTGAGCTAGACCCTGGCTGTTAAGGTTTGCATGTGAAATATCCCCAAAACACACATATGCTAAGAGCTTGGTACCTGTCCCATGATGTTCTGGGGAGGTGCTGGAGCCTTTAGGAGGCAGGGCCCAGTGGAAGGAAGTGAGGTCAGAGGAGGCGTGGCCTGGGAGGAATATGGAGATTCTGGGCCTGTGTTTTATTTGTTTGTTTGTTTTTTTGTTCTCACTTTGCTTTCCAGCTGCTAGAAGTGGGCCTCTTGTCTGCCACATACCTGTCATCATGCTGTGCACCAACACAGGCCCCTGTGGCCAGCTGACAAAGGATGAAGATGGCAGAAAAGAAAAGTCAGAAGAAATGTTTCCCTTATCCCTAAATGGGATGTCTCCACTAAATCCCTTCCCTCAGAGTTCAGGAAACCTGTGGAAGAGGAGACAGAAAGAGTGTAGGAGCCAGAGGGGATGGAGGAGACCAAGAAAACAAGACCCTCTAAATCAGTGGTTCTCACACTTCCCAATGCTGTGAGCCTTTAATACAGTTCCTCATGTTGTGGTGACCCCCCAACCATAAAATTACTTTCATTGCTACTTTATAACTGTAATTTTGCTTCTGTTATGACTCATAATGTAAATACCTGTGTTTTCTGGTCTTAGGTAACCCCTACAGAGGGGTCGCAACCCACAGGTTGAGAACAAGGTTAACAAGTGAATTGTTACTTATACCTGTCGGAAGAGGGAAAAATTCTCTAATAGACTGGCACCAAGTCCATCAACCACTCCAGGACAGGCCTCGTGTTCAGGAGTAGTTGACCAACACATGACAGACTCCACAGGCTTTTGGTGTGCTTTGTTTGGTTACAGTTTGGTGTTTTGTTTGGTTTTCCTTTGGGGCATGGTTTTATTTTGTTTTCTTGCTTTTGGGGAGATTTGTTGTTGTATAGGGTTTTTGTTTGTTATTTGAGAAAGAATTTAAAGTTGGGTGGATAGGGAGAGGGAGAGGATCTGGAAGGACTTGGGCTAGGGGAAGACTATGATCAAAATATATCTCAATTTAAAAATTATTTTAAATAATAAAAAAAGTAATCTAATTTTGTCACAGCGATGGAAAGCTGCCTGACATACCAGGGCTATGTACTTGAGCCTTTAAGATGAGAAATGCCATTTGAAAAATGGTTTGAGTTTTGCATATCATCCTCTGCAGCCTTCTCTTTGCAAAAAGTAGCTTAAATAGCATACTTTTGTGAATGCTTCATCTGCATCTGGTGGAATCGCTTTGGGGGGGGGGGTGGGCAAAGTCATAGACTTCACAACTCTTTAACTCTTGCAGACGGCCTGGTCTTTCCCAGCCAGGTGTGGTCAATCAAATTAATGGCTGCAGTCATAGCCCAAGCAAACAAGAGACAATTACTTCAGAATGAGCTGGTCCTTTTGCAAATCACGATCCTTTTATTTAGTGTGTATATCGTGCCTGCCGTGTGTGTAGGCATTTTTATTTGAGGTGTCTGTAATTAATGATATGGTTCATTAGAGGAAGAACAGCTCACACAGCTCAGAAATACAGTAGTTCACAGTGTTGTGGGCTTAACTGATTCCACATGGCCCCAGAGATTTCCTCACAGTACTTTAGTGGCAATATTAGCTGCAAAAGTGCTGAATGACACATTTTCAACTAAGAGTCCAAGGTAGAGGCATGTTATACTGAGCTGTGTTAATAGTGGCTGATGTGTAACCACTATGACGCCCTGCTGCTATTACTTTGGGTCCCTCTCCTTCGACCTGCATCAGTCTCATATATGTGTGAGTATCTGAGCTCTTCACGAGGTTGAGAATGGCTTTGTGGCCGAGTGGCTGAGAACACATCAACATTGCCTCAGTTTTTCCTTGTTTTAAATGCAGAGTATGTAGAAGGGATGATGCCTAAGCTGGGCCCTGGGCTGTAAGAGATCAGCTTTCCTGGAGTGCCATGGTTGGCTCTGGCTGCATGTGAGCATCACTTGGGGACCACTGAAGTTACTGCACTGGGCTGGGTGTGTAGCTCAGTGGTAGAGTGCTTAGCTGTCAGGCCTTGGGTTCCATTCTCAACACTGTAAAAATTGATTCTTTAAAAGTCTCCTCACTTACCAACCTTTAAAACATCACCCGTGTTCAACCACTGCTCATGCCTTTAATCCCAGCACTCAGGAGGCAGAGGCAGGTGGATCTCTTTGAGTTCAAGGCCAGCCTGGTCTACAAAGCAAGTTCCAGGACAGCCAGAGCTGTTACACAGAGAAACCCTGTCTTGAAACACCAACCAACCAACTAACCAACCAACAACAACAAAAAAAATATTACCTATAATGTGTTTTTAGATCCAATATCAGCTCAATGAAGCCTTCATGGCTTAGGTTTTTAGGGGTTTTTGTTTGTTTGTTTATTTTGTACTATGTTTTTGTGACATTGAAGTATCTTGCACTCTTGAGACCATGGATGACCTAGCTGTTGACTCTTGTTATTCCCCTTCCTGTCCTCCTTGTTACCCTGGCTGTTTTGTGGATATTGGCACACAATTCACAGACTCCTTTCTGCCTCATACCTCTGTTCACACTATTGCCTCTTCTTTGGTGCTTGTCCACTCATTGTACAAATCTTGTTCACTGTTTGGGTGCCAGCCTAAATCTCACCAGGCAAAGGTCAGTTCCTCGCAATCTCAACGATGGCCTGATGATGTGCCATGTGACTTTTGTCCTCGGCCTGTAGCTACATGTGCACCGACACCTGTTTATATAGATCTCATTGTTATATCATCTTTCCTATGAGTGTGGACACAGAGTGTGAGGGACTGAGTTCGCCTGGCTCTCTCTTCTGCCCCTGCTAGTCAGCACCTCTTGTGACCAAGAAGCCATCATTAAGCTCTGGTGGAATGAGTGGCTGCTTAGAGGAAGGGCTGGACAGCTTTGTAGATTAACACAGGATTCGGGGAGCTTGAGCTCACTATGAGAAAGGCACAAATCCAAAGTGAACAGTAACAATCACGAGGCTTAAATTGTGATTCATTTATAAAAGTTGAATTCTGGTGTGGTGCGGAAGGACAGTAACAGCTTGGGATATTTGTTAAACTTCCTAAATGTAAGTATAATTGTTTAGCATCTCAACAAATTATAATGTGATTAAAAAGAAAAAGAGGCTTGTCAAAATGTGTTTTCACCGTGTGTATCTCTCAGAAACCCCAGGGATGAGTCATGAAGTAACTGACCTGAAACATCTATCCAGGCAGTTATTTCTCACAGGAATGATTCGGAGCTTTTTGTGTTTCATCCTTAGCGTTCTGCCAAAAGGGACATAATGATAAGAGAAAGGAAAGACCAAGCCAGTTCACAAACAAATGGCTCTGACTCTGAGTCCTTGGCCTTGAATGAGCACATGCTGTGTTCTTTCATTTTGTTTGAAAGAGGCTTGTGCTTATTGCTGGAAGGCAGGAGAGCCGTGCTCTTCATTGGAATTCTAGGGACGGCTGCCTGGTTCTATTGAGACTTGGTGTTCCAGCATGAGATCTACCAGGGACCAGATGATATGTCTCACCCCAGATTCTTTCCTGCTCCATGGTGAAGGAGGTTGTCGGCGGGCGGGGGCAGGGCGTTGCAATCCATTTCTGCATTATGCATTTTTTCTTTTCCTTGATATTCATGAGAATAAATGAATCGGTCTCTGGCAAACCTAAGAAATAGACTGGGGATAAAGAAAGGGAGCTGCTTTCTGTAGAGCTAGTTCTTGTTGAGCCATGAATTGCTCTCCCATCTCCTGTCTTCTGAGTCCAGCTGGGGATACTCTTCATGAAAAGCTGCTTCTCAATGACTCGGTGGCAAAATGCCTCCCAGAGCTCATGTGAGCCCAAAGGAAACACTGGAAACGTCTGTTCCTTCCACACTGAGCTTTCCCCATCTCAGAAGTTCCAGGAATGCCATGCTTTGTGTGCATGCTTGGCTGTGCCAAAGGTGGACACCTTTCCAGAAATTTGAAAAAAAAAATGACCACTATGAACTAACCGCATAGTTCTGGACTTGATCTCCTGTGACTATAGGGATGTTTACGTCCCTTGATACTCTCAGAGAAGTATTAAAAGACAGCGACACAGGTAAGACTTCTAAGTGATGTAAAAGGACAGCCAAGTCTCAGCCCAGCAGTTCTTTTCTCCCTTAGGAGGCCCAGGCTCCACAGCGTCTGTCCATTTTCTTCAGGTATTCTCTCTCCACAGCACTGTTTTCAGCAGAGGCCTATGTCACTGAATGCATGTGCTTTGGCACTGCCCCTTGTTCATATCCTTCTAGGACAGTACGCGAACTCTTGGGTAGTAGAAATGGTAGGTCCAAAAAGGGAAGTGCAATAATAAAATGCACAATGCCCTACCAGCTGGCCTACAAGCCCAATCTTATGGAGGCAAATTTTCAATTGTGGTTTCCTCCACTCAGGTGACTCTAGCTTGTGTCAACTTGACATAAAACTAGCCACGACACCCATCCCATTTACACTGAGTCTTGATGATCATTCCCTACACACTTAGTTCATAGCAATTTCAAGTTCAAAGTCTAGTAGACATTGAATGCCTTCCATCTTTCCCTGTCAAAAATCCTGTTGGTAAATAAATGAAACACAATGATGTCAACACCTTTGCAAGAATTTTCATAAAAGTCTGAATATAAAAGGCGTATATATACCTTTCAAAGCAGTTCATCAGGAAGCTTTGAATTCATTGTTTGGCTTTCTTTTGGGTTGTTTAGAACTCTGTTAGAGTACCAATTGCTTGAGACTTCTTCCACAGTGTCTCAGAGTACCCTATGTTGACATTTCCTGGGCACTGTGCTCTTTTGACAGTAACCATGGGGGACTAAGAGAGTTAAGCTATCCCCAGGATCTGGGAGTTTTGATAGGACATTGCTTGGCCAGTATGGTAAACTGCCTTGGTTCTGTTAATAAGTTTTGATGCCTCTGCCTGGAGACTGATGAGCTGCTGACCCCAGTGTGCTCTGCTTCCCTTCTCTGTGAACAGCATAGGGAACATCTGACCTGGCTTGTGGATCAGGTTGCTGTGAAACTCTAGTGAAATTTTAACCAGCATCAGGATGTTTAGAAATAACAACATATTCAGTAAAACAATGAGAAATGAAAGGGGAAGCGGAGAAACTCATTTTTTATGGCAATGCCTTTCTTTGTACACAGATTATGTGGAACAATTTTCTATGCATTCATGATCAACCTTCATTCTCAAAAGGACTGACATTCATTGTAGTTTATTTCCCCATGCTTCCAAGAAACTGTCTTTGAAACAATGTCAGAAATGCCACCAGAGAACTCTGATAGACATTAATTTGGGAAGAAGTGAGCTGTGCTGATAATAAATATATACTGTGGGAGAAACATCCATTCCAGCCCTTCCCAGATGGTTATTCCATGTGGAAGCCACCCTGGACATCCTCTACTTTCAGCCTAAGACATATGCTTTTTTTCTTTTTTCTTTTCTTTCCTTCCTTCCTTCCTTCCTTCCTTCCTTCCTTCCTCCCTCCCTCCCTCCCTCCCTCCCTTTCTTTCTTTCTTTCTTTTTTTTTTGAGACAGAAACTTATGTATCCTGCATTGACCTAGAACTGTTTAAAAAGGATAATCTTGAAATCGTGATCTCCTATGTTCAGCTCCCCTGGGGTGGGATTAAAAGATTTTTTTTCAAGACACTGAGTTATTCAGGGCAGAAATGAAACCCGGGGCTTCCTGCATGGTAGGCAAGCACCCTACCAACTGAGCCACATCCCCATGCCCCATTACAGAACTTTTACATTTAAGGCAGGAATTTTTTTCTAGAATTCCTTTTAAATATAGCATGCTATAACTAGCGAGGGAGTATCATGTATGCTTTTAAGTTCCCCAGATTTTTCAAATGAAGTTTTGGACACATATTGACATGATTACCCTATATCCATACAGTAAATTCACCAGATCCCTTTCCCATGATGTCTGATGTATGTGATGTTTCAGCATCTTAATACACCTTGTAAATCTATCATGGTGTTGCACATCTGTCATCCCAGCACTCAAGAGATAGAAGCAGGAGAATCGGGAGTCCAAGTCATCTTCTGAATAGATTTCAAAATGCCTCAAAATTAAATATATACATATATATATATATATATATATATATATATATATATATATATATACACACACACATAATGTGTCAAAGATTAAAATACTAAATATTAGTGAAGAGCGGGGAAAAGATACCTAAATTATTTGAATCATGTGCATATGTATTTGTCAGTGAGTGGTGATCTAGTTTGCCTACATCCGTGACAAAGAATTGGTATTGCTATAGTCTTGAAGAAATGTTTGTCTTTACCCACCTGCTTCTGAATAGCCCAGGTTAACCCAATTGTTCCAGGGGGAGGAGCCATCGCTTTCCTCAGACTCTGTGGCTTCACTAGACAGGAAGGTGGTCACACTTGTCCTTTGTGACTTTTGTTTGCCCACTCCATTGATTGGTTGCTTGATTGTTTAGTTAGCTGATCTGGGGATATCTCACTAGAAGTTCTTATACACTTGGCAAGGCTGTTTCTGTTAGCTGATTATGTTGGGACTGTGTTGATGCCTTGGAATGTTCCACCAGGCCACCTAAAGCACCTGGCTGATTGTTCCAACAGCTTGAAATTCTTTCTTGACCCTTTTCTTCAGCAAAAGTCTTAATTCTGCATTATATATATATATATATGTATATGTATATACACACACATATATTTTATATATATATATATATGTTACTTACACATGTTAATGGGGCCCCCTGCTATATTTCAACAAGTGTACACATGTCTACTGGCAAAATCCAGCCTTTCTTCATCCACCTCATGCTCACATACCATTCACAACCTCCAGTTATCAGTATTCTAGATTCAATTTGACTTACTTAGGCTTCTATGTAAAAGAACACATGGTTCCTGTCTTCCTGAGTCTGACTTAATTCACTTAGCATAATGGCTCCACTTCTGTCCCTATTTCTGTAAGCGGTAGCATGTCATTCTCTTTGTAGGTGAGTAATACTCCATTGTGCAGATACACCACCTTTTATCTTCCTTACTGTTCTTCTCCATAACAGCTAAACTAATGTACATTTTCATCACGAATGTATCAAAGTTCCTTTTCTCTACATCCTCACCAGCCTCTGTTACATTTTGATAGCTGCCGTTTTTACTGAGTAAGACAATAGTTTGCTGTAGCTTTGATGTACATGCCCTCCATAGCTGATCCTGAGAGTTTTTTCATATGTTTGTTGACCATTTTCATTACTTCTTTTGAGAAGCATTGATTCATATCACTTGTCCACTTTTAAAATTTAGGTGTTTTATTGTTGTTAACCAAACAAAGGTCTTGGCAAGAAAGCTAAAGGATTCTGAAATAATTGAGATGATCTAAAGTATATACTTCCCTTCAGATGAGTAAGTATCATGACCAGACAGGAGTGCTTCCAGTCTCAATGGCAAAAAGAAGGAAGATTTTGCAGGGCAAATATTTTTGTTTACTTAGTGGCGTATCCATACTGTGTTCTGAGAAAACAATGGTACTGAGTACCACTGGGTACCGGTAATATAAACTCAAATAAATTGACTTCCAATGTCTTCTTGTTCATTTCTATATTTCATTGTTCCTTGTATCAAACTTTATGTAAATTCATGAACCGATTTGGGAAATATTTATTCCACGGATGACAACAAATGCACGATTGTTTCACAGAGCTGGTCTCTCACACTATAATTCTGGCCTCATACCGGGTATGTAGTTGGTCATGAGCAAGTGACTGACAGGCTCTGAGTGTCTCCAGCTAGGAATCAATGAGTGTCCCCGTATCCGGCCTTGTCTCTAGGCAGTTGACTCACCTATACTAGCTCTCCCATCATGTGTGTTTTCCAGGTTTGACCCTCGTTCACCACAGAATCCTGTCCTTAGCATGGTTAAGTAAGATTCTGAGTTTTTCTCAGATGCCCCAGTTTTCACAACATCCTCAGATCTGGACTCCAGTTCTGCTTTCTGTGGCAAGTTTCCTCATGGTTGTTTCATGATAATTCCAGGCTGCTTCTCCACGCATTGTGACTGTCAACTAACAGTCAGGGTCCCCTATGTCATTTTTGACCCTTTGGCTCAAGTTGAGTCTCTCATTAATGTGTGGTTCTCTCTTTTTTTTACAGAATGGGGTTGCCTCCATTGTTTCCTTGGGCATGGCTTTATAAGCTTGTGAGAAAGCTAGTTTGCTCTTAACCTTTATTTGGGAGGCTTTCTCTCTGGGTGAGGGTAATCCTATGATAAATATCTCCCTTTAGCTCAAAGCTGGCTTCTGGGCTTGCCCCATTTGTCTCTGTTCCGAGGCTTCACACCACTTTGCAGTAGTCATTTCCAACTGAATTGGCAATGTTCTTATCGTCAATGAAAACAATAAATATTAATCATTGGTCCCTTCATGGTCCTTGGTGGATCATTAATCAACTGAGCTTCTGCATTGTGCGGTATCCTTGGACTCAGCCTGCCTGTTTCCATGGAACAGATCAATCATCACTGCCTGGTGGGATTGCACACTCACTCTTCCCTGACACGTTACCCTCAGCCATCTGCTGGGGCCTGAGTCCAGTCTGAATAATTTGTTTCATAGGAACCTCCTTTTGCTATGTGATTATAGAAAGTGCATGCTTTAGGGATGAAGTAATGAAGCATACTGAACAGAGCTGGTACATGGTGATCACATGTGGGTTTCAATTGAATCTACACATACAGCTTAAGTTTACAGGACTTTCAGATCAATTCTGAGTTAAGAAGAAAATTAGAAAGAGCTAGTATCTGGCCCCTTAGGCATGTATCTTGCATGTATGTGTATTCTGTGCTTTGCAACATGGCAGGGAGAGTATGGTACTGTTCTGTGTTCCGTTTGCAGATGCGGAAGCTGCAACACTGAAGCAACATGATTTATTCTAGAACACCAAAGAAGCATTGTTATATCTGGATGTATTTAAACAATGGAATCCACAGCGTGTTCCCAACAGAACCTGATCCTTCCATGTGCAAATCTATAGAATTAGGGTGCTCTTAGTGTCTCACACAATCCTGCTCCCTTGGTTCAGACTCTTAGGCATGGTTCTCTTTCAGTCCTGATGGGCATCACCCTTCTCAGCTGAAGATACAAAACCAGCTAACTACAAGGAATCTGTAGTTAAAATTTTGTCTACTTCATTGACCAAAGAATTTATGGGCTGTTGTTTCTTGGAACTCAAAATATCATGGAAGATGCTAAGTTTCAAGGTCTTTTTGGAACCTCTTAGACCTCATCATTCATATGCAGTTTTCATGGGAACCAGCCAGCCCATGGGTTCAACAAAGTCAAGGAGATGCCATGTGGGTTTCTTTAAGCCCTTTCCATCAATAAGTGGTTTTACCTTCGATTGGTTTAACATTGTAAATTTTTTTCTCCCACTTTTTTTTTTCAACATAAAACTGGTAATAAAGAGCTACAATGTCATCCAGACGAAATAGTCCTTGGCCAGTCCTCAGAATCACCCAATAAGTTAAAGAAACAGTTAATGTATTAAACAGAGGGTAGAATGTGGACATAGATTAACTCAGCTTCTTTACTTTGTTTTAACTTTAAACCATACATGGAGGCTGCAGGTACCTAGGAAAGAAAATAGCCTGATGGGGTCCATTCCTCTCGCCAGCTCTCAGAGACTCCGCATCCCAGAAGCACTTAATTAAAGTCTCTCGTGTTGCTTTCACATACGCTGCCTCCACCCAGGCCACATAAAGCTCTGTCCCAATGATGGGCCTGGCCATGAGCAGGCATAAATTAAATGGTAAGCCAGCAGCTGCAGGTCAGAATGGGGGTCCTTGGACCAGAAATGCCTTTTACCCCTGCGAAGCATTCTAAGCCCCTCCCATTGCAGGCTGGAGACCTGAAGCCCATGGGAAGGCCAGGAGACCGTGTTCAGTGATGTTCAAAGTGGGGAGCTGGGACTTAAGTTACCACTTTTAGCAGGCAGCTGAGAGAACATGGCGTAGGTGTGGGGAGAGGCATCCTTTCCCATGACGCCTTTGGAACGTTAGGTTCAGATGTAGAGGCCTCATGAGTTGCTTTGTGACCTCGGTGTTACCCTGCTGACTGTGAGGGTCATGAACACATCACTTCACCTCTTCCTTTGACTCAGTCTTCTGGAAAAGGAGCCAATGGGCTCCCTTTGTGTAATTTTTAAACATTCATTTATATTTATTTTACTTTATCTTTTTTTTTTTTGTGTGTGTGTGTGTGTATGTGTGTGTGTGTGTGTGTGTGTGTGTGTGTGTGTGTGTGTGTGTGTGTAGGTGCCATAGCACCATGGAGAGGTCAAAGAACAACTTGCTGGAGTGACTCTTACTCCCCCCCACCTCCCACCCCCACCTCCCCACCCCACCCCACCCCACGCCAACCTCCCTGTGGGTCCCAGGGATCCAACTCAAGTTGTTAGGCTCTGTGGCAAGTGCTTTTACATGCTGAACCATCTCACCAACCCCAGTGCTGGTATTTTTATTTATTCTTTGTGAATTAATTCATCACTTGCTCTTCTCTGCATTACATAGTTTAATTTATTGTCTTTCAGCTCTTGGTCCATTGACATTTTAGTCTTTTGGTATATCCACAAGACAACTTTTCTCCTGAATCAGAAATGATTATCACTTTTATTGCCTTATGGATTTATTATCTTGAGAATGAGTTGCAAAAATGAGTAATTTTGAGGAATGAATATTGTCAAATTCAATGGCTTGGTTGTATATGTCACTTCAGCTTACTATGTGTTTATGAAATGTCTGAACCAGTTAGGATTGATAGAGCTATGGAAATGGGTTAGAACTACTGAGTAGGCTCTAGATGGTAGTTCATGAGAACACTTCACAGCTCCCCATCACCACCTGCATAGCCCTGACAGAGTGAGATCTCTGGGACCACAGAGTCCTCTGAACCCAAGTCTACATGTACAAAAACTGAAATTACTACTCAGGGGTATAGCTCAGTGATAGAGCATTTGACTGCATCCATTCCTATCTCTTCAAATGTTAACCATTATTTCTGCTGATAATCTTATCTTCTTCCTTTCTTGACATTTTGATGTGTATCGTGGATTGTTTTAAGCCAGCACTTACCATAGAGTACTAGAAAAAATCAGAACTAAATTTCTAGTTTCCAACTGTATTTCAGTGTTCATATCAAAACTCCTTCTGGGCCCCCCGTCCCTTCCTTTCCTGGATACTAGTGACCCCTTTTCCATTTATTCTCCTGTGAGCTGACATTTTAGTTTCCCCAATGAGCAAGAACATGTGAGTCTTCTACTTCTGGCTTATTTCACTTAACATAATGACCTCTGTCCCCATCCACATTGCTGCAAATGACAGAATTCCACTCTTTTGCTATCTAACTAATAATCCACTTTGTGTGTATGTGACCACATTTTCTTTATCCTTTCCATCCACTAATGAGCATCTAAGCTAATTCCATCTTAGAGCTGTTGATGAAACATTCTTTAAAAATAAACATGGAATGCAAATGTTTTTGTGGCATCATGATTTCCTCTACTCTGGATACATACCCAGTAGTAGAACTGCTGAATCAAGTGGTATCTCTGCTCTAAGTTTCATGAGGAATCTTTATCCTGTTTTCCACATGTGCCATAAAGCTGAGACTCCCACTGACTGTGTGTGAGTCCTGATTCATCTGCCTCAGCACCAGAAGTTGCTATCTCTGTGTCTTTGTCTAACTGGGTAAGATGATATCTAATGGATGTTTCCAAACTCATGATCCTCCTGCCTCTACTTCTCAAGTATTGAGTTCTAAATCCCAGCCAGCCAGCCAGCCAGCACTAACTGATTTTCAAATGTTGAAACAGCCATGAATTCCTGAAACAAGCCCATGTTGGCTGTTCTGTTGTTTTTTGTCCATAAATCAATGCAGCTGGTTTACTCAGAATTTATGTAGGACTTTCAGAAAATAGCAAGATGACCTGTTATTTTCTTTTCTGTGATGTTCTTGCTGCCTGTTCATATTAAAGTCATTATTTTCTTACCAGATGAGTTAGAAAGCATTCTCTCTCTCTCTCTCTCTCTCTCTCTCTCTCTCTCTCTCTCTCTCTCTCTCTCTCTCTGCATTCTGCTTTTCTGTTTCCCCAAGAGTCACTCCGATTATTTCCTAGATCTCCTCTACTAGATAGGATCCTCTGGTTCACTTTTCAGTCCTAGTGTGTTGCTGAGATGTTCATTTCGGCACTGAGTTGCTCCTTTGGAGATCTCATTCAGCTGTCTTAGAATTTCCTGTTCCCTGCTGAACATTCCAGTATTATCTTTTTAGCAAAATCCCATGTCTGAGAACATCTTTGTTTCCACTGGATCTCTTCTGTGGCCCACTGTGTCTCTTGGGTTTTGATTCCACTGCCTCTGCCTGAAAAGGGGCATCTAGAGAGAGTCACAGGCCCAGCAGAGATTGGTACATGAAGGACTAGGTCACCCTGCTGGACAGGAATGAGACAAAGCTTCAGGAAATGACAGTCTTTCTTTCCCAAGCCAAACCTCATCTTTTGACAGGGTCACACATCCCAGTTACCTGCTCCCACTTTATCATTAGATCTCCGTGTCACTTCTCATTCCTAGAAATTTTAGATCTGAGTGAGTGACTCCCTAATTACTCCATGGCTTCCACACTATCTGCACGCTTTACTAGCATCCTTAGTAATCTATAGGTTTAAGGAAGCAAGGAACTGAACTATTATGTTACCTGCTCTCCAACCCTCTCCTAAATCAGCGCCTGCCATGTGCTGGGTGCACAATAAAGTTCAACTCACTGGAGTAAAATCAGAGACAGGCATGCCACAAGTTCTATAAGTTGCATCCATCTTATGGATGATCCAGCTAAGGTCTGTGGAGATCACAGAGCTGGCTGGTAGCAGCTCCAGCAACTGGTCATGAAACTGCACCCTTGTCCACTGCATCCTGAAGCTGAGCCAGGACTGTGGAAGCCACTGCATTTGATGCTGATAAGGTCCTGCTAGCTACCACAGCATTTCATAGTGGGCTCACTTCTGAAGTGGATCTTTATAGGACATAAGAGTTTTGAGCCCCTTCTGGTTTTATAACACATATCATTGCAATGTTTGGACTTGCTTTCAGTAATACCAGCCAAGAGATGAGCTGGTTCATGTCATTTATGGCACAGGGCAGAATATGGCTCATGGATCATAACCTTCTTGCTCCTGGCTCTGGATGATTGCATGGGGCAGACAGCTGTTTACATTTAGAATTTTCCCTGGCACACCCCGGGGCCAGTTCTGAGGGATCCCCAGCAGACACAGCTAGCTGCTCTGTCAGTCTGTCCCTAAGACAAAGTCCCTAGGGAACAGAATGAAGAGTGCCAGTCTCTATATGACCCAGTCAGCTAGTCAGGAGGTAAGGAAGCACCTGGCTAGCCGAGGCTTGATCCTAAAGAGGTCCACTATGGAAGGTAGCCTTGACCAACATAGTTTCTCACTGAAGTCTGGCTTTCAAGTTAAAAGAATCAACAAGACCAATAGTTCTGCTTCTTACCAGTCTGAAGACTTGGGTAAGTAAGTCATCCTTCTGAGCCTTATTTTTCCATCAGTAAAGAGTGCGGGGAGTGGCGGGGGGTTGGTTAAAGGGACAGGTCAATCGGTAAAGGGCTTGCCTTGCAAGAGGGAGGACCTGAGTTCTATCCACAGAACCCACACTAAAGACAACAGGAATAGTGGTATATGCTTGTCATCTTAGCATTGATTAGGAGGAGACAGGAGGGTCCTGGGTTCCCAGTCTGGACAGTCTTGCCTACTTATAAGTCCCAAGCAAGTGAGAGAGCCTGACAATTCATAAAGGTGTACAGGCACCTGTGGAATAACACCAGAGGTTGATTTATGGCCAACACATATACCTACAGATGCATACTCTCATCCATACATACATACACATGAGCACTCGTGTACATACCCCCCCCCAAGCAGGGAGGAGTGGCATTGACTCCATTCATGGTATAGGGTTACTCTCAAGTCACTACAGTTTAAAGGCCCTTGTATGGAGCAGCACTGTCAGCTTTACCAGCGTTGACTTGCTCTTCCCTGGGCACAGTACCCAACATGTCTTTTGGGGAGGACTGTCCTTTGATACTCAGTCTGTAGTTTCAGGTTGGCCTCCATTCATGGATTCAGGGATAGAACTTGTGATCCAAGCCTGGCCAATCAGGATATTCTGTCAATATGTCAGAGTTGACAGTGATTAGCTCGTAGACAGATGCTCAGATGAATATATCTGGAGTGAATCCTAGAGGTGAGGCATCACAAGGGACCCAATATGAACCTAGCAGAGACAGCAGACAGCCTGGAGACATGCAGCACCAGGTCCATTGTTTAAGTTCCTGCATTAAACCATTGTTGAGCAATATCACTAGAATGTTCTACTAGTTAAACCAATAGACGCCGCTCCCTTTCAACTTCTCCTGTTTATTCCAGTCTCAAGAGGGTGCTCCTCTCTCTGAGAGCCACACTTGGAGCCTACAGTCCCCCCAATCTCACTGCCTGGCCCTAGAAAAGCACTCCAAAAAGATCCCTGATTGTTATCTTCTGTAACCCCAGCCCATCACAACAAGGAAGAATTGAAAATAACTTCTATGTCCCATAACTGTACATCAATTAAAGTAGATAAATGATATAAATATGTGATGGGTCATCAAGTATTCAGAATGATGATATTCAATATTCTAGAAAGATGTGACAAGTGGGAAGAGGGAAGCCACAGAAGTCCATGACCACAGCTCTGTAGAAAGTGCTTCTAGCAAGAGCTTGGAGAGTAAAGGGAATATATATACTGAGGTGATACTATGTGTATCTCTAGATTGTAAGATCACAAATAATATATTTTTTGGCTTTGCTTTTCTCTAATTTATGAATTTCTATCATAACAACATCGTTTATTAAAATTTGTGAGTAATTTAAAGATGTAAGCAATATGCTTTCGTTTGTGTCTGCTGCCTGCCTCTTGCACATTGGGCTCAGGTGGACTTACGTGTCATCTGTGAAGAATCGTGAGTGACCTTCCGCCCTTTCTTTTAAAAACTGAAGCTTGGCATTTTTATTTTGCTGTCTAGAGGAAGATCTGCTTACTGCTGACACTCCCTCTCTCCACCCCCTGAGCCCAGGCACTAGAAACACCGTCATTTCCCACATGGACAAAGGCATGGCTTTGAAGAGCAGAGCCTTTAATCAGACTAAACATCTCACTTTGCCCTAGTCATTAAACTGACTTCAGAGACAAAGGCCCAAGGCCTTGCATCTGTTTGCTTTGTGTAAAGACAGTCAGCTGATGCTGAACACTGCGAGGACCCGGTGTTTACATTAGGAGTAAGGAACTGAAAGCCCGCCATCTAATCCTTCCCTTAGCCAGGAGGTACTTCCAACATTTTAAAAGTCCCTTTTAAAGAGTAATAGAACTTTATAAGCATATTGGTCCTTTCATCTCCCAGAAAGTATCCTCAGGGCATAATTCAGACCTGTACATTAGATCATATTAAGCCTAATTTGGTTCTTCAGCACAGCAAAGAGCCTGGGGGTCTTTAGGAAGTTGTAAGAGTCATAGCCATTAAAAGACCTGGCTTTTCAAACAAACACGCATCTTTCCCATATGATAATGAACTTGTTGAATGTAATACCTCAGAGGTCTTGCCTGTAGACTAGGGGTTTCACCTTAAGTGTGTGTGTGGGGTGGGGAGGTGGTTGTTCCAGCAGCAAAGGGCATGAGCACTACCTGTGTCTCGTCTTAGCTACATCTCCTGTCTCTCCTTAGAAACTTAAGGCAGAAGCCATGCTGTAGCAGTTTTCAGTGACTCCCAGCTGGCTTACTCGGGCATGGTGTTCATGATTTTTTTCAGCCACATCTAGGATCTCAGACAGCAAGAGGAATTTAATTCTTTCAAAGACTGTTTGAAGCCATGTATCTGACCAACATGCAGGCCAGTGTGGTATAGTTAAATGGGCCATGGGTTTGAATCCTAGCTTTCTTAGCTCCTGAATTTGATCTCCCATGCTCCTCCATCTCATATTTTGAACCCTTGGTCACCAGCTGATGATAGTGCTGTTTTGGGAGGTTCTGAAACTTTGGGATGTGGGGTACAGAGAATAGGTCCCTAGGGGCAGAGTTCCAAAGTTTACATCTGACTCCTGGTTTCCTCTCTCTCCTTGTCCTTCTCTTTCTCCCCAGCTCCCTCCATCCACTCTCCCTCCCTCCTCTGCTTTCTTTCCTTCCTGGTCTGCATGATATGAACACTTTCTGTCACATGCCCCTGCCACTTCAGTCCACACTGAAAGGGATTGAAACCCCTCAAAAGTGTGAGTCACAGTAACCCTTTCCTCTCTTCAGGTTTTCTGTGAGGTATTGTGAACACACACCAACAACCTAATAGGGAGAGCAACCAGTCTGTCTGAGGCTGTTTCCTAATCTTTGAGGAAAGGGAGGTGTCCCTTCCAGAGCGGGAACAAATGAAGTGTAGAATAAGACTCACTGTGTGAGTTATGAAAGCCTAGGTATCAAGTCTATCTCGTTCCTTAATCAGGTCTCAAGTGTGAGTCTGGAAGAGTAGCAGTGTACGAGTCAGGTGCTGAAATCCGAGCCTAAGAGCCATCAAAGAGGTGTTTCTAAAGCCAGACCTCCTGGCTTACACTAATCCCAGTACTTGGGATGCTGAGGCAGGAGGATTGCTACCAGTTTAGGGTCAGTTTGGACTATACAACGAGTACTGGGCCAAGTAAGGCCACGTAGCAAGACTATATGGTTATGTCTCAAAAACCCTGGGAAACAAGTTCTGTGTGTCTTACACATGGAAGTCCCTCCTGTAGGGAGCCATGTGGTGGTATTGTGTTCCCCAAAATATTGTGCACCCTAATAAACTTATCTGGGGTCAGAGAACAGAACAGCCACTAGATATAGAGGCCAGAAAATGGTGGCACACAGGCCTTCAATCCTAGCATTCCAGAGGCAGAGATTCTTCTGGATCTCTGTGAGTTTAAGGCCACACTGGAAACAGCCAGGTGTGGTAACAAGAGCCTTCAATCCCAGGAAGTGAGCTTTTAATCCCAGGAAGTGATGGCAGAAAGGTATATAAGGCGTGAGGACCAGGAACTAGAGTGGGTTAAGCTTTCAGGCTTTTGAGCGGCAGTTCAGCTTAGACCCATTTGGATGAGGACACAGAAGCTTCCAGTCTGAGGAAACAGGATCAGCTGAGGAATTGGCAAGGTGAGGTGGCCGTGGCTTGTTCTGCTTCTCTGATCTTCCAGCATTCACCCCAATACCCAGCTTCAGGCATGTTTTTATTAATAAGACCTTCTAACAATTCATGCTACACATCACTTTCAGAATCATCAAGCTCCCAGAACTATGCCTGCTTTTGAAACGTAGAGTTTTGTGTGGTAACTCTTGCTCAAGTCTGCAAAAAGTTGGGACAGATAAATGTTCACAGAGAGTCTTTTGGCTTATTAGAACCTTTGGAGGGGTCTTGGTCACCAACCACCCTCATCTCCTTTTTTTCCTGACTGAGTCTGCATCTATTGACATGAATTAAAAAAAAATAGGCAATTGATTGGGCTTCTGCCATCATCATCAGTAACATGGCTGAGCTGAGACTGGATCCTTCGTGTAGTGTACGTACCTCTAGAAGCTGGGAGAGGGCTGGCCATCACTCTGTTTTCCAGTGAGATCATCTTCCATGTCTTGGCCTCGACATCCAGCTAGCTGGGGGTGTCCTCTAGGCAGTGTGCCAGCAAACCAAATAGCCTGAGAGCCAGGAGTGAGGCCAGCTTTGGGGCTGCCTCCTCTTCCCTCCATTCTTTCCTCCTGTGCTGGGACTACAGCTCGCTCTAGCTGGTTTGATAGGAGCACCAAGCCCAGAAGACAGGTGTTCCTGTTGGCCCTAAGATGCTCTTTCACACACAGGCAAGATATTATTTGAACCCATACATGTAAAGATAAAGGGATATATAGAGGAGTAATAAACACACATGCATTTTCATATGCATGTACAAACACATATATCCTATGTATGTGTGTAGTATGCTCTGTACATTTACGCATACACCTATATTAAGATGTCTGAAGTTAGCTTTTAACCCTGGTCCCTGAGAAGGCCTTGGGATAGCAATACCCAAAGACACACCTAGCACTTAGATTTTGGCTTCTATATACCCTCATTTATGAAGAATAAGGCTCCTTGGAGAAAGGACCAATCATAATGGATCCAGGAAAGCTAAGATGTAAATGAGACATCTTTTACCAAAAAGTAAGAAAGCACTCAAAGAATAAGAGAGAAGTTCAGCTGGCCACCAAAGGTCATTTGATCTGGCTTACTTAAGGGCAATTTGAATATTAAAATAAATAGTAACTTATAACCCCTTCTACTGAATAAGAAACTTTTACGCAATACTGATACAAATAGTAAGATAAGTTGAAAGATCAGAAAATTAAGCAGTTTATATACTCCCAATGTGTCCAATTACAAAATATTTATGGCAAATGGGAAAAAGTTATTTTGTAGTGGGTACAGCATACCTTAATATTGATAATAGGATAAAATGAAATGACTTACCACCCCAAGGAATAAGAACATGGCACCCTTCCTCTGATGCTCCTGACAGGTATGCATGACCTGTGCCTGACGCTCACATGCCCACGTTGCAGACTTCCAGAAGTACAATAGGCCAATCATCTTCAAGAGTCAAGAGAGTCATCATGAAAGTGAAAAGATGGGCAACTTTTCCAAGCTTGAGAACCATGATGACCAAGTCTGATCTGGAATCTGCACTCTTCATGGCATGATTGGAAAGATGCTGCTGAGCTGCCATGGACATAGCAACTCACTCTTCAGTGGTTCAGGAGAAAAAGTTCTTTATACCCAGTTAGCAACTCTTGTGTTACTTGTAGTTATTTCAAAATTAAGAACAAAAAGCAAGTAAAATGAAACAAAACCAAATTTAAACAGAGAAATCCTCATTTCCTCAGATCTAGAAGGGAGCTAAATATTGGGCTTCATAGAATGTAGAGTGCCAGTGGTGGCCTTTGTCTTCATTTGTAGGCTTCTGTGACGTGTGTGTGTGTGTGTGTGTGTGTGTGTGTGTGTGTGTATGTGCATGTATGTACTTGAATTGGGCTCTTTCTCTTCAGCCCAGGATGCCCTGGAACTGTGTAGCCCAGGCTGGCATCAGACTCATGGCAATCTTCCTGCCTCATCTTTCCAAGTATTAAGATTACAGACAGCAGCTGCCATCTCTGGCTTGATTTGGGAGGGGTTGTCAGATTTATATGATGTTCAACTTCATTGTGTATAGAATGGAACTAATTTTTTCTACAAAGTATCATAAATCCCAAAAAGAAATTCTGTGTGAAGTCAAGACAGGAACTGCATTCCATGGAAAAAACCTGAGACGACATATTACTACCATCCAGACAATTATCTAATGAAGACAAAAAAAAAAGAGTAAGAGAGTTATGGTTTTCTAAACCAATCATAACTCACTTCAGGAATGCAGACACAGAGAGCCCTGCAGACACAGATTCCAATTTTGTAGACACGTGAAGGATTTCCTCCATAAAGGAAAATAACTATTGTCCTGGGACAACTGTATAAATGGGAATTAGGGGATGGGTCTCTTGATAACTGTGAATTTCAATAAAATATCACAAAGAAGAGGTTTTGACAATATTTATGAGTTGTCTACCCCTAACCAGAAAGGAAGATCAGTGCAATCAAGGATTTTGGTCTTTAGGTTTAGAAACACTCAGCCAGCGTATGTATTTAGATCTTGGGCTCTGCATTCTGTAATATCATAGATGGGAAACAATTCAGAAGAACCAGAAAGGACTGAGAATGCAGTTCAGTTGGTTCAATGCTTGCTAGCATGCAGGAGGCCCTGGGTCTGATCCCACCCCACCCCCATGAAACCAGACATGGTGGTACATGCTTATAATCCTAGCAACTGGGAAATAAGGGCAAGAGGATCAGGGAGTTGGAGGTCATTCTCTGCCACATTGTGAGTTGGAGGCCAGTTAGGGCTATATGAGACACTGTCTGGAAAGAAAGAACATAGCAAAATAAGCCCTCAATTTTATAAAGACCGGTAATAGTTTCTTTATTTTTCTTTCAAACTTGAGAGCGGCTGAACACATAGTCTCTGGGCAGCGTGGTCTGCTTGACAGTAAAGATCCAATTTGTCCAGCTACTTCACTTGCAGATGCTGGGACAGACTGGGAAAGGGCTCACCCTAACAAATGCTACCACGTAGGAGAAGGCTTTCAGATCCTCCAGTCCTAAATCATAGTACCTATCACTACAACTAGCAGTTGGCTTTGCATAAACCTATCAGTTAATTTCCTTAGGCTACAATCAACAGAAAGCTCTCAAATTGGATTAAAAAATAAAGGGAATTTATTGGCTCAGGTAATGGAAAAGTCCAAAGTATAGCTTCAAGCAAGGCTTAATCCAGGTGCCAAAGAATGTCATTACATAGAATCTCACTTCCTTTATGTTTTTATTAGCCCCAGTGGCCTTCCCAGCCATTCTAGGGAGTCCCTGAGTAGCTGCAAAAATTCCTGACCTTTTGTCCTTACAGCGCTAAGTGCAGAGGACCAGGCCTTGTCTCTTAGCATTAGCCTGGCACACCTTGGAAATCATTCTCTTGGTTGTCAGATGTGCTCACATATCCAGCACAAGTTGGCCATTAGCTATACTGTGAGTAGGAGAAATTGAAGGCCCAAGCCAACCAGGACTTGTTCTTGCTGTTACTCTCTTAGGGCTGAAGTGATTAAATCTACCAGACTAAGATGCCTTTAAACAATAGTCACTTATTCCACACAGTTTCTGGAAGCTGGGAAGTTCAAGGTTTCAGCAGACCGGCCATGAGGTTATCATCTCTGTTACACAGACGTTATGTGTCTTTCTTCTCTGTCCTTGGATGGTGGCAAGGCTCCTAGGTCTCCCTCCCATCCCCTCCTAAACACCATAGTGCTTACCACCATCGCACTGGGGATTTGATTTCAACTTGAGGGTTTGGGGAGGGCACAAACACTCAGATCATAGACACAGCTGGAGCTTAGCGTCAGAGTGAGCTCCCCCCCCCCAAAAAAAAAAAAAACCCTATGCAGCTGGCAATGAGAAGGAAGTGGTTTCTGTTTCTCAATGAGAAACTAGAATGTTGTTTTATTAGAGGGATGATTGGATGCTGAGTAAGAAGATAAACACAGGTGTATAGGACTCCTCTCAATTCCTCATTGCATTAAGTAAGTAAGCTTTTACTCGGAAGGGCACAGACCATGTCCGGCTGTCTCTGACTAGTCCTCCAGCATTTAGAGTGTGTGCTGAAGGTCTTTCATGAAAAAAGTTAGAAAACTTCGAAAACGAGGACCAAGTACAAAAAGAAATTAATATAACTAAATGTGTTTATAATCTCAGAGTCTAAAAATAATAACGCCTCCATTTTTTTCTTCCTACGCAGATGCACATAGTTATTCATAATTGGAAAATACAATGTTTATTTGGATTTAATTTAGCTTTTATTTTTCTATTTAATATACCATTACATTTCCCAAGTAATGAAAATCACTTGAAAACACAATTTAAAAAACCCAGAGCAACTTTAGTTATAAGGATTCAGCATAATTTATTCAAACAATCCTTGCTTAAGAGACTTTTAATTTGTTGCTAATTTTTCACTACCATGCATAAGTGGCAGGGACACATGCCTCCTGAGTCTCTCATGTGTCTTTTTTAAAATACTGTAGGTGACAGGTACTTGTTGGTGTGAGCATGCACATCCTTCTATTCCACCTTGCATGCAGATTTGGGCCACTTGGTTTTTTGAGTAAAATGCATAGAAGGAACAGTCAGAAGACAAAGAATTTAACTTGAAGAAGGCACAGTGAAGAGACAGTTTAGTCAGTCACGTGCTTGGACACAAGCCTGAAGTCCTGAGTTTAGTTTCCAGCATTATGTGAAAAAGGCAGACATGATGGGAGCTGTGGAGACAAGTAGATCCTTAGGGTTCACTAGACAGCCAGCCTCATCTACGCTGTGAGTTCCAGGCCAGTGAGAGACTCTGCCTCCAAAGACAAGGTGGATGACTCCTGAGAAACAATAGCTGATGTTGTCGGTTGGCCTGTATAAACATGTGCAGATATCACATATGCATTTACACACACGGGCCTGCACCAAGCAACTTCCCCAAAGAGGAATACAGGCTTTTCCTATAGACAGATTTGTGTGTGAGCCATCTAAGTGGAGTGTAAAGCCCATCTCTAAAGAGATTCATGATCAGTTTTGCAGTATAGATCACGTCACAGCCTCCTCTACCATCTCTACAAGAACTTTCAAACAAGTAGCATGTTATAATTCGGTGTTTCTTGGAGTTTGATTACTTTGCTGTGGAAGTCCAAATTGGACAGGAGATGAATCCCCTCCCCCTTCCAGCTGGACATGCTTGGGAAATGGGGCAAGACGAATAATTATTGATTCCAAAAGTATGCACTTTAGAAGAAAGCTATTATGGCATCCAGAAAGTGTGGAAATTTACACTTCCACTAGCAGAGAATGGAAAGACGTTGAGTGTGTTCTTTTAATAGAAGCCCTTAATGTTTTTGGAAAACAAATGTCCACATAAATTTCTTCCTGGGGATTTTGGTATGGAGACTGGATTTTATTGACAGATGGCAAATTCTAAAGTAGGGCATCATATGTTTCTTGTGGGTCTCGCCTATCCTGGCTTGGCCAAGATCAAGAAAGAATGTGTTGAACATGCCATGGCCTCTGTTGTGGAGCTGAGCCTGGCCTCCACCTTCTCACACAGTTGGATTCAACTAGGTTTTATTTCCTTGGGACATTTTGGATGATTTTTCTGAGAGGAACCACATCAAAGCCACATTGGGGAGGAGTTTTCCAAGAATGTGGTGTGGCTGGCTATGGTCTACCATGTGCTCCCATGGTCTGGCCAGGGAGGAGAGTGGTGGAGAGTCCACCTGTATGCCCAGACCTGAGGCACCTGATCAGGGGCACACTGGCACTGAGGACCATGGCATGTCTTTGAAATGAAGATGCCCACAGGGGCATCTGAGACAGTCCATTTTGACTTCCACCACTCAACCTTTAGGAAACCCTATACTTCCCACCTGGGGCATGAAGCCCACATAGCCTCCTGTCCAAAGAGGACAATGCGTTCTGCTTTACCAGATTATTCAAGTCACCAAAGCTTTTTCTAAAGCAAACCTCAGTGAGGAGTGCATGGCCTTTCTAATCTGCAATAGTTTTCCATCCAGGTGTCCAGCCCGAGACAGGATCCTGGGCATTTTGGTCTTGAGATGGCTGCTAAGCCTGGCTTTCTGTGAAGTGCTTCCTATAAAATATGGTCAATGCAGGCCTCTGAAATGTTTTCCTTGGGGGAGGGAAGAAGAAAGGCTTGTGCAAGATAGGCAGCCCAGAACACATAATGATTGCCACATGTCAAAGCATTTCAAGCCTTTAAAATGGACTTGGGCAGTGCTCTGCTAAGTTTTCCCATAAAACAACTGCTTTTATGGGTTTCTGAGGTCTCAGCAATGGAAACCATGGGTTCCTGATCTTTCAGTATACTGACTAGTTTAGCCATTCTTTTGTTCCAGGAGCCTAGGTCTCTCTCTTTGGGGTACCAGACAGAACCCAATGCTGGATCCCCTGGTGTTCAGGAATTGAGGCCAAACCTTCTGTCATGGTATTCCCAAATTTACTTAGCCTCTGGGAAAGTAGCAGAAATTGCTGTCTCAGCATATCTCTGATTCCTTGAAATAGAAGTTGACAAAAGTCAGGCAGGGTTAAAACAAGAGACAACTAACCAGACCAAAGATGCAATTAGAGCTTCAAAGGAGAATGATTTGAAGTACAAAGATTAATAGAGGCATTGAGGAATATAGATGAAACGTCCAGAGGGAGAGAGAGAGAGAGACAGAGACAGAGAGAGAGAGAGAGAGAGACAGAGAGACAGAGAGAGAGACAGAGAGAGACAGAGAGAGAGACAGAGACAGAGAGAGAGAGAATATGAGACTTCTGATGGCTACTGAAGAAGGCAAACTGAATTTAGCTATTACATAATTTGTCACAACCAAAACACTCAATTCGTGTTGTATATTTATAAGAGGCAAAAGTTTTAATCCATGTATTTTGTTAAATTAGGAAATAAAATAAGCTTGTTTTCATAATCGCCAGCTTTGTTTTTCAAGTTAAAGCCCCAAATAACTGGGGTTTTGCAGATTCTTTTGAAAACGCAGTCTCTCCTTCTGATGGATTTATGTGAAGCAGCATTTTTCCAGCACCAATTATCTGTGGGTAATGAGGACCCGCTGTGCTGACAGTGAGGGATGTGCCGCCTTGCAAATCAAGATGGCGACCCAAATGTCACTGGTGCTCTACACCTAGTGATTAGTGTCGATTAGAGGAAGGCATCAGATCCTCTAGAACTGGAGTTACTGGAAGTTGTGAGGCACCGTGTGGGTGCCGAGAACTGAACCAGGTCTTCTGCATGGGCAGTGAGTGCTCTTCAGTGCTGAGTCATCTCTCCAGCGCCTTGTGGTGTGTTGTTTCTGCTGGTCACTTATGGCTCATAAAGGGTTAGCTGGGAAAGGGAAAAAGTAGTGGCTAGGACCCCACCACTTCAACTAAGTGGATGAATCAGCCTTCATCCCACTAACAATGGAAGACACCCTCAGGGAGAATCCTTTCTGCTGAGCACAGCTTCCAGGGACTGTATTTAAAATGTCCCAGTCCCAGGAATTGTCAGATGTTTGGACAACATTGTGAAGACTTCCCAGATGGAAGATGTATTCTGCTTAGGAATTATAAACATGAAATGAGCACTTGAAATTCCTTCCCAGACTGACTTTGAGAATGTCTGTCTGTGCACACCTCTTCAGAAACTTCCAGAGACAGAGCCAAGAGATTAGGACTTGGTGTCCAAAAGGCTTGGGACCAGATCCAGGTTTCCCCACTGCCTAATGGTGTGATGTTAAACAGTAGCCTTACTCTTGCACTGGGCTCCACCATGAAGCTGGGCATAGCAATCTGATGCCCCTTAACAAGGCCATTGTGAGAACAAAGGTTGGCCGTGCATAGAAAGTGCTTAGCCTTCTGCCCATGGGATAGGAAGCCCATGAACTCTGTAGGGAGTGCAGTGCTACCTCGAGAGAAGGGAAAGCTTACCATTCTGAAGTCAGGATCATATTCTGAATCATATATCTGCACACCCCCCCCCCCCCCCCCGACACACACACATGTACAGATATACATGTCTGCTGTAAGAGTTTGTGGCCAAAGTTGCTTCTTGGATCATCCTATGTACCAAACAATATGTTTCAACTTTATTCCACTGATTATTTTTTATTCCATAGATTTTTAAAAAGCCTTAGAAAAGATTTAATTAATGAAAAAAATATTAATAATTATTCTATTAGTAACATTTAATGGATATCCTTTTAAATTCGTGTGTGTGTGTGTGTGTGTGTGTGTGTGTGTGTGTGTGTGCATCCATGTGTGTAAGTGGTTCATGGGTTCCACAGCATTTGTGTGGTAGTCAGAAGACAACTTTGGGTGTTAGTCCTAGCCTTCTGCTTTGCCTGAGAAAAGGGGTCTTGTTCGTCCTTAGCTGACTCAAGATCCTCCAGGGTTTCTACTGTCTCTACCTCCTACCTCACCATAGGAGCACTGGGATTACAAACCAAGTCCTGTAAGTTTGACCCAGATTCTAGGGATTTGAACTCAGACTCTCATACTTGACCAGTAGGTACTTTACCCTCTGCGCCATCTTCCCATCCCTAAATGCTTCTTTTACACGAGGCTTTGTTGTAGGACTTTTAAAAGATAATTCCTTATATCCTCTACAACCGCAGAAGGCAAGTAGTATTGCCACATTCCGTTTCAGACTGAAATGTGCAGAAACAGGAAGTTCAACGGCAGAGCTAACATGTGACCTAAGAAGGCTCCAGAACCAGCACTGTAGGCATTTTCCACAGTGTCCTGCAGAGGGAAGGGTCTTTGTTGTACTTGTATCCAGAAGGGTCCACACAGAGAGAAGGTGTCGATAAGGCTGCTAAGAGGATTCGTAAGAATGATGTAGACATGAGTGAGGCTTCTGTGGTCTGTGTCCATGCACCAGGATGACACTAGTTCCAAGTCATGGACCGAGGCAGAAGTGAATGGTTTCCTGGGCTGGAGGCAATTCAAAGCAGACATATGAGAGTTCAGTTTTGCTGTTGTTTGTCAGTTGGCTACATAGGAAGGATTACACAGAGGCAGATCTGGGAAATGGAAGGTGAGTTACGTGTACTGGGTCTGAAGGTCTTAGAAACCTTCACAGAGAAATGCGAAAGTAATTTTTAAAGCAGATGGTTTCCAGGAACTTTAGGGAGAAAGCCAAAGAGTTTGTTCTTTTTATTTTACTTTATTTCAGTGTGTGTGTGTGTGTGTGTGTGTGTGTGTGTGTGTGTGTGTGTGTTGCATGTGAGTTGTGTATGTACACCTCTGTCTGTAGAAACAGGGCTCATAGGCTAAAGGAGAATAACATGTATCTTGCTCTAGCTCTCTGTTTCATTCCCTTGAAACATGGTCTGTTGTTGAACCTGGAGCTATGTTAGTGGTCAGAGGGCCCCAAAAGTACCAGTGGTACCACTGTGTCTGTTCTCCACAGCATTGGGGTTGAGAGTATGTGGCGCCACACCCAGAGTTTTATGTAGGTGTTGTGGGTCTTCATAGTGGAGTTGCATCCTGGCTCCTGTTACTTTTTAGATTTTTTTTTCATTAAAAATATTTTTTCATACAATGCCACCACTTTTGAAAACATATTGGTGCTAGTTTCTGAACTGAGTAACTTGGCAATTCCAGGTCCAAGTATCTGCCTGAAAAGTACAAATGTGTCTCTGGACGTGTGTTCCTAACATCATAATTTTAATAGCCAAAGGGTGACAATGCCTCAGATGTCTGTGAGCTGATGTTTGTGAGGACGTGCAATGACTATTTTTATTCAGCAATAAAAAGGGAAGATGAATGGATAAAGCCTCCAGGACCATGAAACTTAGAGACATTGCGCTAAGTAAAAGATGGCAAGCATAAGACAGCACATATTACAGGCTTCCATTTGTCTGGGATGTTGATAACTGGCAAATCTTTCTAGACAGAAAGTAGATTAGTGGCTGCCAGGAGCAAGAGATGGGAGAAAGAGGAGATGGGAGTGATTGCTGATGGGTCTGGCTTTCTTTTGAGGGTGATGAAAATATTCTAAAACTAGATTGTGGTGATGATTGCCCAAGACTATGCAAAAAATATTGAATTATATTATTTAAACAACTGAATTATATGATATGTGAATTGCATCTCAACAGTGCTGTTTATAAAAACTCAGCCAGGTAGAGGCCAGTGAGATGGCTCTGTGGATAATGGTGTTTGTTGATATGTCTGATGACTTGAGTTCAATTCCTGGAACCCACATGGTGGAAGAAGAGAACCAACTCCTGAAAGTTGTTCTTTATATGAGCTGTGGCCTGGTGCATACACACACACACACACACACACACACACACACACACACACACAAACACACACATACAAATAAATAAAACTGTAGAGTTCCTCCCTGTGGTTTTCCCAAATGAATTTTTACAGCGAAATCATCGGGTCCAATAAGGAACTGGTGACCAGCTAGCAAATGAGTTCAATTAATTTTAAACTTGCAATTTCAAATATTTAGAAAATCTGCGTTTTAATTCCCATCGTGTTTGGAAGTAGCATTCTAAAGGACTGATTGACTCACAATTGCATAATAGTCCTAAGTGTTAGGTTACTGGTGACTGGAAAAGACTCAACTCAAACTATTCCTAACCCCAGCATCTTGTGAGTTTACAAAATAAAGATTAGTTTTTAATTCTGGTGGGTTGGGAACTTTTCTTCCAAAGGCCTGGTCCTTTGAAAAATTATGGCACCTATACCAACTGACATCCTATCACCAGATCTGAGCATAATTTCATTCTCTCTGAAACCAAAACAGCCCCAAACTGCAATTCATTAGGCATATTCTGAGGTCTTTGTCAGGCCTCATACCACATGCTTTCACCAAAATGGGTTTCATATGCATCCATGGGCCAGGGGCCTGCCTTCACTTCAGATGCCAACGAAGTGGTTGGAAACTTTTATTGAGCTTTTGAAGGAGTAGCTTGGGGTTCTGTAGACCATCTCTCTGCTGGCACTTGGTGTGTGGGTGGCAGGGATGGAAAGCTGTGAGCTAGCACTACAGGAGCCCTGGGAGAGCTAGAAGAGCCACAGTAGAGCACAGCTGGGGTCTCCGAGAACCCTTGGCTGGATACAGAGAACCTCAGGACATTTGGAAGAGAAGGATAGAATCATCTAAGATGTGTAAGAGCAAACGTTCCTATTGTGCCAAATCTACATCGTAACATTGAATAGTGGGCGATATTCAGGAGTGCTTCCTGTGTGCCTGGCATCATGGTGATCTTTGATCTCTAAGATCTCACTTGCTTCCTCTGATCATCCTGTAAGGAGGCCTTTTATCATCCGTGCCCACAGAGGAGAAGCCTAGTTGAGCTTTCACTCTGAATATGGCATGACCAGGCACAGACTCAGGTGAGGAGCGCTCGGCCCCTCGGAGGAGGCAATGTTTTGGGAAGTTGTAGAAACTTTGGCAGGTGGGACCCAGCTGGAGGAAGTAGGCCACAGGAAGCATGTGTTTAAGAGTAATACTTGACCTCCAGTCCTTTTTCTGCTTCCTGTCCACCCTCCTTCTCCATGTGCTCCCACAACCATACTATTCTGACCTCACTGCTGGCCCAGAATCAGTAGTGACAAGGACCACAGACAAACATTTGAAACCATGAGCCAAAAGAGGTCTTTCACCTGAAGTTTTTTTTTTTTTTTTTGACATGCATTTGGGTCATAGATATCCCCAAAGTGACCAATATATTAATATTTCACATAGGTTTAAGTAATTGCCTCCAAACTACCCCCTAAATGAGTCCAAAAGTTGGGGCTCAAGTTCCTACTGCTCTGCCACAAAGAATACCTATGCCCTCTGTTCTGCCACAAAAGATGGGGTGCTGAATTGAGCTGTATGTTGAGTCACAAAGGTGTGGATTGAAAAGAGGAGCTAAGATTGGAAGCCGCAGGGGAGAACTAGTTGAGGGACATCAAGGAACCTCACGTACTGCAGCGAAGCCAGGGGCTGGAAGTGATGGCGCACACGTACACCCTGTCCCCTTCTTCGAGCTAGTGGAGTGGTGGGTCATACAGAGCAGGAGGGCAGCAAGCTGGTCTCGGCTGCTGACTCGCCCTGGTGAGGGATCCAAAGGTCTGGGTCCTACCCTGGGACCTCCACGTCCCTCCGTAAACTGGAAACAAAACTAAGCTCACAGAGGCCCTTCCAGGGAAAACGATGCTGGCATGGTGCCCAGAGCATGATCAGCGTGCAGCAAATGGAAACTAGGGAAAGGAACTCTTTCGAAGGCAAGTTCAAGAGACATTAGAGTCATGAAGAAGAGCATGACTTGCTGTCCAAACAGGGACACGGAGACTGTGGATGCAGACTGTGGATGCCAATCTTCTTGTGACTCATTTTCTGGTGGTGCCGCAGGTGACAGTCATTGACTCGTGGTCACTGAATAAGTGCTGGGACCCGGGAGTGAATAAGACAAACTAAACTCTTACTTTGTTGAAACTGGTCTCCTTGGTGAAGACAAAACAGACTGTGTTTAGGGAACCATGGAAATGAAGCAGGAGCAGATGATAGGACGTTACCTAGCTGTGTGGCCCCAAAAGGTCTCCCTTGTACAGTCACTTAGAACAGGGGTTCTCAACCTTCCTAATGTGGCAGCCCTTTAATACAGTTCCTCATGTTGTGCTGATCTCTAACCATAAAATTATTTCTTTGCTACTCCATAACTGTAATTTTGCTACTGTTATGAATCATAATATAAATATCTAATATGTGACCCCCATATCACAAGGGTTTGGACCCACATGTTGAGAACTGCTGACTTGGAGGCTGACACCCACACAGCACGCAGGTGCTGTGAGATGAGGCCTGGGAAAGATAATTCCAGTCAGAGGAGCAGCCAGTGTCACCAAGGCCCTGGGGCAGAAGCAAGGCTAGTGTGGGAGGATGTACCGGCTTTGAGTAGGAGGAAAAGAGGGATGCAGGAAGGCAGGGGAAGAGCTGTGGGTTTTGAGAGTCCAGGGAAAGAATTCAGTTTTTATTGTCTTAAGAAGAAAAGCAATATTTGCTTTAAAGTTTTGAATATTGGCATTTTGTTATGAAAATGTTCATGCATACGAAGGAAGGGAGGTACTTTTCAGTGGAAACCCCATATATCTCTCATCTAGATCCACTAACATTCCTTTGTCATTTGTCAGTCTATCCCCCCATTACCTATTCACTGTCCATAGTATAGATTTTACACTTCCAGGGTGAGCTGGTTTCACACCTTTGTGTGCCTCCAGGGCAAGGTCAGCAGGTGACACAGGCTGATCTGTCTTGTATGTTGAAAGTAGATTCAGGGCCACATGTGGCAATGAGGAGCAGCAAAGAACCCTTGGGTGGCTCCTTGTAATTGTTTGAAGAGTTTCCTTGGCTTACACAGAGGCTAGCGTGGAGATGGGATGTTTTTCTACTATAGTAGGAAGAAAACAAAACAAAACGAAAACTCAATGTATTTTGTGGAGATAATCAGATGGATTTTCTGGGAGCTTGCTGTAGGGAGAGCAGGAGAGGAATCAGAGGCAATGGAGAAAGCCTTTTATTTGGATGCTCAAGAATATTGCTGGGACTAGCAAGGTTCTTTACTGAGCTAAGAATAGATGGAGAAACAAGATCGCAGAAGAAAATACACAGATATATCTGGGTAATGCTACAACTGAGATGCTTGGATTACATCCAGTACCAACTGAGATATACTGGACATATGTGGTGGGTACCGGAATATGCTGGACACCACAGGTGGTAGGCAATGGGATACTGGACCTATGTGGTGGGCACTGGGATATGCTGGACATCATATGTGGTGGGCACTGGGATATACTGGACCTATGTGGTGGGCACTGGGATATACTGGACCTATGTGGTGGGCACTGGGATATACTGGGCCTATGTGGTGGGCACTGGGATATACTGGACCTATGTGGTGGGCACTGGGATATACTGGGCCTATGTGTGGGCACTGGGATATACTGGACCTATGTGGTGGGCCCTAGGGTATGCCGGACATCATATGTGGTGGGCACTGGGATATACTGGACCGATGTGGTGGGTACATGGAGGAAGAGCAGCCAGCTGCACAGGAAAAAGGAAAGCTGGTGAGGAGGATAGACAGGAGATGGGGAGCCGGGACCTGCAAATGAAGCAAAGAGATGAACAACTCTTAGCCAAGAAGATAAGTAAGAAAGGGGTAGGGAAACAGATGATAGCCAACTCTGGATGTCCCACAATGAGTCCTGAGCACAGGGGTAGAGGAATCCATGCTGGTGTTTGTTGGGAAAGGCTATCACCAGACAACAGAGGCACAGAGCCCTGACAAGTAACCCGAGAAGAACAGAAGCAAGCAAAAGAAGTTATTTAAAAGAGGGATGATGCAAGCAGGTGGGCCTCAAGGCGAGGATCCTGTGTGTGTGTGTGTGTGTGTGTGTGTGTGTGTGTGTGTGTGTGTGTGTGTATGTGTGTATGTACGTATGTGTGTGTGGTATGAATGTGTGTGCAGTGTGTGGGTCTACATGAGTGTGTGTGGGTATGTGTGTGTGTGTGTGTGATGATATGACTATGATGTACGTGTGTGTGTAGTACCCAAGGATACTATATGCATGTGGAGGGCAGAAGTCAACAGTAGAATGTGTGGTATGAATATGGTGTGTGTGTGTGTGTGTGTGTGTGTGTGTGTGTGTGTAGTACCCAAGGATACTATGCTCATGTGAAGGGCAAAGGTCAACATTAGATGTCTCACTCTATGGCTACATCATTTTTGTAGATAGTTTCCCCCTGAACCTGGAGTTCACTGTTTTTACTAGACTGCCCAGGGAGCAAGCTCCTGAGAGCCATTTGTCCCCCTGCCTGCACCCATGCTGGGGTTACAGATGTGTGTTACCTTGCCTGGCTTTTATATACATCCTGAAGATCCAAAAATCAGGATCTTGCATAGCATACTCTAGACCCACTGAGAAATCTCTCAACTCTCCAAGAGGGACTTAGAATGGGAGCATTAGAGTTGGGTGTGTAGAGGAATGATCTTGTAGAGACGGGAGCTACTGCTGCAGAGAGGCGGGTGAATGTGCAGGAGCAAACAGGAAAGGGTGGAAAACAGGGCCCTGTAGGATTGTCTCTGCTAGGACAGTGATGCTTCACAGTGACAGACAATGAGGGGACAGGGAGGATGTAGATGAGACAGGCTTGTAGATTTGTGGGCAATGGCAGCATCCCCATTCGCCACTGCTGTTCTTCATCTAGAAGTAGGTGGTATGGGTGTTTGGACATGGGAAAAGCCAAACTTGTGGCAGTGTAGTGAGAATGACATGTTACAGGCAATGCCTGTTTAAATCACGCTGTCATGAGCTCAACGTGGGATTGTTGAACTGGTGATGTTTTCCTCCCACCATGCTTCGCTGCTTGGGGAGATGAAGAACAAACACCATGTTTAACCAGAAGTCCAGGCCTGTTGGGTGGGCAGGACTGAGGGTGGAAAGGGAATTCTGTGTGATTTTAGTACTCTAAGGGTGAATGGCAGATGGTGTGCCACCATGGGATCCCTGCAGGTGGCTGGATATAAGCAAAAATAGAATAAGCGCATATAGGTAGGGATCATTTCCTTATACAGTTGGAACTTTGCTGGACATCCATATGGGAGGCTAACACCGGTTTTTCTCTTCCAGATCATTCCTTGGCATAGGAATGAACACTGGGATCCACTAGCAATCCAAACCACAGTGGCAAAGTATCTATATCTAGAAGGCCCCTTCCCTTCTATATAGCCAGGACAGATGGAGAGGACCAGCATACCCTGAGCCAGTAGGAAAGGCTGGTACCTATATTAAGACTACAGTGTAATAGATATCAAACTGGAGGGCAGACTTCTCTGGTCTTGCTCTTGCCAGTGAAAGAATTTGTAGCTAGACATAAAGGGGCAGCAAGCAAAAGAAATTATTTAAAAGAGGAAGGATTTGAGAAAGGAAATGCCCACATGCTACCTTGCCAGTAAAGACCACATTGGGAGTACTTGGGGCACCCATTTTTATGGATTTTAAGATGTTAATGTGTGAGGGACAGTGCTTGCTGGGATCATTTGAATGACTCTAATTTTTTAAAGTGAAAACAGAAAAAAGAGATCTATTTAAATGTAGTCACAAGGGCAAGAGGGACAAAGAGATCCACCTCTACCTTTTGTGATAATGTGCTTACATGACTGGGCCTCAGGCATACGACAGTTACTGATTTGGGACACATGCAGTAGGTCTAATTTTTCTTGTATTTGTGGAGTGCCACCAGCCCCAGGTTATACACCTGCTACTATGGGGGTGGGGCTAGGAAACTGCATGTTAAAGAGCTTTGTAGTTGGTAATGAATTTAAAGATGGGGGAGGGTGGAGAAAGAGAAAGGGAGAGAGACAGAGACAGAAAGAGACAGAGATGAGAGACAGAGGACAGAGAAACAGAGAGACAGAGACAAATGTAAACATCAATGAGGACCAAGTTCTGTATGTCTGGACAAGATAGATAAGCAGTTTGCTTGGTTATATGTCAATTAGGGAAGAGTTAGTACAGTGTGTGTGTGTATGTGTGTGTGTGTGTGTGTGTGTGTGTGTGTGTGTGTGTGTGTGTGGTTGGCCAGTGTCCCTGACCTTTGACTTTCTGCCCTGGCAGCATTTTCTCATTGGCAATTTTTTGGGTGTTATCAGGATTCCCTCCAGCTAGCCCTGAGCTCCATAATTCCATGTCCCACTTGAGAGTCCAGTGAGGAACTTCCCAAGGGACGAAGGGTCTTCTGGGAAGTTTGCACCCTCTGAGCAGGAAAATTAGTAGCTGGATAGTGCTGATAGCAGGAGGCCTGGAACTCTGGTCAGCATTTGAAGGATGCAGTGCTGGTTTGGCTGCTAATTACATACAGGGCGAGTAGGATGGTTGATACACTTCTTATCTGACGCGGGAATGACTGGCTCAGCAGGGAGAAAAGGATGCAGGGCAAGGATTTTGTGAGGTGGAGTTGTTCAGATGGAACAACTTGATTCAAGCTGTCTAGGCTGAGCCTTGAGACCTCAAATAGTTTACTTATCTCATGTGAGTCTCATCCTTTAGAATTTGGAACGGGTATGGTGTTTACAACAAAGGTGGCCATTACATCTGAAGGTTCAGCTTTGAATTCATCGTGCGTTTTTTCCTCCATGGTGCTGTGTCCCTGCTGTGGTGTGTCTATGAGGTGCCCCCCGAGCCTCTTCTGTTGGTAGATTTAATCACTGAGAGGGAATTGGAACCTATTACTGAACCTGGAGCTCTCTATTTTTTTTTTATCTAGGCTAGCCAGAAATCAAGCCACAACAATCATCCTGTTTCTGCCCCCCTGGAGCTAGGGTTACAGGCATCTATGTGACTGCGGAGCACCCGAAGGGTCCTTGGCTTATACAGCAAACACTCTTACCTACCAAGCCATCTGTCCAGCTCCCAACTTTTCCTACTGTGTACCAGCCTTTGTCTGCCCCTCTTTCAGCCTTGCCACCTCTTTGTCATCCCCACACCTGCCCTGGACTTCAGAAATACGTGTTTTCCATCACAGATGCATGAAGTTGGGTATGGCCATGAGATAACTGTAGTCAGGTCCTCAAAGGTGCAAAGCATGGCTGGTCTGAGGTGTTGCTATCTAGGCATCATCCTCTTGAGCTGTTCAGCCTTCCTAATATTCCTGAACCCTCCCAAGCTCCATGCTTGCCAGCATCATGGGTTCCCCATGAGAACGTCTGGCCATGGACTCTACTAGTCAGCACCTGTGAGTGCTTTTGTGTGGTCTTGAGAAAATACCTAAACAGAGAGTCCCTTGACTTCTAGGAATGCTGTTTTATCCAATCCACTCACATATACACATTAATCTGACCCATTCATCCATCACTGAAGGAATCTAGAAAATATGGCATAGTTGAAATTATATGTCAAACCCAGATAAAAGATTAAGAAAAGAAAACACACATTTTAAAGAACTCACCAGTTCATAAGAAGGAAAAGAGACTAAATCTAGTACCTAGTGTCATGAATTAACTCAGAATTTTATGGTCAAGTCTGTCTTCCTTGTCTTCTCAGCTTACCTCACATCTGTCATGTCCCTTCCACCTCCTTCCCACCAAATGCTTGTACTCCAGACACTGTGACTACACCCCGGGACAGCGTCCATTCAGTAAATCAAGGCTGCAGCTTTGAAATGTGTATTTGTAGAAGGTTGCTCCAATGTTCTTGCAATCCCTGAAACTGTGGTATCTCTGTGTTTGGTGAGCTATTGCTTTTACAAGATTTTCCAAGGACCCCCAAGGCATTAAGAATCCTTCCTAGAAGCTACTTGTTGTCCAACCTTACTATAGCAAAGACAGAAAGAAGTTGTGAGATTTAGTGTGTTGTAGGATGCTAGCGTAATCTATTTTTTACAAGATCAACTTAAACAATTGACAGTATGTGGGCTGTGCAGATGACTCAGCTGGTGAAGCACCTGCCATGCAAGCATGAGGACCTGAGTTTGGGTCCTCAGCACTTTGTAAAAACTGGGTGGAGTAGTGTGCATCTGTAACCTCGGCATTTGGTGGGTGGAGACAAGTACACTGTTGAACTCAGTAGCCAGCCAGCCCAGGCCAATAAATGAGCTCCAAATTCAGTGAGAGTCTCCAAACATAAGATGGATGTGCTAGTGAATGGTCTTCTCAGGGGAAAGTGCTTGCCACTCAAGCCTGGAGATCTGAGTTCTAGCCCCAGGACTAACAGTGAAATGAGAGAACAAAATCCTGAAAGTTGTCCTCTGACCTATACATGATCACCATGGCATGAGAGTGCCCATGCATACACACATATAATCATATATATGACATATATATATATATATGCATATGCACACTAATAAAGAAAATAAAAATAAGGTGGAGAGTTATCTAGGAAAACATTTAAGAGTGGCTTCTGGCTGCCACAGGATTGTGCCCACATATGCACACACATATACACACACATACACACACACACACACACACACACACACCACACACACTTGATAGCATATTAAAGAGTTATATTTTATCTAAGTAGTTTGATGTGTCTATTAGGGTATAGAGGATTGAATATGATGTATTAACATAATAACAAAGTAATTACATCAGTGCCCTCTAATTACTGAGTTCGCTGTGCCATACATCCTGTGCAAGTAGCACATTCTTACCCAATGAAGAATGACTGTGTCCTTTAAGGCAGAGCAGCACTGGGGGATGCATGTCATGAACTCCACCATGAAAATGAGAAATCTGAAGCTGAAAACTATTAGGTGCATGGACACATCACACAAGGAGCAAGTCGTGGACCTGTGACTCAAGCCAAGCCATCTAACTCTGAATATGGAATATGCATCACATTCCTTCAACTTTGATGTCAGAATTGCATGTTAACTGTGACATAATGTAGCGCAGCAATGCTAAATTAAAAGTAATATTAAGGAGAATGAACATTATGCTAGAAGCATGGATGAGTGATTTGGTGTTACTTTGATGAGTTAAGGAAAAAAATATATGTTCTATTTTAGTATACATTGCCTAGTAATAAATTGATATAAGTAATTGTAGCATTTATCCATCTAATAAAATTGCATCTAACCATTTCAGAAGGAGCAGTTTATCTTACCACTGCTGTTTCTAGAATTATAGAAATAAAATGCAATACATGTTGCTATTTACCTTGAGACTTTAACAGTATATTATAGTGGGGCATTGTAATATTCTTGGCAGAACAGAAATAATGTAGATGTCAGCATAGCACATCAGACACACTCTATCACACCCTATGCACAGTATCTGCTTGTAACACACCCATTTTATGTACTCTTATCCACTACAACTAAGACTAATAATGGGATTAACAGTATTAAATGTTGGCACCATACTACATAATCATACTATGTAAATATGTAAATTATAAATATTGAGACTTCAAGTATATGTGCTTAATTAGCATATCATTTTATTACTCTATTCAGCCCTGTGGTGCAATCATTCCATCAGTGAATGGTTAATACTTGATGGAAACGATTTCAAGCAGAGTGGTGGAGCAAAGGAATTCCTGCTGGCCTTAAAGATAGGAAAGATCCTGGAGTACCCCCACGTATAGTGATTTTCAAGGTTTACCTGTGTAGTGATGAATTAATTGTGATGCAGCTCATGGTTCTACTTTTGGGAAACAATGCCAGCCATGCTGAGGACATGCTCAGGAGAGACTGGTGTGGTCTGGATTCACACTACTACTGTCACTGCTTAGATCACAGGTGGCCTTAGCATGGTAGATACATTGTTCTCTCAGGTCTAGGGCTCTGGCAAAGTGGTTGTCAGGAAAATTACACCAAGTATGGTAATTTCTTCCTGTTTCTGAGGCCCATGAGAGCAGTGTTGATGTGTCACATTGTGGAGCAGTAGCAACACAGATCTCTCTGTGAAAACACTGTATGGGAGCCTGATGCTGGTGCCAGTAAGATAGCACAGTTAGAGTATTTGTCTGAGTGGAGGTGTGCTTGCCAGAGTCTTGACAACAAACGGTGAGAAGAGAGTAACATGGCCGGAGCTGCCCTGGTGGTGAATGTGAATGGCACACAAGCTCTTGGATCTATTCTTCTGGCTTGAGCATCTGGCTTTGTCCACCACAGCCTATCGGACTTGGTCAGGTTGTATAGTATCTCCAGCCTTACACCCGTTATCTGCACAGAGTTGGTGTCTACACTCAATTCCCTGCCTTCTGCTGCTGTGGCCACACCGACCCACAGCTCAAGCTACAGGGATGCCTCTTCCTGCCCTGACAGCTTGCCAATTCCCTGGTTTGACTGAGGGTCTGCTCCTATGTTAACATTCTTCTCTAAACTGAGAGCACAGCCAGACAACATTTCCCGCTTAGGGGAGACAAACGGGGGAGAGTGATCCCCAAATGACTCTCATGGGGAAAAACCAAACAGAAAAGGTAAAATACCTTTATACAATGGAGGTCAGGGAAGTCCACCTACAAAGGTTAGGCTAGACATGGGTGAGGGAGTGACGTGCACAGGTATCTGGAGTGAAATGCTGCCGTGGACACAGAATGGTAACAGCAAGGGCCCTGGCTGAGCTTCAACCTGCACTGAGTATTTGAGGAACACAGACACGGAAGACATTCTGCTTAAGTGCAAGGAAAGGGGACCAGGAAGAGGTCAGAGGAGGAAGGAGAGCAAGGGAGGACTGGCTGGGGCTTTGTGAGCCACCATTAAGGAAATCCCTTGATTATCATACTGCATTTTCCCAAGCGCACTTAAAAACAACAGCTTTTTTCCACTGCCTTGCACTTTATTGGAAGGTTTCCTATCTAGTGACCTACAATGTGCTATTACAAAGCTGGCCAATGGCCTGGCTTCAAATTCCAGCCACATGAACCCCAACATAATCTTCCTCTAGTGCCTCCATTTCTCTGTCTGTCAGATGGCGACAGTAAACTTAATCTGCTTTGGTCTGCCGTGAGAACCACAGGAGTCTTAACTATTTTCGATAGCCTCAGTATGGCAGAGTCTGGCTTCAGGGAACATCACTGACTAGGTTTGCCACAGTTGGTAGCAGTTTTATTTTTACTATGTAGTGTTCTAGGACCTGTAGATAAGATCATTATATCAGCAAAACCCCACGATTCAGCAGGAATGATGAAAACTTCCAGATGCTGATGTAAAGGACAAATACAATCAGACTATAGGCTGCATGGGGAGACCTATTATTTCCTGGGGTGTCTCTGGGAAGGGATATTTAAGTGGAGCTCAAGGAGAGATGGAACAGCCATGTGAAGATGAGGATCTGAGCCTTCAAGTCCTGAATGAATAGAGGGTATAATGACCCTGAGCAAGGACCACACCAGCATCAAGGAGGCAGAGCAGTGGGATGCAATAGGTCTGGGACAGAGTGGTACATGGTGGTTTTAGGAAGGCAGGCAAAGCCCAGAGCTGAGACTTTGCAGGGCTATGGATCAGCAGTTCTCCAATATGGCTTCAAGTAGCATCCTCTAGAGTTTTAAAAGTTGCAAATGCCTGTGTTCTCTCCCTCGGTAGTCAACACTCATGAGTGATACTAAGTGATTCTCAGACAGGGAATGCTTAAATGACTGTAGAGGAGTACAGGATTCCTCTATGTCACTGAAGTCACATTGGACAAGTACATGTAACTGGGCATCTGCTTAGAAACGTTGCTTTGGCTGAGTGCATTGAGAGTGAAGTTTCTGGATTGCGAGGACACAAGGACGCAGTATGAGCCAGGCCTTGTGACAAGGGCCTGAACAACACTCACAGCCTCACCCAGGACTTGAGTTAAGGGACAGTCCCATCTGGTATATGGAGGGAAGAGGTTCTAAAATCCACAGAATTATGGGCTAGGGACACAGCATTAATAGGCATGGTATAGTCAGTGGTAAGAACACTTGTGATAAAAATGGATGGAGAGTTGTCCTTGGGACATGGTGGGTTGGAGAAAGTTATTTACTGGAAAATTGGGTAAACGTAATGTCCACTTGCTTGGCAATGCCTTTGGAGCAGACAGCAGGAAGGGTATCCTGGGCCATTCACAGGACTGTGATGACCCACAATGCCACAAGGCACAGTGTGACTCAGCTCTGTTACCTTTATGTCACAGTGAAGAGCAATTCCATTCTGCTACTTAGAGCTGTATCAGGAGTGTATTTATAAACATGTATTCCGTGCCATCAGTACTAAATTTTGTACACTGTGATGCAATTGGCTTCTTTTTGCCAGTTCCATAGAATAATAATGGAGTATCATGGGTCATATGGTACTAGTTTTGTTAAAAGGTACATCACCACTGCCTAGTGCTAAGTGTAATGTGTTTTATTTATATGAATGACAAGTGCATTTATTCATTTATCAGTGCATAGAAGTGAACAATGTGGATGGCTACCATTCTATGACTCCATGGTGACTGCCTTTTTGCAGGTGAAAGTATTGTTATAGTGAGACCAGAGCTGGAAGCATAGTCACTTTAAGGAACATATTGATGTGGTGTTGTTATTCCCATCAACCATGGAACTATTTTAGAAAGAGGTGAGCGTACACTGGGATTTTTTGTTGTGTTTTGAAAGTTTAAGTGGCCTCTAGGTGGCTTTGAGATAGCCATCCCATAGAGCAGGGCATTTTTACCTAGGCAAGGAAATTATTCCACCTTATTTGGTTACCATGATCCAGTGGATCTGGTTTTCGGTTCGGGAGCCAGCATTTCAGGAATGGTTATGGGTCTGGGTAGTCTCATGTCCTGTAATATCTAAGATCTGGTTTCACCTCTTATTTACAGGCAAAGCCAGAAGCCAAATGCTGAAGAAAGAAGCTTCAGAGTCTTTCATGGTCATTCTTTATTTCCTCCAAGCCTTTTCAGAAGAATTTCCTGGGATTTATGACTTCTTTATTTCTACCCTTAAATAGTTAGCGCTTGACTATTAAGAGAACTTGTGTTCTCCTCCAAAGTCTGACCTCTGTTGAAGTCGGATTCAACAAACCCAAGTTCTATGTAATGAAATCTCCACAATGTAGACGATAGTTTGATTTACTTCTGTAAATATTTTTAGGACTTGAGTGGAACATCTAAACGATTGTTAACTATTTGTCTAGCGTCTGCTTTGAGGGCACATCCTCTGCCAACAGCATCCTTACTGGTTCCTGGAATAGGTGACGTTTTCCAACCATGAATTTTTTTTTTTTCTTTTTTAGACTGTGTTCTCAGCTCATAAAATGATAAATTTCAAACAAAGTGATTATGATTTTAATATACTTTATTTAAAAAGTACACAGTTTTAAATTGGTTTCCATGGTTTCCAAGCAGAAGGGACACTGCCTACCCAGTACAGCCCCATTTCTGATGAAGGGTGATCATGTGGCAAACTCACATTTGCATGACTGGCAAAGTAAAAAGAGAACTTTTTGTCAATGTATCTGTAAGAGTTTCTATCACGCACAGTTTAAAATCAGGAGATGCTGATGGCTGGCCTATGCTTATGTCTTCTATGTCGCACCATATTTGGGTTCACAGTTTATCCATGATTGATAGCATGCCAAAAGAACATCTCAGTAGTCAGTGTCACCTCGAGAAGAGACTCAAAATCAGGGGGAGCAGCAGCAGGGCCAGCTGGGCCTGGAGACTCGATGCACCCCCACACTCCCTTGCATTCTCCTGTGGGGAAAGCAGGGACTGATTAGAGCAGAACTGGGTTCTAGGACAAAAAGCTTTGCAATTTCCATGCAAATGAGAATTCTAGAATCTTCTGACTCAGTGATGGAAGGATACAGGTTTGTCTAAATCCCACCAAGTTAGAGATCCAAATACCTGACTGTGGTTGTTAATGCACATACTATCTAAATTACTCTTTGAAAATTATTTTATTTTTCTAAAGATTTATTTGTTTTTAAGTATGTTTGTGTCCGGGGCGTGACTCTCTGAGTGCTGTACCTGTAGAGTCCAGAAGAGGGCATCATATCAACTGGAGTCACAAGCAATTGTGAGCCACTTAAAGTAGGTGCCAGGAACCAAACTTGGGTCCTCAGCAAGAGCAGTATGTGCTCTTAACCACTGAGCCACATCTCCCAGGCCTGCTTTGAAAATTGTGTAGAATAGTGGTTTTCACCCTTCCTAATGCTGCAACCTTTTAATACAGTTCTTCACGCTGTGGTGACACCCAACCATAAAATTATTTTCATTGCTACTTCATAACTGTAATTTTGCTATTATCATGAATCATCATGTAAATATTTTGGAGACAGGTTTGTTGAGGAAGTTTTGACCCACAGTTTGAGAACCACTGATGTAGCAAAGGGCTATCAGTGCAGGTGTCCTCTGTGATCTTATAAAAACCCAACAGTTTTAGTTTGAAAGGGAATGAAGGACCAGAGCCGAGGGACACAGTCAGCTCAGAAACTTTCTCTCAAATCGTCTTTTTCTTTCTTTGGGGGAGAGAGACCCTGTTTCAGAAAAATAATTTTACATGTTCCTTTCTCTTAAATGTATCTAGAAATGTTGCCAACTCTATTATTCTCCTACTCTGTTTGGCTATTTTCTTATTATGTTCTTTACTTTGCCAAAAGCTGCTAAATGCAGGTCTCTCCCATCCAGTGCCATTTACCTGTGCCTCTGGCTACGGGAAGGTCCCCAAGAAGAAGGCTACAAAGCTTGAGCCTCTTGTGCCTCTGAATTAGACCTAGATGTCTCTTCACTTTGTATTACTTTAATAACCTTGACCTATTACTAGTTATAAACATCATTTGATTCATCTTGAACATTGCTACTGACTTTGTTACATTTTCCTAGGTAGGCCAAGCTATTGGAATGGGTCTGTTTTAGTTCCACAGCTTCTAGTCTTAGACAATAAAGCATCTCACCAATTCATAGAATATTCATAAGACTACTACTTCACCATGTAAGACTAATCCGTATATTCTTTTTTTGAATTGACTGTTTCTTTATACAATTACTTTCTGGGTTATACTGACCCCAATTTCAGTATTCTAGAAAAAGAGAAATTACAGGATTTTATGTTTATCTTATATCCAGTTACCAAAGAAGCTTTTTGTGTTAACTCTAGTAACTTTTACTTTAATCACTCAGTTGTCCAAGTATACAATTCTTGATAGCTGTTCATTTGGAGATAGGGTCTTACTTTGTACTTAAGTCTAGCCTTGAACTTGTTCTCTTCCTACCTTGGCCTCCCAGGTGCTGGGTTATAGGTGAAGCTACCACATCCAGCTTATTCCCTGGTTTTAATTAAAACTGTTTATATTTTCATAGTGACATTTGGCTACCACTGAAATATTAAAAAGTTTTTTTCAGCATATATATAATATACGCAACATGTTGCTTTTGATTTCCCTTTTGACTATAGATGCAAATATTCTTAATAAACTAATTTATTATAGTCAAAATACTGACAGTACTTACTATAGGTAGTATACTGACTTTTAACACCTTAAGACCTGGATAGTCTAGTACATCAAAATGATGTGTTATTTGGAGGTACATAGACACGAAGAAAGCTGAGGTGACATTTTCAACAGTAGGTGTCCAATTTCTCTATAGTTATGGGTCCAGGCCAGCTTTCTGCTTTGGGTAGGAGTAGAAGTAGAGTTCATCTATGAACTTACTTTTCTTGTTTTAAAATGTTGTCACCTCCACTACTGTAGAATGTATGTGAACTCACCTTTGTCAGGAGTGGTCTTAATTCTACACTCACCACCATGGGTGTGACAATTGAGGGGTTGGGATGCAGGGATGTCTAACCTGCTGCTCACACACCTCCCGGGAGAGCAATGGATGCGGGCCAACAGGTTTGTAGAAGACAATATCACATGGAAGTGTCAAACCCTGGTTGTCACTTAGTACCAGATGGTTGCCACTGATGGAGGTGAAGGCTAGGTTTGCTGCTCTTCTTTAAGTGGATTTCTTGTAAATAAAAAGCTAATGGAAATAACTTTATCTTCCATTTAAAATAAATAAATCATGATGGTCAGAGTCACCTTGTGCATCATAAAAATCCTAACACATAGAAAGCCAGAAAAAGATTTTAAAATATATATGGGGACACCAAAAAAAGAGATTACTCGGTGGAGATGGGCTAAGTACCCAGGTCTATTAGATGTCATGTATTCCTTTTTTTTAAGTTTTCTGAAAGGAATTCTTTTCTCAGGAGTCAAGTTTTCAGCTGTTCTTGGTCATTGTGAGGTACTCCTCATGAATCTGATGCGAAAAGAAAATTGAAACGGTTCTCAGACTTGCCTCAGGATGGAAGCCATGGCAGGATTCCGGACGCCGCCTGATCTTCTGAGCCTTTAACCGCTCGCACTTCAGGGATTCATTATGTTGACTGTAGTTAAGGCATGGTTCCGACCATTGCTTCTCTCACTTGGAATTTCAGGGGTCAAAACTTGGTGCTAAAGTAGCTTCAGCCCTTTTCTCCGCACACAGGGAAAGGACGTAACCCTTCCCTCCTTGACCCGTCTCCCTCACGTGTCCTTGACCCGTCTCCCTCACGTGTCCTTGACCCGTCTCCCTCACGTGTCCTTGACCCGTCTCCCTCACGTGTCCTTGACACGTCTCCCTCACGTGTCCTTGACACGTCTCCCTCACGTGTCCTTGACCCGTCTCCCTCACGTGTCCTTGACCCGTCTCCCTCACGTGTCCTTGACCCGTCTCCCTCACGTGTCCTTGACACGTCTCCCTCACGTGTCCGTGACACGTCTCCCTCACGTGTCCTTGACCCGTCTCCCTCACGTGTCCGTGACCCGTCTCCCTCACGTGTCCTTGACCCGTCTCCCTCACGTGTCCGTGACACGTCTCCCTCACGTGTCCTTGACCCGTCTCCCTCACGTGTCCTTGACCCGTCTCCCTCACGTGTCCTTGACACGTGAGGGAGACACGTGTCCCTACTGCTGTTTCCCCGTTACCAGTTGCAGCTGCAGCGGCTGGACCCACAGAAGAAAGGATATACCTGATTTCAATGGGCGCCATGGTGATAGGAGCTACAGACTCACAGAGGCAGCTGCTGTCCACCACCACCATGAACAGATTGCTACTCGGGATTTGCTGGATGACGAAGGACCTGTGGGAACGGGAGAGAACGGGACAGTGAGAGGGAGGGCGTTTGCCATCTGCCTTCATTCCATCTCTGTTGCTCTGATAAAATCCCCTGACAAGGGAATGGAGGAAGAAAGTTCCAGCTCAGGTTATCACTGTGGGGAAGGAACAGTTTAGGGGTTTAGCACAGCTGGTCACATGGCATCCAGAATTAGGAACACGGAACAGTGAGTCCAGATATTCTCATGCTCAACTCATTTTCTCCACCCTCGTAGAGTCTGGGATCCCTTGCCTAGGGAATAATGTCTCCCACAGTGGGCAGATCATTCCACCTCAATTAACATAATCAAAATGAATTGGCCAACTTGACACAGACAACCATGCATTGAGATTCTCTTCCCCGATGATCCTAGATTGTGTTCACTCGACAATTAAAATTAACCAGCACGCCATCTCTCAAATGAAAAGATGTATAGGAATACTTCTCCCCTGTGGGAACAAACCATAACATTTTATGGGACCAGGTTCAGAGATAACTTTTCCAGGAAGTTGCCTCCCTCAAATTGAGGTGCTTCCATTAAAAATGCTCAGCTGGGATGAGAAAGCAACAGTTGTATTCTCTTGAAGTTAGTACCATTCATCTGGAGAGACTGGGGTTTCATATAGAGAAACCAGTCAGAATTGCCTAAGTTAGGTCAGTTTTCAAAATGTACCTTCTTCACATCTGATTTCACTCTCTAGAATTAGATCTCAGGATGACCCCCACAGTGAAACTCAAGCAAGCTACCTCCTGTTTCTCTGGCATGGGCTTCTAGTTTGGTAAGAAAACATCCAGGGCCAAAAACATCATCTTATACTCTATTTAATTTTCTTTAGGAGGATCTTTTCTCCTTTCCCCAAAGACTGCTGTGTGCTGCACAGAAACAAAACATACAAAACAAAACATTCCTGTACTGCTTTGCTCTCGATTCACCCAAAGGAGAGGAGGATGTTTTCAGTGAAATTGATTCTAGACACAGGGGAGGTTCTAGAATCCAGGTTAAGTTCAGATCTAAGATTGTATAGCAACCCCAACCTTTGGGATCCATCAGTACAACCAGTCCAATTGTAGTGAGCTTGATGCTGTCACCATCATTGAACTGGAGTGGTCTGAGGAAGCTGCCTGTATGTTAAAAGACCTTGCTGACTACTCGATCTCAGATGACTAGAGCTTTGGGAGTGTGCAAAGATTTGGGGTGCTGTAAGATGAGAGACAAAATGATCTGCGTCCATCTTAGTCCCTTTAATAACTATTCTCCTTAACTTTGCATTGATCTTAACATTCTTGTGAGTATTAGAGACACTCTCCGGGAATAATCTCATAAGAGCCCTAACCTCCACCAACACCAAAGCTAAGAATGCCAAGATCACATCAGAAAGCTTGCTTTGTTAAACAGCCTGCCTCCCTAATGCCCCCATTAAGGTATTTGGGAAATGCATTTACTTATTATTTTGTTTAGTTAAGTGACCTCAGAAGTTGATGTAACTTCCTCCATGGTGGAATATGTCATTCAGGGTGACTCAAATATGTGTTTTTTGGCCATGGTCATTCATAATTGGCTTAGAAGAAATTGTCTTCTCATTTCTATTAGAGCAGGCACATTATTTTATATCAACAGTTTGGGTGCCTACATGGACCGACCCCCTAAGAGCATCTCACTTTTGCCAGGTGAGTAATCTGGATTGCTGCCATGCATCAGCGTGAACTGTCCATGTCCCTGACCCCAGCACACGATTCCTCTTCAAGGGGAGATTGGTGAAGTCTTTTCTGAGGCCAACATCCTGCTTTTGACTGACAAGTCCTTTGCTTTATTCTGAGTTGATTGTTATGTTTGGGTGTCCTCTTACAAAACATTTGTTTGAACTTAGGTTTATTTTCAGTTGGATTTCTTTTAATATGGCTCCTCCATTATCTGTATTTGTAGATTAGTTTGTCTTTCTCCCAATCATTAAAATTTCCTGTTTCTAATATAGAATTATTATGAGTACATAATTCTACAGATGCCAGGATAAGGGGATACTTGTTCCCTCTGGCTTGAAAGAAACTAAGAAACTAACTGAATTTTGTGGATGTATAAGGGATGCTCCTCAGTATACACTATGCTATTAAGTTTCCCAAATAACTTTATGCCTGGGTCAGAAGGAATGCTATCGGATCATGCAGGAAGACACACATAAACTCTGCCACCTTCCATAGATATGTAAAATAAACCCAAGCCACAGTGCGAGGAACTAATTTCAGGGTAAACTCAGAGGAGGTGAAAATACTCCCGCAGCAGAACAGAAACTGATTAAGACTCTCAGCCCATCGGGGGTTTGAGAGAGTAGGGAGCCTTTGTGGAACCAGGAATTCACTGAAGGAGGACTATTTGGGGAATAATAACAGTTTTGGTACTTCAAATGGCTTTAGTTCTAATGCTGATGGCACCTTAACTTTCAGGTATTCAGAAAAATGGGGACACTTAAGGATGATCAGCTTCATGTTTACATTATTGGGAAGCAGTCTTATAGTGCTAAAGTAGATTCTTTGCTTACCAAACTACAAGGTTTTGGTAGAGAAGGAATAGGGGAGGAAATAGCTGGCCTTGCTTGGGTTTTATGTGAGGGCCCTGAGATCTGGTTCTAGCTATAGCATCCTTAAAATAGATACGTGCTTTTGACTCATGGGTAAACGTAGTTCCCATCTTCACATACATCCTACTGGACTGCATCTCTAAACCTGGGTAACTTTCATCTATGTAAACAAACAAGATGGTTTTTCTCTTATAGTACTGATATCGGGGCCTAGTGGGTACCTTGGTAGTGGCTCCAGGTTCTTCTGTCATGGAAAAGAGAACTGGACAGACACATAGACAATGGCAAGCGAAGCAAGAGAATCTAGTAAGAAGGGATACAATTCCAAGAGAGGAAGTGGGCCAGTGCAAAGAGGGTTCGTAGCTCAATGGTGTTGCCACACAAAGGGCTTTGGGGCTTCTTTGCAATGTGGGTTTCCCCCTGCATGCAGTGGTAGAAGTAGCTCTATACAAGTCTTTTTTGATAAAATGTATAATCTCAAGTTTATGTTAAATTGGGTAATATTCATTAGAGTTAATTTCTAAGAAAACATCAAAATAGGCTTCATAATCTATATACCCTGGCATTTTTTGTTTTATACAATATAAAAACATTACAACTATATTTTGCTCTGTCTCCATTCTTGAAAAGTGCATTACAAGAATTCAAACATTACTGAGGATCAATAACTAAAAGTAGGAAAGGAAAAAAAATGACTTTAAGAGGAAAATGAGACATATTTTTGTAAAAGACCAGCGGAACACTAGCAAAAACAAAGGGAGGTTTTATTCTAAAGGAATGTCTATTTCCAAAGCGAGAAAGAGGGGTATAGTACACAGACAAGGGTGTGGGAATCCGTGACATGGCTGCCAGGGAAAGGGTTTTTGCAAAGCCATGGGTCTTATGGGAGCTTTTATTTATAGGATTTTCTGAGGACCGAGCTGATATCAAAGGCACAGTGGTGTACATCTAATTTATCAGTTTTAGGTGACAGTTTCCCTAAAGCGAACCCCTGCTATTAATTGGAGATGGTGAATGTGTATTCTCTCTTTAGGTACATTTCTTTTTTCATAGAACAAAATGGCAACACAGAGGTGCCTTGAGGTCTAGCGCAACAAAAGAAAGAATGTTTAAATATTAGCAGAGAAGATATGCGATCCTAAAGCTCATGGAGAGTTGGAAAAGCAATGCAAAGAACATGGCAATTCACATGTCAGCTATGTTGGCAAAAGCCAAGTGCCAGCCACCCTGATTATAGCAGTGCAGAGTCCTAGCTGCAGGAGAATTCCATGGCACACATAAGTTCCAAATTTGTGGGGCTAGTGGAAAAGAGTCTGCTTTGCTACCAAGAAGGATCTGCCCTATAACCACCGACACCATCTTAGCATAGGGGTTGGTAAGAACCATGATCCTATCGGATGCCTTGAGTCACTGTGTACCTCAATAGGTGGAAACCAGCTGCCACTCAGCATGCCGAGCTTGAGGATGAATGGTCGTCATAGCTATGAGCCCAAATTCTCCCCTTCCCTACAGAAACTAGCGAAGGTCTCTGCTTGTGCTCATCTACACAGGGTACTCACTGGTTTCTGTAGCTTCATTAAAGCAGGCAATGGTGTATTGGTCCCAACATCTGCTGTCTCCTAATGGAGCCTGGGGAAGGTCCCTCTTGTACCACATAACTGTGGTCTACAATTACCAGTGCTACAGATGCCAACACGATATGAGCTCATTCCCCCATCTCATTCTGAAGACCTGGAAATTTGTTTAGAGGTAGCACCGACCCAATCATCTCTCATATTTTCCTTCTGAATCTCGAAGAATGTCTCAGGTCTATGGCAACTTTCTCTGAGAGACCACAGAACAAACCTCTCCAGATCCCACACCACTGAGATGTGGCAGTTACTGCCACAAGCCCTTGTCCAGCCTAAAGTAAAACAACTGCCTTTATAAACTGCTGCAGGCTAAGCTAGACCATGGAAACATCAACTGAGGCTGAAGGAACCACACACTATGCTTTTCATCTCTCCTACCACCAACCCAAAGATGCTACTTGATAAAATTGGTAAGAAAGCCAATGTTATGAAAGATGTACAGACATCACCACAAATATACAACCATGATTCTCCAGCAAAGGATCCCAACTTGAAGAAAATTGCTGAATTTCTGAGAGGATGTAAAATTATGATTCCCAATAAACTTAGTGAAATGCAAGGGAATGGAGACAAATACAAAAAAGAGAAAAAAATCCAAGAAAAAATAAGAAATTCACCGAAGACATGGAAATCATGAAGATTAACCAATAATAAGTTTAAAGCTTGGAATTAAAAATTATTCAACATAACTGAGAGAGAAACACCATGAAAGAGAAGGCAAAAAAAAAAAAATGTCAAAGCCAGATGTGGAAGGAGAGTGTGGTGACATGCTGTGCTCTGGACAGGACGGGGCTGTCATACTCATGAACTCACAGCAGCTTTGGCTCCCTGGACAAGATCGAGGCAGCCCACATTCCAGCATAAGCCCCACCTCTGAGGAGCTACTGGAAATTGCTGGCTGCTGGGGAAGGAGAATCATTCTTCTTTGGGGATGTGGCCATTGGTAGTTTGCCTGTGCCCACTGGATGGCTCTACACCCATGAACACATGAGTGGCACTAACTGGACTTGGTGTTTTGTTTTGTTCCTTAAAGAAGAAGATATCAAGTTGGAAGAGGGAATGGGGACAGATATGATCATATTTCATTGCACATACATGTGAATTCTCAGAAGAATGGTAATTTTTAGATGCCCAGAAGCAGACCATCTCAATACTGTCAATGAGAAGATAGTGACCACTATGATGAAATCACATGCATGCAGAAAATGCACTACAAAAAACAGAC